>NC_143134.1:24052954-24355984 GCF_059928025.1 Delphinapterus leucas
AGTGAGGCCTCTTTTGCCCGTGGCTTACATGGGCTGATGGCATCAGGAGCAGACTGGGGTTAACTCTGAAGGCCTTGATTCGTCTCCGGGCTGGGTTCAAAGTCAAACGCTCAGACAGCATTGCCAAAGACAGCATGAATAATGCGGTAGGGTGGGGATGGGGGCTCGTGTGCACAGTTAAGCCTCTGAAGTTTGCCCTGAGGCTGTATCATGTCTACACACGCATCCATTCAGGGCGGCCACCTGTACACATGCACGGATTGGCATTTAGCAAATTTCCAAATGCGAATTGCAGTATAAAATTAAATTCACATTTAAGGGCCTTTAAAGCATAGCCTATTTATTCAGCAGCTTTTTATGAAGCCCTCACCGATTTATAATCTGTGCGGGAACTCACTCCACATGGCTGAGAGCTGGGGGTTAACCCTTAGCTGGAAGAAACACATCTCCTGGATTCAGACAAAGGAAGCCAGGGGTGGTGACTAAGTCAAGGAGGCGGGTGGGACCTTGTAGGTGGAGGCGGTCTGCCTGCCACCCTCCCCTCCGCCCTGATGACCCACATCTTCCCCTAGTCCTCTGGAAATCCCTGAGGGCCTGGAGCCTGAGATGCAGGAAAAATGTATTCATTCTATGCCCTTTATCCAGAGGCAGCTATGTGCTGACCACGGGGAGCCCAAGGAGGACCTGCCTTAAAAAGTGCCCGATGGGCCAGCCAGCAGCACGGGCGTCCCCTTTCTGTGTGCGGGTGCCTGGTGCCCGTAAACTCCTGTCCCCTGTCCTCTCCCCACACCTTCCCAGGAAGTGAAGAAAGACTTGTCACCCCTTCTCCCCCACCCACCCCGGGTAGATCCCCAGGCCTTCGGTTCGGCAGGGTGTCCTCCAAAGGTTTTCAATTAAGTCTGTTCTCGGGAGGAAAGCCCTTTCCGAATACTTGGGCCAGGCGAGCCACTTTCTCTGCAGTCTCCTTCTGGAGAATGACTCGGACCTTAGAGGATGTTTCTTCTGCTTCTGCTGGGGAGCATTTGTGCTAATTATTTGCTATCTCAGTTACATAACCAGGCCTTTGTCAGCGGTTTTCCAATGGGACTGTATGTAAAGTTGGGATTTGCTGTTCAGCAAGCATTTCTGTTGAATGCTCCGGAAGGCCCACGGAGCTATAATTGTGCTTCTGCCCTGCTGGGTTCCGTGTGTCACCGGGACGCCAACCCAGCCTTTGTGGTGAGCTCAGGAGCTCTCTGTCACTGTGGCGGCCGCTCCAAAGGACGCTCAACCCGGGAAACCCTGAGTCCATCTGCGTTGGCGGGGCCCAGCACACCGACTCTGGCCTCAGCTGCAGCCGGAACATTTATTGGAAGAGGTGGAAAGAGCTCTCCTACAGGAAATGAGACCCCGAGCCCGGCCCTGGATCCTCTTGTTTAATACTAAACTCAAGCTTCAAACCTCGTTTACTAAAATCTCATTAACGGCAATGATAGTGGCTAATTTTAGTTATGCTCCTTTCAGGCATTTTCCATGGGTTATCTTCCTTAATCCTAATAACAATCCTATGAGAAGGTGTTATTATTTGCTCCATTTTACAGGCATGGAAACTGAGGTTAACAGAGGTTTAATACCTTGCCCAAGGTCACTTAGTTGTGGTAGGTGGTGGTGGTGGAGGCTTGGGATTTGAACCCGGGGCCTCCTGCTTATTGCTTTGTTAGCTTGTCCATTTTTACAAACAGATATTGTATGTTTTCTATGTGTCCAGTACTGAAATGTGAAGGAAGTCCTCACCCTGGTGAAGCTCAGGGTCTAATGGGGAGGACTTCTTGGAAGCATACCACTGGGCGTAGCAAGTAGAGGATGTACAGAGCACACAGCACTCCCAGGAGGGTGGCAGAGCATTAATGACTGTTGGTGTACAGGAAAGGGTCAGGGTGGCCTCATGGAGGTGACGGGTTGCTTGAGCTGAGTCTGGAAGCATGGACAAGAGATGCTAGGCAGTCAAGGGGAAAAGGGTAACCCAAGAGAAAAAACAGCGTGTGCAGAGGCACAGAGAGATGAGATCCATTGCTGCCTCTGAGCATTTTGCGTTGTTTGGTGTGGCTGGAATATGACCTGCCCAACACCAGTAGGGGGTTCATATGTCTGCAGGAAGTCTCGGATGGATGGAGGGAAGGGCCTACCTGAAAGACAAGGGGCAATTTCATGGATCTCAATGTCTTGCTGAGGCCCCGCTCTACTATCCATGAAGGCTCTTCTCTCTAAACTTGAAAACTTAAAACCCCTATTGCACGTTCCCTTTGGTGTCAGTGCCATAGGACCCCAGCCCCTGTACTGAGAAGTTGCAAGCTGTTGAACACAGCTGCATGCTCTGGGGTGTCTGGGAACCTATCCCTCCTTGTCAAGCCCACTCCCCAGTCTTAGTAGGTAGGAAGCACCCACTGATCTTGTAACTTGTCTTCCTGTGTTTTTCCTCCCCACAGTGACACTTGAGCAATTCTAAATTGGATATTCAGGAGATGATTGAAATTAGATCACATGTTTATCGTGTCCTGCTAAAGTTCTTCAGTACCTCTTATGTCCTCTCATAAGATCTCAGGTAATAGGAGTGAACTAGGAACAATGGGGGTGAACTTTGGCTCCAAAACTATCACAGCAGGAATGGCTGGGGGAACACGGTAAATTCAGACTTGACCCTCACCACGCTTATTGCCCATCACACACCTGCCTCAAGACCCTGCAGCTGGAACCCATTCTCTCTCCTCACCCCAGCCCCTGCCAGGCTCTTGGACGTGAACATTCGATATCATGAATAGGTCAATAGTTCCCAGGTTCATTTATATGTTTAATACAACCCCAATAATATACCAGCAAATTTTTCTTTCCCCCTGGAACTAGACAAGGTGTTCTAAAGTTTATATAGAAAAATAAATAAACAAAAAAACCTGAGAAATAACTTAAAAAAGAAAAAGAACAATAAGAGACTAGCCCTACCAGGGAATTTGAAAATACTCCACAGCTTCAGTAATGAAAACCATGTGGCACTGGAAGAGATATACAGACCAACGAAACAGAACAGTCCCAAGATAGCTCAGAACATACATAAGAAATTAGTAAATGATACAGGTGGCATCTCAAATCAATATGGTAGAGATGAAGTTTAGTTAAAGGATATTGGGACAACAGAATAGCCATTTTGGGGAAAAGACAGATATGGCTCTGTACTTCACTCCATGCATTGGAAAAATCTCCAAGTGGAGCAGAGATTTTTTTTTTTTTATATCTTTATTGGAATATAATTACTTGACAATGTTGTGTTAGTTTCTGCTGTACAACAAAGTGACTCAGCTATGTGTACACATATATCCTCATATCCCCTCCCTCTTGAGCCTCCCTCCAACCTTCCCTATCCCATCCCTCTAGGTGGTCATGAAGCATCGAGCTGGCCTCCCTGTGCTATGCGGCTGCTTCCCACTAGCTATCCATTTTACATCTGGTAGTGTATATATGTCCATGCTAGGCTCTCACTTCGTCCCGGCTTCCCCTTCCCCCACTGTGTCCTCAAGTCTGTTCTCTACGTCTGCGTCTTTATTCCTGCCCTGTCCCTAGGTTCATCAGCACCATTTTTTTTAGATTCCGTAATTGTGCGTTAGCATACGTTATTTTTTTTTCTTTTTCTGACTTACTTCACTCTGTATGACAGACTCTAGGTCCATCCACCTCATTACAAATAACTCAATTTCATCCCTTTTTAAGGCTGAGTAATATTCCATTGTATATATGTGCCACATCTTCTTTAGCCATTCATCTGTCGATGGACACTTAGGTTGCTTCCATGACCTGGCTATTGTGAATAGAGCTGCAATGAACATTGTGGTACATGACTCTTTTTGAATTATGGTTTTCTCAGGGTATATGCCCAGTAGTGGGATTGCTGGGTCATATGGTCGTTCTATTTTTAGTATTTTAAGGAACCTCCATACTGTTCTCCATAGTGGCTGTATCAATTTACATTCCCACCAACAGTGCAGGAGGGCTCCCTTTTCTCCACACCCTCTCCAGCATTTATTGTTTGTAGATTTTTTGATGATGGCCATTCTGACCGGTGTGAGGTGATACCTTATTGTGCTTTTGATTTGCATTTCTCTAATGATTAGTGATGTTGAGCATCTTTTCATGTGTTTGTTGGCAATCTGTATGTCTACATTGGGAAAATGTCTAGTTATGTCTTCTGCCCAGTTTTGGATTGTGCAAATATCCAATTTGATATTGAGCTGCATGAGCTGCTTGTAAATTTTGGAGATTAATCCTTTATCAGTTGCTTTGTTTGCAAATATTTTCTCCCATTCTGCGGGCTCTCTTTTCGTCTTGTTTATGGTTTCCTTTGCTGTGCAAATGCTTTTAAGTTTCATTAGGTCCCATTTGTTTATTTTTGATTTTATTTCCATTACTCTAGGAGGTGGGTCGAAAAGGATCTTTCTGTGATTTATGTCAAAGAGTGTTCTGCCTATGCTTTCCTCTAAGAGTTTTATAGTGTCTAGCCTTACATTTAGGTCTTTGATCCATTTTGAGTTTTTGTGTAGGGTGTTAGGAAGTGTTCTAACTTCATTCTTTTACAGCTGTCCAATTTTCCCTGCACCACTTATTGAAGGGGCTGTCTTTTCTCCATTGTGTATTTTTGCCTGCTTTGTCAAAGATAAGGTGACCATATGTGTGTGGGTTTATCTCTGGGCTTTCTATCCTGTTCCATTGATCTATATTTCTGTTTTTGTGCCAGTACCATATGGTGTTGATTACTGTCACTTTGTAGTATAGTCTGAAGTCGGGGAGACTGATTCCTCTAGCTCCATTTTTCTTTCTCAAGATTGCTTTTGCTATTTGGGGTCTTTTGTGTTTCCATACAAATTGTAAAAATTTTTGTCCTAGTTCTGTGAAAAATGCCATTGGTAATTTGATAGGGATTGCACTGAATCTGTAGATTGCTTTGGGTAGTATAGTCATTTTCACAGTGTTGACTCTTCCAATCCAAGAACATGATATATCTTTCCATCTGTTTGTATCGTCTTTGATTTCTTTCATCAGTGTCATAGTTTTTGCATACAGGTCTTTTGCCTCCTTAGAGGGGTTTATTCCTAGGTATTTTTTTCTTTTTGTTGCAGTGGTAAATGGGAGTGTTTCCTTAATTTCTCTTTCTGAGTTTTCATTGTTAGTGTATAGGAATGCAAGAGATTTCTGTGCATTAATTTTGTATCCTGCTACTTTACCAAATTCATTGATTAGCTCTGGTAGTGTTCTGGTGGCATCTTTAGGGTTCTCTATGTATAGTGTCATGTCATCTACAAACAGTGATAGTTTTACTTCTTCTTTTCCAATTTGAATTCCTTTTATTTCTTTTTCTTCTCTGATTGCCATGGCTAAAACTTCCAAAACTATGTTGAATAATAGTGGTGAGAGTGGGCACCCTTGTCTTGCGCCTGATCTTAGAGGAAATGCTTTCAGTTTTTCACCATTGAGAATGATGTTTGTTGTGGGTTTGTTGTATATGGCCTTTATTATGTTGAGGTAGTTTCCCTGTAGCCCACTTTCTGGAGAGTTTTTTTCATAAATGGGTGTTGAATTTTGTCAAAAGCTTTTTCTGCATCTATTGAGATGATCATACAGTTTTTATCCTTCAATTTGTTAATATGGTGTATCACATAAATTGATTTGCATATATTGAAGAATCCTTGCATTCCTGGGATAAAACCCACTTGATCATGGTGTATGATCCTTTTACTGTGCTGTTGGATTCTGTCTGCTAGTATTTTGTTGAGGATTTTTGCATCTATGTTCATCAGTTATATTGGCCTGTAATTTTCTTTTTTTGTGACATCTTTGTCTGGTTTTGGTATCAAGGTGATGCTGGCCTCATAGAATGAGTTTGGGAGTGTTCCTCCCTCTGCTATATCTTGGAAGAGTTTGAGAAGGATAGGTGTTAGAACTTCTCTAAATGTTTAATAGAATTCTCCTGTGAAGCCATCTGGTCCTGGACTTTTGTTTGTTGGAAGATTTTTAATCACAGTTTCAATTTCAGTGCTTGTAATTCATCTGTTCATGTTTTCTTTTTCTTCCTGGTTCAGTCTTGGAAGGTTGTACTTTTCTAAGAATTTGTCCATTTCTTCCAGGTTGTCCATTTTATTGGCATATAGTTGCTTGTAGTAGTCTCTTATGATCTTGTATTTCTGCTATGTCAGTTGTTACATCTCCTTTTTCATTTCTAATTCTGTTGATTCGAGTCTTCTCTGTTTTTATCCTGATGAGTCTGGCTAATGGTTTATCTATTTTGTTTGTCTTCTCAAAGAACCAACTTTTAGTTTTATTGATCTTTGTTATTGTTTCCTTCATTTCTTTTTCATTTATTTTTGATCTAATCTTTATGATTTCTTTCCTTCTGCTAACTGTGGGGTTTTTTGGTTCTTGTTTTTCTAATTGGTTTAGGAGTAAGGTTCGGTTGTTTATTTGAGATTTTTCTTGTTTCTTGAGGTAGGATTGTATTGCTATAAACTTACCTCTCAGAACTCCTTTTGCTGCATCCCATTGGTTTTGGGTTGTCGGGTTTTCATTGTCATTTGTTTCTAGGTATTTTTTGATTTCATCTTTGATATCTTAGTTGTTTAGTAGTGTATTGTTTAGCCTCTATGTGTTTGTATTTTTTACAGTTTTTTCCCCATAATTGATATCTAGTCTCATAGTGTTATGGTAGGAAAAGTTGCTTGATACAATTTCAATTTTCTTAAATTTACCGAGGCTTGATTTGTGAACCAAGATGTGATCTATCCTGGAGAATATTCCATGTGCACTTGAGAAGAAAGTGTATGGAGCAGAGATTTAAATGTTAAACACAAACATAAAAATGCTTTCAGGAACCACAGGGATCAGCTTTGATAGGGATAGCTTTCCTAACCATGATTCAAAATGTAGAAGCCAAAGAAAAGGTGGATAGGTTTGACTACATAAAAATTAAAAAGTTTACACACATGCCCCAAACACCATATGCAGAGTCAAAAGGCAAATGACAAACTGAGAAAAAACTGTTTGTAATACATATCCCAAAGAGCTAAGCCCTCTAAGGTAAAAATAATTAGAAATCAAGAAGATCCATAACCCAAGAGAAAATGGGGCAAGGACACGAACATTGAGTTCACAAAAAGAAATGCAAAAGGTCCTTTGCCCTTTGAATAGATGAGCAACCTGTTCATAAAGAGAGAGTTGCAAATTAAAACTACACTGAGAGATACTGTTTCTCATCTCTCAGATTTGGCAAAAATCCGAAATCTTGACAAAATACAGTGTTGGCAAAGTTGTGGGGAAGCGTGCAGTCACTCCATTGCTGGCAGAGTGTAACGTGGAGTAATTCTATGCAAGGAACACTGGGAATGTCTACAAATGTCACAGCAATCCCACTTCTGGAAATCTCTCCTACAGATACACCTGTGTGAGTATGGAATCACCTATGTACAAAATTACTTATTGCAGCATTGTTTAGGATAGCAAAAGACTGGACACAGGGGACTGGATGAATAAATTTTGGTACGTCTACCTATTGGAAAGCTATGCAGTGGTAAGAAAGAAAGAGGAAAACCTCCATATACAGACATGTAGAGATTTCCAGAATATTTTTGTTAAGTGACAAAAGCTAGGTACTGAACATGTAAATAGTATATCTTTTGTGAAACACTGGGAGGAAAGAAGAAAATATATATTCATTTGTGCTTATATTTACATAAAGAAACACTGGAAAAATAAATGAGAAAGGAATCAAAGTGTTCTCTGTGGTGGAAAATAGGGGAGGTATGGAGAAAGCCTTCTCTGGGTGTATCTTTTTATTTAGCTAGGGCTTTTGATGAATACAGGTGTATTTACCTGACTTGTCCTGGAAGCCTGAATGTCCTAATCCAGCTTGATTTAAGAATCCTATGGATTACTTGTTAAAATTAATTCAGATCCCAGGCCCCTGCCTGTGGTGGGCACCGGGAATGTGTGTTTCCCCATTAGCCCTGGGTTTTCCTTCGAGCGGGAGGTTTGGGAAAGTGTTGAATCTCATCCTTGGCCACAAAGAGCCAATCAGACGAAACTGTCCCCGTGAAGGTCCTGACGCAGTGCCACTGTTCTCAAACTTGAAAACCCAGGTCCAAATCTGATGAGCATGAAAATCTCGCTCCTTCCCCTGGGGATCCTGCTCTCCTCCACCACAGGGCTGGGCCTCCCATCCCGTGGAGAATCATGGCACGCTTTGATGTCCGGGTCCAGCAATCAAAAACATGTTGTTGGATTTTCTTTTCCACAGTTTGCATTATGAAAATGACAGGCATTTATTTTTGTTTTAAAATATGAAATTATTATGCCCTTGAATATACATTTTCAAACTACACCCCACCCTTCCCAGTGTCCCAGGGAATTCTGAGAGCTCTGATGGATATTCCTATCTACCCACCCAGAGATGTCCCTCACCCATCCCCTAAAGCTTGTTCAAGAAAAACGGACAGAAGATGCTTAAAAAATATCCCTCTGGTCCTTTCTCTCTCTCCAGGAACCACTCCCTCCACTTTGGTAGAGGAGATAATGCAGAGGGAGACCGTAGTCCTGAGAGGTGGCCTTGGGGATATTTCTTGGCCCCCGGCCATCTCCCTTTCCTCTCCTGGAGCTCTCCTCCCTGTCCCACGGGCTGTGTGTCTCATAGGCAGGCCACCTTGACTGCCTCACCTCCTTGCTGACTCTGGGTCTAGGCACACAGGCCCTTTTCTTCTGGGGGGTTTACTGCTAACCTTCATGGGGGAGCAGAAAGGAGGAACCCAAATAGTGACCATGCAGGCGGTACAGAGTCTGGGGAGTCGGGACCGTGGTCTTAGTCCTCAGGTGACAGTTCTGAGGCTCTGAGATGCTATCTGGAAGTTAGGGAGATGTTTGTGGAGAACCTGTGTGCAGTGTGGGCCCCTTAAATCCCTCAGCCTGCTGAAGATGCTGCTGGGAGGACCCAGGAGGGCTCAGGCTGAGTTGCCTTCCAGCTGGGCTTTCTGTGGTCCCACAGCCATAGGGGCAAGAGGTTGAGAGCTGGGCTTTCAGTGGCAGTGGCCAGCCGCCCACAAGGACAGCCATGGCCCTCCGAAGCCTGGCCCTTTATCCCACCCTCTCCTGGCCACTGTTTTCTAGCTTGGAGTTTTTGGCATCAGGAGGAAAAGGTCTGTCTCCTTACTGTTTCTCCCTGTAGTCCCCAAGCACTAAGGAAAGCACATCTTGGAAAAACTTGAGGTCTTTGCTATGCTAACAACAAAGACTTGTGCGCCAGAGATTAGATGGGGCCTGCGATAGGTACTGGGTAGGAGGTGCTGGCAGGAGCACTGCATCCCCACCCCCGTGTCCCCAACACCCCGCTCTGCCTGGATCCGCCTGTGACCCTCGCACCCCCTTGGCTGCACGTAGGAGGGAAAATGACTGTGAGAAGGGGGGTTCCCCTCTTCTGGCCTCTGTTTCCTCCCCAGTGAAATGGGGCCGGGGGGAGGGGGGCTGCTCCGGGTCATCTCCAGAGCGCTTCCCAGCTGGAACTGACATTCCTGCCCGGCACCCGCCCTGTGCTGCCACCTCTTTGCAGGGAATTTGGGGTGAAGGGAAGCCCCGTTTGAGAGGCAGCATCTCTTGGCCCCTTGCCCTAGAGGACAGAGCAGCTTTTGCTGGACTTGCTACCATGGTGGTGCCAGGCGGTTTTGTTTGCATCGCCGGAGCAAAGATGGGTGCCAGCGAGGCTAAGAGGAAGGTCCAGCATCCCAGACTGACAGCGGAATGCTTGCAGGGAGACCCGTCCCAGCACCCCCTCCACGGGTCTGTTCTCCCTGAGGCTCTGCTCCCCCAGCTCAGAGGGAGAATAAAAAACCCCATCTGGAAGCAGACTTCTTTCCTCCTCTCTTTTCTTTAAATTGGGGCGGGAGTTCAGGCCCCATTTCCTGCCACCCTGTCACTCTCTCTTGGCTTGTTCTCCCAGATACTGAAGCCAAAGCACTAGAGGGAGGGGATCCAGGCTGACGAGCTGGGCAGTTGCTCTCCAGGGGCCCTGCCTTGGAGGGGGTTCACCACGTCCATCCCTTCTTCCCTTCCCTTCCTTCAGCTTTATGAGCTCCGGTGGGTCAGGGAGGGATGTCTGGAGAGCCTCCACAGAGGTAGGAGCTGTTGGGAAAGTTCTCATATTTACTGGGGCACAGAGGGTTCTGAGATCATAAATGGACTGGCACGTGTGAAAGCTGTTTGGAGGGAACTGCTCACAGGGAGGATCTCGTGGCAGCCAAGGAAGGATGCCTTTGGAACATTCCTACTTTCCTTGGAGTCCCTCTCCTAACCTCTTAGGGTCTCCTCTCTCTCTTTGACACCGTCTTGACCTCTCACACTTGTTGACATAAGCCCCCTGTTTTCTGAGCACCACACCCCACCACCGCCAGAGCCCTCCTCCCAAATGCCACGTGCTCATTGATTCTTTCCAGGCACGGTGACTGAGTGCCTCTATGTGCCAGGGGGACACAGCCAGGAAGGAGCAGGCGCGCTGCCTTTGAGGAGCTGATGGTCAAGTGGAGGAAAAAATTGTTACCGTAAAAAAGAATGAAGTGATGCCATTTACAGCAACGTGGATGGACCTAGAGATTATTATAAGTGGAGTAAGTCAGACAGAGAAAGACAAATATATGATCTCACTTATATGTGGAATCTAAAAAAATGATACAAATGGACTTATTTACAAAACAGACATAGACTCACAGACATAGAAAACAAACTTAAGGCTACAAAAGGGGAAAGCGGGGGAGGGATGAATTAGAAGTTTGGGATTGACAGACACACACTACTATGTATAAAATAGATAAACACAGACCTAATGTATAGCATAGGGAACTATAGCCAATGTTTTGTAATAACCTATAACGGAAAAAATCTGGAAAAAAAATACACACACACACATATATAGATATATAACTGAATATATGGTATAAAACTGAATCACTTTGCTGTACACCAGAAACTACCACAACATTGTAAATCAACTATACTTCAGTAATAAAAAAGACCATTAATAAAGCGATGAATGCCACAGGTTTTGTACACAGTCCATAGCGTCCAGGAAGGCTACCCATTCTCTCCTTTCCCACCAAGCTCATCTTCCCACAGTGTCCTGAAGTTGGGAGGAGAGCAAACCAGTGGATTCGTTCTCTCCAGGATTACTTCCACCCCACACAAAGGAGCTTGTTAACCTAACTCGAGAATTGTGTGTCCTGCAGGGAAAGACCCTTCCCTCTGGCCCTCGACTACTGTCCTTTTTTTCTCCAAATCTTCAACCTGCACCTTGCTTCTGAAAAGCGGCCAAAATCTCATATAGACAATCAACATATGGTGTGTATGCATGCGTGTGTTTGAATACTATTTTTGGAAGGAGGCCGGCGCTGGGAGGGCAGAAGCCTGGATTTAGATTGCTACTAATTAGCTTTGTGACCAGGGCTGATTCATCATGCATCTCTGGACCCCACTTTCTTTGTAAAAGAAGACAATGCTATCTGCCCTATTTCACGGAAGTGCTGCTGGGAGAGGATTAGAGAGTGTCTGTGTGGGTGTTTTAACAACATTTGACAAGGTGCTCTCTGAATGCTAAGGATCAGGCTTGCTCATCCTGATATGCTCTGTAATACAGGTCTCAAGCCATCCGGCAGGTTGGGACCGAATAGGAGCTGGGGCTCTCTCCGCCCACATCCCTTCGGATCCCCTCCTGTGAACCCTTCTGGGAATCTCTTCCTGGTTCCAGTGAGCTTTACTTCCAACACTTGCCCCTGAGGAGGATACTCTGGGGTCCGGAAGCTGCCTGGGAACCGTCCCCCCCGCCTTGGTTCTGTCTGTGACCTGGGATACAGGAGTGTACGTTCTGGCTCCTGGTCTCCCCATCAGGATAACTCGGATGTGTAACCGAGCCCGGAGGCATCTGCTGAGGTTACCTTCCTGGGACTTAGCCTGAAGCCCCATTCATGCTCCCTCTCCTTTATAGCTTCTTCCGGGGAGCACTTCCTTAGGAAGTCACTCCCATGTGAATCCTGGCTGCAAACATCAGGGTCTGTTTCTGGGGAGCTCGACTTTGGGGTGGGGAACTTTCTGGAGATAACGAGCTAGCAAAGGAAGGGAGAGTGATGAGGAAGGAGACGCAGTTGAACAGTTATTAAGCACCTACTGTATGCCCGGCACTGGGTCAAATGTCTAATATGTCACCTAATCCTCAAAAAAACCTGTATGATTGCTAAGCTTTCCATTCTAGAGTTGAGGAAACTGAAGCTCAGAGAGTTTAAACAATTCACCCAGGTCATGAAGTTAGCAAGTGACTTTGAACTCTGGTTCCGCATTCTTTCTGCTTCATCCTGTTGCCTCCCTGGGATGCTGTGGCTTGGGGGTGACTGGGGCTGACTTTGGGAGACACCTGTGAGCAAGGCCGCTCCTTGGGCTAGCCTGGGCCCCATAGTCATATCCCTGAACATGGGACAACCTTGGGAGCCTTTAGTTTCTCTTCTGGAGAGCTCTGTGTGTGTGTGTGTGTGTGTGTGTGTGTGTGTGTGTGTGTGTAGAGGGGGGTGGGGCTGGGGAGGAGGGTGTCCTTTTACCCTCGTAATGAGGTTTAAGTACCATCTGTTTTTCAAGGGCTTTGAAGACCAAAAGCAGTGGAGAGAAGCTGGTTTCTAATCCTATCTGTCATAACCCACTCTAACACCAATCAGATGACTTTTGTCTCTGCATCTTCACCGTTAATGGCCAGTTGTCTCTCTCGAGACCAGTCACGGACACCCTGCTACATCTCCTGCCAGCTGCAGGGAGTGCGAGGGGCACAGCTGTCCCCTCCTTTTCTCCCTGTCCTGTCAGGAGAAGGGAGCCATGGCTGTCCTCCTGGGGGCGTGGAACAGATGACGAACGGAAAGCTATGCGAACTGCAGCCACTCTCAATTTCTGCTTTCTGGGCCTCTGTTTCCCCGTCTGTAAAATGGACGCGATAGCATCTGCCTGGCTTTCTTCACGGAGTTGGTAGAGGAAGGAAGGAGAGAGCAGGCACAGAAACATTAGCAACGAGATGGTCCCACAGAAACGGCAGATGCACCCTCTGCTCCTGCTTCCCTACACCAGCGGGAAAACAGCGGGCCTTCCGGAGTGGCCTGTGGGTGGGGAGTGGAGTCCCTGCTCCAGGGCGGATCCTCTGGGCCGGGCACACCCGCAGCTGCGTGCAGTCTGGCCTGCGGCTTAAGTGTCCTGGGGAATTATTTGCCACGTATACAGTGTCTGCGAGAAGGGCCTCTTATGAGTCAGTGTTCAAATATGTTACTGGCTCAATAAACAGAGGTTTGTTGTAAATTAAGGAAAGGAAGTGAGGTGCCCGCAACAGCCCTTGTTCATCTACTGTTTTCTATTAGCGACGCTTTCCCCTTAAGTAGCGCATAATTCCCTGGTAGCTGCTAGGCAGGCAGCTTGGAAGGGGTTGGGGTGGGGGGGAAATGTAATTACACTGTACTCCTTAGATAGTTAGAGCTACACAATAAGGTCCGGAGAGAGGCGGGGCAGCCCCTGGGGGGCTTGGCTGGGCTCCCTGGACAGGATCATGGGTTGCCCGATGCGCTTTGTGGGATGAGGTGGGTGGCTAAGGTCATGGCACCCATGGGAAGCCTGCGCCAGCTGATTGGCAGGCTGTTGGCAAGGCGTGGCTCTTGCTCGTGGAGACAGCAGGTTGGCACTGGGGCTGCCAAGACACAGGGCTCAGTTGGGATGAATGAGTCCTGGTGGGAGTGGGGAGGGGTCTAACATGAGGAATACTGTGGCGGGGGTGGGGGGACTTGTGGCTAGAACCTGGGTGAAAATGCAGTCAGGCTGCTCTTGCCTGGGAGAGAACTCTCTGGGGAGCTGGCTGGCTGGTGAGCCTGACCGCAGGAGATCCTCTGGCATGTTCCACTCCCCCAGCTTTTTTCTAGCAGACCCTGTAGGGCCCCACCTCACCCACGACCCCAAATTCTGAGGCTGGAAGGACTTAAGTGCTCAGCCAACCTCTCCCTCCCCTAGCCCCCCATTTGCGTGGGACTTTCGTAGCCCTTGCTCAAGTGAGGGGTCCCAGGCTCCTGATATGTTATGGGTATGGGGTCAGAGAGGGGCAGCCCATCTGGTCCTTGACACCAATGCCCATGTGGGTGACACTGGGCTGTCACCACTCCTGTCTGTCCTTAGCCACCATCCATGAGGTTGCTGCTGGCGCAGTCCTATTCCCACCGTCTGGCCCTTTCAGGTGTGTCCTTCTTCTCGCCCCTCGGCCCGGGGCATGGGGGTAGGGTGGATGTGGGAATATTATTTAGAAAGGAGGGAGGGCATCCTTACCCCTCAGTCATTTAGGTAAACCCCAGAGTTCTCTCAGTGCCTTAAGGAGGCAAGCTTCTGATTCTAGGGGGGGAAGAGGCTCCAGGGCGATTTGTTTGTCCTTTTCCTGGGGCGATGATCAGGGAAAGGCCCAGTGGCTTGAAGGAAGGTGGGGAGGAAAGCGAACATGGGATGGAGAAGAGGGCTGATACTCCATAACATCTTTCCATCGCAATTGAGCACGTCAGAGTTAACGGGGGCCTTGGCCAGCTTCTGTTCAGTCCCCCTAGTTTATGGATGGAGATCCGAGGCCCACAATTAGACAGCTTCTTAGTGGCTGAGGGTGCCCTTCCCCTGGCAGAAGAGTTTGCAGCTGACATGCTGGAATGTGCCTGGTACACGGTAGGTGCCTAATACATTTTAGGTGAATGAGTGAATGGATGGATGGATGGATGGATGAATGAATGAATGGAGGGTGCAGTGGCCTCTGGTGGTAGGTGAGGAAGGACCAGAGCCCCACAACTTCCTCACTTTTTCCCCTCCCTCCTGCCCTGCCTTCCAGCATTATGGCAGGCACAGATGGCGAGAACACTCTAGAATAAATGGGGGAGGCTACTTGTAGCCAGAGGCCAGCCGCTGGCCGAGGGCTTCAGGGATCAATGTCTTATCTACCTGTAACCCACTCTTGCCCCACTACGGTGCTGCAGCAGGCTGGCTGGACACGGATGCTGCACGCCTCAGGGGGACCTCATCATGCTGCCCCTCCCTCCTGTCTCCCCTGCTCCCCACCCCCAGCAGTAAAGCACCCAGAGCTGGCTGAGCGGCTCTTCTTCTCTGTTCTCAGTGTAAAAAAGTTATGGTGGGCGTCAGTCACTCCCGGGTTTATGGGATCGGGAGAGAGCTCACCTCCGTCCACTTGGGGGTGAGGGGAGGGCTTCTGGAGACTTTCGATTCTAGAAACCTCTGTCCAATGTCCAGTCTTATCTTCTTAGGCTTGATTGGAAATCTGCATTCCGTCTCTTTCTCTGTTTGATTTATACTCTAATTTTGCTAAGTCTTCTCCACACCCCTTGAATCCACGGAAGCAGTTTCCCATGTGGAAACTGCTTTCCACGTGGAACAGTTTCCCATGTGCAACCTTCCTGTCACATGACCTCAGGGAACACCAGCAGCTCCCACCCCGCAATTGCTCAGCCCTGGGCCCATCCCCGAGGCTGCTTCCCCAGGCCTGCCCTGTCTCTCAGCCTAAGCCTATCTAGTCCTCGACCAGACTTCTCCAGAAGTCACTGACTTTTCCTCTTCACTGAGTGGGGCCTTGCTTCAGTGTCACCTGTGATACGGTGGGAAGAGCATGGGCCCAGGACACCAGCGTCTCATTTGAAGCCTGACCCTGTGCTGTGATCTTGGACAACTCAATGAGCCCCTCTGTGTTTGTTTTAACCAAATTTAAAATAGATAATGATTTACTTCACAGGGTTGGGGTAAGGATTTTCTTATTCTCATGGAGCGAGGGAAGACAGACAATACTCAGTGCACATAGTAAACAAACAAATAAAATGGTCTGATAGAAGTTTGTAAGTGCTATGCAAAAAATGAGGCGGTGTAAAGGAGATTGGGAGCACCAGGGTAGGGAGGGTTACAACTTAAATAAGATGGGCAGAGCAGGTCTCCTTGTGGAGAAGGCACCCAGGCCAAGCCCTGAAGGAGGTGAGGGAGTTAGCTATGTGGGTAGGTAGAGAAGGGTGTTTTATGAGGATGGAACAGCCAGTGCAAAGGCCCTGGGGTAGAAGCAGGCCTGGTGTGTATGAAGAACAACAAGGTAGCTGGTATATCTGGATGGAAGTGAGCCAAGGGGAGACTGGTAGAAGAGGGTGCCTGAGGGAGGGTGGGCCTGCAGGGCATTTCAAAGACTTAGCTTTTACTCTGTGTGATAGAGGAGACTTTGGTAGGTTTGAGGAGGGGAGTGATGTGCTCTTACATTTAAAACTGATCGGTCTGAATCTGTGTTGAGAATAGATTCTAGAAGCTAAGATGGAAGACTGGAGAACAGTTGGAAGAGGTGGCATTGATTCAGATGAGAGATGCTGGTGGCTTGGAGCAGGGCGGTGTCACAGTGGAGGTGGTAAGGTTCTGGGTGTATTTTGAAGATAGAACCAAAAGGATATTCTGATGGTTGGTGAAGGAAAGAGGGGACTCAAGGATGACGTCGACATTTTTGGCCTGAATAACTAGAGGAAATTAGTGTCAGAACCAGAAGAATAGAATGTAAAGCTTTTAAACCAGCAGAGGAAAATTTATCTATCCAGTGGGAAGGAGGAAAGAAGGAAGAAAGAGTATGGCAAATGGAAAATGTGAAATAAAATAGCAAACATAATTTTTAATATAACGTCAGTTTACAATGATATGAGTGGATTGAACTCATAATTCAAAATATAGAGACCCTTGAAGTGGATTAAAAACACAAGAATTAGGAATATGCTTTTCACAGGAGACACAACAAGAGGGTGGAAATAAAGCAGTAGAAGAAGATATAGCAAGCAAATAGGAACAAAAGAAAATTTATAAGGAAAAAAAGAAGAGGAACATTCCAGTATGAGGAATAAAAGATCACAAAATTATAACAATCATGAAAAATATATACACATCTAACAGTATACCATCAAATATACACGTGTGTACTTATACACGCACATATATAAAAATAGCTATAGCTACACAGGGAGAAATAGAGAAATCAAACGTATTTCTTTTATAACTTGATAGAGCAAGCAGACAAGATTTATTAAGTATATAGAAGACTTGAATAACTTTTTAAATATGCTTAAATGTCTGTGTATAGTTACATACACATATATAACTTTATACCTAACAAACAGAAAATATAAACTCTTTTGATTGTATGTAGAGCATTCATAAAAATGACCATAAATCAGGGAACAAAAGCAGCCTCAATAAATTCCAAAGGATTGACGTCATTCAGATAATGTTCTCTGACTGTAATACGATGGAATGTGAAATCAGTAAAGAACAACAACAACAAAAACCCCAAAACTTGTACGTCTGGAAACGAAAAGAATGGCACTAATGAAAAGTTTTTGGATTAAAGAAAGAATTATATAGGCAATGCAAAATATTTAGAACTGGGACTTCCCTGGTGGCGCAGTGGTTAAGAATCCACCTGCCAATGCAGGGGACATGTGTTCGATCCCTGGTCCGGGAAGATCCCACATGCCACAGAGCAACTAAGTCCGTGTGCCACAACTACTGAAGCCTGCGCACTCAGAGCCCATGCTCCGCAACAGGAGGGGCCACCACGATGAGAAGCCCGTGCGCCGCGGTGAGGAGTGGCCCCCGCTCGCTGCAACTAGAGAGAGCCCCGTGCGCAGCAACGAAGACCTAATGCAGCCAAAAATAAATAAATAAATTAAAAAAAATATTTAGAACTAAATGAATGAATAAACCACATGGCAAAATTTGTAGGACACAGATAAAGCAGCACTTAGGACAAAATGTATAGCCATAAATCTATTTATTAGAAGACAGAAAAGTCAGGAAACAAATGAGCTAAGCTCTTATCTCAAGAGGCTGCAAAAGTAGTGACAAAGTAAACCTAAAGATAAAGAAGGAAATTATAGACAGAAAGGCAGAAATAAGTGAATAGCAAATTACAATTAAAAATCACAGAAGTTTAGCAAAACTGACTGTAGGTCTTTTGAACAGATTAATAAAATAGGCAAACCTCTGGCAAGACTGAGGAGAAAAAAGAGATGTAATAAAAGGAAACTGAAAGAGGGAGTAAAATGACAGACACTACAGATTTTTAAAAAATAATAAAATAATATTCTGAACAAATATTCCAACACACTAATAAATTTGAAAAATTGGATGAA
This sequence comes from Delphinapterus leucas, assembly GCF_059928025.1. Taxonomy (NCBI): domain Eukaryota; kingdom Metazoa; phylum Chordata; class Mammalia; order Artiodactyla; family Monodontidae; genus Delphinapterus; species Delphinapterus leucas. The sequence goes on from NC_143134.1 coordinate 24,071,206, forward strand.
TTGGATAGCTTTCTGGGAAAATGAGAAATGCCAAAATTGGCCAAGAATAAAAAGAAAACTCGAACAGACCAGTCATGGGTAAAGAAATTAAAATTATAGCCAACCTCCCGCCCCTGCCCTGCCCCCTGCCCTTAAAGCCCTGGGCCCGTACAGCTTTACAGTTGAGCACAGCGAAGTATTTATGGAGAAAATAATCCCTGTTTTGTATTAATAGAAGCTGTTCCAGAAGGTAGACAGAGGAAAAAGAAAGCCGTCCGATTCATTTCATGAAGGTAGTTTAATTGTTATTCTTAAGCTAGACAAAGGCAGGAGAAAAAAAAAATAGGCATATAACGCTTGTAAAAATAGATGAAAACAATACTAAAAACATTACCTAACCGAATCCAGTAGTGTATTAAAAACAGTCTCTGCATTCATGTTGGGTTTATGTGAAAAATGCAGGGGTGCTTTAACAGCAGAAGGTCTCGCAATTCACCACCTTAATGGACCAAAGGAGAAAAAAGAATCATGTGATTAGCTCGAGAGACCCAGAAAAGCATTTGTTAAAGTTTAATACCTTTTTTACAAGGGTAATACTAATAAAAAAGATGAAGTTCAACACACATTTGTAACAATAACCATCAATACAATAAATTTCGCAGGAAACAAGAGTGGAAGGGACTTTCCCTGACTCTGGAAAGGCTGCTTATCCCAAAGCTACAGCAACAACACACTGAATGGAGAAGTGTGAGCCTCTTCATTTTTTTTTTCAAGAAGCTGACGTGCACACCCAGGTCTGCCTGGCTCCAAATTTCACGCTGTTTCCTGCATGTCTAACAAAGGCTGAGGCATGGGCAGGCGTTAGGAATTTTCTCTGGGGCAAGGTCCTTTTGGTTGATTATAATAGAAACTCGGTTCTGCAAAAAGTGGGGACTTGGTCACAGATTTGACAGGGATGAAAAGTGTTAAATAGTAAGTCTTCTTAGACCATAATAACGTGTCTTGTCTGTGAGCAGAAGCCTGTCTGTCTCGCCATTGGCTCCAAGTGGCACTCACTCAACGTATGAGGGATTAATGAATGAGCCACTTCATTCGCACATGAGTGTTTGGTGGTGAGGGGAGAAGTGGTGTGGTGTCCGCAGTTGCCATCTGGAAGCATTTGGTAGAGGACAGAAAAGCAAGGGGTAGAGACATCGGAGTGGCTGTCCTGATTGGGGACCCTGAGAAGAGAATTCATTGAAAGCATTTTTAGAAATTTTTGCTGGTCCTGTTGGGTGCAGCCCCACTTTCACTTAAGTCCTCAAGAAGAGCTCTAGTCAAGAGTTACTTTCAACCTTTGGGTCTTTTGGTGTTTTCGTGGAACCCAGGGGCAAAAGCTGTGGCCTGGTTCCCAGAGGGCCCAGAACTTGAACCAGGATTGGAGGTGGGGCTTGGCGGTGCGGGTGTCCTGCTCCCCTTCCTGTCCCCCTGCTCGGGGACCTCACGCCGAACGCTCTCTTCACTCTGTTTCTCCCTCTTGCTCTTTTCTCCCTCCAGTCCCTCCAGATCCATGAACATTTGGGAGCTGTGAAACTGTCCTGTGCAAAGTTCACGCAAAGTCGTGCAAACGTCATGTCCTTAATTTAAGGGGCCAACAGAGTCTGGCTGGTGCTTCTTTGACCCAAGTTCAAATTCTTGAGAGAAGGACTTTGATGGCCTCAGCCTGGGTCAGATGTCCACTGTGCTCTCATCTGTGTGGTCAGAGATGGGACAGAGCAAAGGGGCAGGGCAGGGTCACTGCCACAAACTGGTTACAGGTGCCTATCCCTGTGGGTGGAAGCTTGGACCTCAGAAGAGGGAGGTGTCAGTTGGCTGGATTCCCCAAGTACACTCTGTACCAGTCTTAAAAGACAGAAAGAACAGAGTCTTCCGAAAAGCCAGAGTCTGGCTGAAGAGGGTGTCATGTGATTACCCATGTGAGGTGGTCCTAGGATAGCTCCACCTAAGAAGCTCACTATCCAAGAGCCGTGTCCAGTCATCTGCCTGCTGAGTTCTGAGGACACAGAGCGAGTTCTAACTAGGAAGAGGCAACACATGAAAGAAAAGAATTCATAACAGCTTGACGCCCCCCAGGCTGAACCCAGCGATTTTATTTTTACTTGTTCAGGAGGGGGAAAAAGTCATCGCTGATTTCACAATTACTTCATTCTGGAGAACTTGTGAAAAAATGACTTCAAGTGTAAAATATTGTCTACTAAAGAATTAACTTAATAGATGATTTGGATTCAATTATTGGCTCACTACTAAAATTTGCTGGGAAAAGCGCAGGCAATATTTTATGACTGTCACATGATGCAGCGATTGTGAAATTAGTTATTAATGACTTATGAGAAAGACACTTAAAAAACGTCAACTGGGGGCTTCCCTGGTGGCGCAGCGGTTGAGAGTCCGCCTGCCGATGCAGAGGACACGGGTTCGTGCCCCGGTCCGGGGGGATTCCACGTGCCGCAGAGCGACTGGGCCCGTGAGCCATGGCCGCTGGGCCCGCGCGTCCGGAGCCTGTGCTCCGCAGCGGGAGAGGCCACAACAGTGAGAGGCCCGCGTACCGCAAAAAAACCCCAACCCCCCCCCAAAAAAAAACCCAGAATGAACTGCAGGCAGTTTATTACCATTACTTTCCACCTATAACCTGCTTGCTAGTCGAAAAGGAAATTTGTTGAAGCCCGCTGGGTTCTCCTTGGCGGTGAACATGATATACCTTCATTAGCCCTTTTAAAGTTATTGCAGGAGCTGCCATCTAAATTCACTTTAAATGACATTTGCTCTTTCTTCTTGAAATACTTACTGGGTGTCTACTCCATGCCCAGCACCATTAGGCTCTGTGGGGAGGAGGAGAGCTCCCTAAAACGTGCTCTATGCTCACCTAGAGCCTTGAACGTAAGGGATGGTCCATAAAGCAATGGTGTGAGAGCACCTTCCAGAATGGGGAAGCTGTCAAACTGAATGGCTGACACAAGGGGGTGTCTGATGGGGCATCTGTCCCACAAGGAGGGATGTGGGGACAGAGAGCATCCCTGCCAGAGCAGCAGTGTGGGAGGGCCAGATTCTGCACATCATTCCAAGAGCAGTGTGCAGGGGTGGCTCATTGCTTCCACAAATACTACATTAGTTCTGCCATATGCCAGGAGAACTCCATGTGGATCCAGGTGCTTGAGGCACAATGCAGACCAATGCCTTATGCAACTTTGTGTGTGTGTGTGTGTGTGTGTGTGTGTGTGTGTGTGTGTGTGTTGGGGTGAGAGGAGATGCCAATCATCAATAAATGTTATTTTAAAAAATTTATTGGAGTGTAGTTGATTTACAATGTTGTGTTACTTTCAGATGTACAGCAAAGTGAATCAGTTATATATATATAACCTCTTTTTAGATTCTTTTCCCATACAGGTTATTACAGAGTATTGAGTAGAGATCCCTGTGCTCTACAGTAGGTCCTTGTTAGTCATCTATTTTATATATAGTAGTGAGTATATGTTAATCCCAATCTCCTAATTAATAAATATTTAATAAGTAAATAATGTAGTATATAAGAAGATAAGTGGTACAGAAAAAAGAAATACAGTGAGGTAAGGGGGATTGGAGGTGTGGACAGGAGTAGGTAGGGTAGCCAGGGTGGGGCTCCCTGGGACATGAGAGCTGAGTCAAGATTTCCAGTCCTGGCTCACTGGTGACGTTGACGAGAACAGTTTTGGAGGAGGGTGGGGACGAAAGCGTGGTTGGAGAGGGTTCAGAAAAGGAATGGCCTGGATCAAGTAGAGGGTCACCACTAGCGTCCCCCCAGAGTTTGCTGGGGAACCCAGAACAGGTGCCAGTAATCCAGAAGCAAGGGAGGTCCTTGGAAGTCACAAGTCAGGGCTGCAGACAGAGGGGTCAACCAGGTAATCCTGCCAGACCCCAGACTTGTTTTCCTTGAGCCAGCTGGGCTGGGTGGGTGCCTACTGCTTAGCTGCTTGCAGGCCCAAGAACTGCTCTTGGGCAGATCAGTGGGGGCAGGAAAGGGGGAGACAGCTGTGTGGTAGTCCTGGGCCATATGGAGCTCTTGGGCAAAGCACACGATGATTTTTATGACTCAGTCTTTGCTTGACATTCCCATCTCATTTCTCTCCTTCCTTCATTTCCTCCCTCTTCCTGTACCTTGAATGCTGAACTTTCAGCTTGGGGTTTCCTGTTGCTTCAATGGCTTCACACCTCTGGGCTTTCACTTACTCTGCTAGACTCTCTCCCACTATCTCTGTCTGACCGATTCCTACACAGCCTTTTAGACTCAGCTCAGGTGCCACCTCTTCCAGGAAGTCCTCTATGATCATTTAACAACCAGCATCTCTCTTCTTCATAGCACTCCCCTCACTGGGTTCAAATGATCTCGTTATCGGTGTGTCTGCTACACCGGATGCCAAGCTCCTTGTGGGCAGTGACTCTTGCCCTATCCATTTCTGTCCCTGGTGCACAATGCTGACACAGAGCAGGCCCTCACATGGTTTTGGCTGGGAACTGCAAAGATCCTTACACTCAAGGTAGGATATGGATAAGCAGACAGGCATGGGGATGAGCAGTAACTCAGTAATGCAGTGATGGGGTGTGTGTCGGGTGTGTGTGGGAGCCTGAGAGCGGGCCTGGCTGAAGGCTTGAATTGGGAAAGTTAGGGATGGTGACAGCTCAGTGGGTGCCGACCACATCAGAGGAGGCAGCAGGTGTGTGTGTGTATGTATGTGTGTGTGTATGTGTACGTGTGTGCACACCTGCATGTGGCAGTCGAGGAGAGCAATTATGAACATCAAATCCAGCTAATTTACATGGATAAGTGCAGCCAGTGAGGCTTGGCATGCAGGTCTGACTTATTTAGGGCAAGAGGGGATCGGCAGGGGGCTCCCATTAGGTGAGTGAGCGACAGCCTGGCCATTCTTTTTTTTTTTTATACATCTTTATTGGAGTATAATTGCTTTACAATGGTGTGTTAGTTTCTGCTTTATAACAAAGTGAATCAGTTATACATATACGTATGTTCCCATATCTCTTCCCTCTTGTGTCTCCCTCCCTCCCACCCTCCCTATCCAATCCTGCTGTCAGCCCCAGGTAAAGCCTGGTTACTCCGTTTAGTGCCGGGAAAGGAAGCATCAGGGTGATTTCAGAAGCGTTTTCTGACCTCTCGCCTTTTGCTCTTTCTGGAACCCTGGGGGACTAATCTTTAACAAATAAGCTTGATTGCTTTAAATTTCTTATTATAAAGATGAAATATGTTCCATATAGAACATTTGAAAAATATAGAATGATATAAAGACAAAAATTAAAATAACTCCAATCCTGCCACTCATATGATCACTATTAACATTTTAAAGAATTCCTTTGTCTTTTTTTCTATGCATAAATACATTTAAAAAGAAAAGAATTCCTTACTTATTACTTTAACCAGTCTGTGTTCTGACTTTTAAAAATTTAAGATTATATTTTGAGACTTTTCCTATGCCATTGATCTTAAATGGCTATAATAATCTACTTTGTGGACACACTATAGCCTTTTTAACCAGTGTCTAATTAGTGGGCATGAGAGTTATTTCCAATTTATGGTTCTTATAAATAATACTACAATAAAAACATTGTTCATAAATCTTTGCTTGTATCTCTGATTATTTAGGACACATTCCTAGAAGATTCCTGTTACATACAGTGAAATTACTTTGTGTGTGTGTTTTGTTTTATTTTTTGTTTTAATCAATTTATACTACTATCAGCAGTGATTGAGAATGATCGTATTATGGTACTAGATATTATTATTAAAAACATTTAATGGCCATTTATATTTTTATGGAGAAGTCTATATTCTTTGCCTTTTTTTTTTTTGCGATACGCGAGCCTCTCACTGTTGTGGCCTCTCCCGTTGGGGAGCACAGGCTCTGGAAGCGCAGGCCCAGTGGCCATGGCTCACGGACCCAGCCGCTCCGCGGTATGTGGGATTTTCCCGGACCGGGGCACGAACCCGTGTCCCCTGCATCGGCAGGCGGACTGTCAACCACTGCGCCACCAGGGAAGCCCTCTTTGCCTATTTTTAACTGATGTGTTTTTATTTTTAAATATGAGCACTCTAGATGACGTAGAAAGGATTGCTTAATTATATCCTTATTTTATTCCAATGTGTCATTTGCCTGTTTGTTCATAACAGGGATTTTGACATGCACAAGCTTTAATTTTGCACATAGGACATTTTCTCAGTTCTTCTATTTATGATTAGACAGTCTTTTCTACCCTAAGATAAATTAAATTTTCACTTATATTTTCTATTTATTTGTGATTTCATTATGATTTATGAGTTATAAAATTCATCCATCTGGAATTAATTTTTTTTTAATATTCATTTATTTATTTGGCTACCCCAGGTCTTAGTTGTGGCCATTTGGGATCTAGTTCCCTGACCAGGGATTGAACCAATGCCCCTTGCATTGGGAGCACAGAGCCTTAACCACTGGACCACCAGGTAGGTTCCCCAGAATTAATTTTGACAAAAATTATTTTTCAAAAATTAATTAATTAACCAAATGTTAATGCTAACGTTTTCCAACATATTAGTGATGACATCTGCTTTTAAAATAACTTCATATATATGTGTGTATTTATTTACACACTTGAATTTTCTGTGAACGATGTGTTGATCCTTTTATCAGTTCCATGCCATTTGATCCCTGTAGTTTGGGTCAGTTTTAATCCCTGCCGCTGCAAGTTCCTCTTTTTCTAATATTCTTGGGCAATTATTACATGTTTATTTTTCCAGATGACCATTGGAATTGCTTAGTTAAGCTTAAAGGAATAAATTCCCTTGGAATTTTGGTTGGAGTTGCACTAAGTTTATAAATTAATATGTGAAGAACTGACTATTCTTTACAATATTCAGCTTTCCCATTCACTGATCTATCATCCCTATTCAAATTTTCTTTCAATAGAATATTGCTTTGTTTGTATAGAATTAGGGTGGCCCTCCTGGCACCCAGGGAAGATAGGAGCAGGGCACAGAGGTGTAAGAGAGGAGAGAGAGGCTGGATGCAGCTTGTTGCCGTCCACGCTCACCTCTGACACAATACTCTACTGGGGGCCCCACATGGGGTCCCTTTAGTGAGGTATACTGCTCAGAGGCCCAGGGCTGCTCACACATGATACCGATAGCTGTCATCGCCTCTATTTCTAGATCTTTTCTTGCTGTTCATGTCTTATTTCCACTCTTCACTTCTGATTATTTATCTAACTCTGGATTTATAGTTTTGCATAGCTCTGGGCAGATGGGTGGTTAGGTGATACTTGATCTGCTTTGATGTAGGAGGACATTATAGTGGGTGTGAGGCTACATACCTTAAAGCTGGCAAAATGCAGGGTCTGACTGCCCAATGTGGTGTCCAGTTATGATTCCCTGGCTTTTGGTGCCCCTAGTAATTCACTAAATCAAGAGCCCAGCTTACTCCCAGAAAACTGTCTGTCATCTAAACTTTTGGACTATCTTAGTTTCTCTGTCTTTCAGTCTCCAGGTAAAGCCAGAGTTGTAGCTCTCAGCATGTGTGTGAGAGTGTATGTGTTGCTTAAGAAAATCTATCTAGACAGCCTGGAACTTTGAGCCTAGATCGCCTCTGGTTCCCATTCTTTATCAGTAGCATCTTTCAGTTCCCTATTTTCTCTTTCTTTGAGTAAAGGGGTCAGCCTTGCTGGAGCCAAGGGCTTGTATTGGAATGGAGGCGCAATAAGGTGGGTAGGAAGATCGTTCTGGTCCTGGAGATTGTCCTGAGACAGAGGGTGGTCTCAGGGAGCCTCCAGGCATTCAAAACTGCCCTGGAACTCCAGATTGATAAGACCTTGACTTAGATTAGATTTGAATAACCAATCTTTTATGCTCTGGACATCCTCATTATCCTGCTGTAGGGCTAAGAGGGATTTCCCAGGACTTGAAAGATGCACCCTTATTCCACTTCCAGCTCCATCCTACAGCCTGCCTCACCGTGGATCTCAACTCGTCATCCTTACCCCAGGTCACTTGGGGATGGTGGTTAGGAGCCTCTCACTGCTGGGTGTTTATTCTCTTTATGGTTTCCTGGTCTTGGTAAGAAGGAAGAGTTGGAGGAGGACAGCAAGAACCAAAAGAAGAGCTCCAGGTCAGCGCCCCGAGAGTTCTCATCATTCTTATCAGGACAAAAGGAAGTTTCTTGAAAGGGGTTGCCCCTCTGAGAAGCAGAAGGGAAGAACTTTTGTAGGTAAAGGGGAGGGGCAGGTAGGAGAGAGGAAGGAGAAGTTCACTGCTCTTTACAGTCGTCCCTAGGTATCCAGGGAAGACTTGTTGCGGGACCCTCCATGGACAGCAAACCCCGTGGATACTCAAGTTCCATAGTTGGCCCTCCGCATCTACAGATTCAACCAACCTCGGATTGTCAACATAGTGCTATTTTGATCTGCGGTTGGTTGAATCCAGAACCACCTGTGGATGCGGAACCGTGGGCTGACTGTATATTTATTGAAAAAAATATCAGCGTGTAAGTGGACCTGTGAAGTTAAGAGTCAACTATATTTCCTTTCTTATTATAATTTAAACTTCTGGTTTTAGTGTGAATTTCTTTTGTGGAGAAGAATACTCACACCTTCTGTCTGCCCATCTCAACTCTTACTCAGGTGTTCCTGGCTTGTGGCTTTGCAACCTTCCTCTGCTCTTCAGACTTACCTTTCCTCTTCTTGCTCTTCTCTTGCCTTATGGCCTGCACACCTGAGGTTCACCCCTCCCCTCTCTCTTCTTTCTCCGAAGGGCTGGGCTCCATGTCAAAGTCATTACAGAACTGTCTAATTATAACAGATTAATCCATTAGGATTTATGCCTTTCTATTTACTGGCTGGAACTATCCATTTCACAGCTGTGGCTCCCACATCTAACCAGCTAGCAGGCAATTTAAATATAGAAAGCAATTTAACCTAGTTGGATACCAGACATCTCGCTTAATGCAGTGCATAAATTTTGGAGCTCTTTGCTCTCAGCCCTCAAAAGGACGGCCAACAGTTTCATGTCCTGGAAAGATTTGGCTTTTCAGGGAATTTACACCCCAAGAAGGGATCCTGGGTACTGGATTAAAAATAAAGGAGTGTTCAGATGAGGTCAGGGGTTGTTTTCAGGCCAGTTCAGATTTCCTTTTCCTTCCTCTTTTGCGGACAATAATCTTATGCTTAACTGAGCTTTCTGGGAGTCTGACATCAATTAGAGGGTACCTTATTTTCTTCTCTCTTTAACTTTCATTTATTGCCTGTTTGAGTGAAGTGTTCTTTTTGTACTGATAGTTGGGGCCACCCTGCTTGCCAAGAGCTTGCAGTCTGAATGACACCATGTCTTAATTCTCTTGGCACTCACAGCCCCTGGCCCAGCACCCAGCTTGTAGTAGCCTCTTATCAGAGGTGCATCACGGCTGGAAAAAGAGATGGGGGAGGGTCATGTGACCTGACAAACCCAACTCTAAGCCCCAAACTAGAAGAAGCAGTGATCAAGACACATGAACTCCCATGATGTGTGAACGCACAGCTACCTCTCTTGCAGGAAGGAGATGAGCAGAGAGAGGTGTTTTGCTAAGAGTATGAGGAGGCACGTGGTCAAAGTCTTCAAGTACTGGAAGAGTTGCCAAGACGATGTGGGATTGAATTTTTCCTTTTCTTTTCCACATGGCCCCAGAGATATTAGGCTAAGGGGTGGAAGTTATAGGCAGAAAGAGTTGGATTTCACTTATCTGTAGGCAGAACTGTGCATTGACCAAAGTTCTTTTAATGGAACCCTTGACTTAAAGAGGTACTAAACTTCCCACAACAATCTGTCCTTAAGCAGAGGCTGGAGAGCCATGGGCAGGGAGGCCGTAGTGGGTTTTTAGAACCAGTCAGGGCTAGAGACCTCGAGGATGCTGTCTACCTGAGCCATGATGTCTACCTGAGCCGTGCCGTCTACCTGATGCCATGGCCACCTCTGCATCTGGCTTCAGGAATCGTGAAGCTGAAATGCGGGCTGTTTTCTCCACTCCTCCTGGCAGGTGGGAAGAGAAGAGGGGGCTGGGAGCTTGCTTAGTTTTCAGTCCCTGAGCCGAGAGAGAAAGTGTAGGTTCCCTCAGGTTCCCCACTGATTTGAGCTTAGCGCCCCTTGGGACAGGATGGTAATGGCGGCAGTGGACATGACCTGTGCATCAGTTTCTTCGCACTGCCGTAACCAAGTACCACAGACTGAGTGGCTTACACAACAGAAATTAGTTTTGCAGCTTTGGAGGCTGGGAGTCTGAGAGCGAGGTGTTGCTCCCTCTGAAGGCTCTGGGGAGGGATCCGTTCCAGGCTTCTGTTCTCTCCTAGCTGCAGGTTTTTTCTCAGCTTGTGGCAGCATAACTCCGACCTTCACATGGCAGTCACCCTGTGTCCGAAATTTTGCCTTTTTACAGGACACCAGTAATATTGCCTTAGGGGTTCACCCTACTCCAGTATGACTTCATCTTAACTATATAGGGGAAAACCTTATTCCCCAATAAGGTCACATTCTGAGATACTAGGGGTTAGAATTTCAACATATGAATTTTGAGGGGCTGCTATTCAACCCATAACAGGGTGAGAGGGTGAGAGGGGGTGAGCTATGGAATGGTTGGTTTGATTATAGCACCCCATGGAGCGTTGGCTGGTTTTTGATGGGTGTGAAATAACTCCAGAGGGTACCAGTATGGACCACTCCGTAAATCCATCAGTTGCTCTAGATAAAGCCTCAAATGGGTGTTTCCTCTTTTCTGAACTCTTAACAGTATTTAGAGGGCATATCACAGTTTAGCCCTTAATTATGTCCTTATACTATTCTTTGATTCATGTAAAGAAACTATTATTGAGCACCTACCATATATATGAGGCATGTGATATATACAATATCTGAATTAACTATGCCTCTGTGAAATAGATATCCTTTAATTCATTTTACAGGTAAAGAAATAGATGCTTAGAGGATGTTCTGTAACTTACTCAAGGCCATACAACTAGTAGGTGGCAGAACTGGGATTTGAACCCCTGCCTATTTGGTTCTGTGATAACACACATAACTTCCAAACTCATTTGTAAGCTCCTCAAGTGAATAGACTTCTCTTACATTCTTCTCACTCCCAGATGGATTAGGATTCATTGCAGACGTCCCCTTATAGTTCTTTGTGGTGAAACACCCAGGATTTTCTAGACGATCCCTAAGCCCCCTTTTATTTTTTAATACTCTGTGATGAATGATCCCCTTTTTGACTGATGCATCAGTTGACGTTGAATCAGAAGTTCTGAGATTACTCAGAGAGTCAGTATGTGACATGGGGTAGTGCGGAAGTGGCACTTGGTCAGTGCTGGACAGCCTGCCTCGTAGGTAACTGTGGGCAGCCCTGGTCCGCTGTTTTGCATTCAGAAGCTCTGTGTCTTCATTTCTCCAGGGGGCATCAGGCCTTGGCAAGTCGATTTCCACTTGCTCAACTCACAAAAGTCTTATTGATAACCCAGAGTGCAGATTTATTAATACACAATGAGATACAGTTGCCAAGAGGACTGAATGATTGTGGCAGCTGGACAGCACATGCACTTCTCACTCCTTGGGAAGCAGTTCAGTCCTGAAAGTTAGTAAACATGGAAAGAGACCAACAACGGGGTGAAGGCCATGGTGAACGTTTATCATCAAGCTGCGGTAATCTGACCCCATCCTTTTTTCTAAGCTCTGCCTACCAAGCAGCCAGCCGTATTCAGGTCAGTAGGTCAGGATGTCTTTTCTGGGGATGCTCACACTTTCGCTTTTGCTCTCAACCCAGAGGAGATGCTCCCTGATGGTATTTGTTACAACCTGCCCTTCCATGTAGCAGATTTCAAGGTGTAGAGGACATGGTTTCACTTTAGGTTGCCTGCTTCAGATGACCGATATTTCTTGAGCCCTGATCATGAGCTGGGTGCTGGGCTATGTGTTGCTGGGGGGGCCAGAGAGACCGAGTCCTCAAGGAGCATACAAACAGACGTTCATATAATATGGTGGTGAGTAACAAGAGGGGATGGGCGCTGGATTTGGTGGGAGCACGTGGAGGGGCTGGGGAAGGCCTGCAAGAAGAGATGGAGGGATAGATTGGGAGCTTGGGATTGACATGTACACACTGCTATATTTATTTATTTATTTAAATATTTATTTTTTGCGGTACACGGGCCTCTCACTGTTGCAGCCTCTCCCGTTGCGGAGCACAGGCTTCGGACGCGCAGGCTAGCGGCCATGGCTCATGGGCCTAGCCACTCCACGGCATGTGGGATCTTCCCGGACTGGGACACGAACACGTGTCCCCTGCATCGGCAGGCGGACTCTCAACCACTGCACCACCAGGGAAGCCCCACACTGCTATATTTAAAATAGGTACTCAACAAGCACCTACTGTAGAGCACAGGGAACTCTGCTCAATATTCTGTAATAACCTAAATGGGAAAAGAATTTGAAAAAGAATAGATATATGTATAACTGAATCATTTTGCTGTACACCTGAAACTAATACAACATTGTTCATCAACTATACTCCAATATAAAATAAAAATTAAAAGAATAAAGTAATGGATGCCTAAAAAAAAAAGAAGAGATGGTGTTGGGGTTGGATCTCCAAGAGTGAGTAAGAGTTAGCCAGGACCAAACCGAAGAGAACAAAACACAGAAACAAAAACTACCTGGCACAGGGAAACGGATCAACAGAATCATGGATCATGTCAAGGGGTGTGCGTGCGTGTGTGCGTGTGTGTGTGTGTGTGTGTGTAAAAGTGGATTGGAATTAGAGGTCACCATGCTGGGAGGTGAGGTGAAGTAGTTGACAAATCGTGGAGCACTGTCTTGCACTAGTTAGGGGGCACAGAATTCATCAGCCCTGCAGATGACCGAATCACTGCCATCTCCCAAGCAGAGGAGGGCCCTGGTCAGACTGGGGTTCTCTGGGGAGCTGGCTGTGCAGAGGGTGTCCAGATGGACCTCCTGGAGCCTCCCTGCTCTCCTCCATACACATGCCAGAGGAGTCACTCTGGAGGGGAGGGAGAGGGGCTACTTCTTGGCTTAGAGGACACAGCTCTGCCTGCCTCCCAGTAATTGTGGGCAGTGCCAGAGGGAGGCATTTCCCAACCCAGCAGTGGACTTAGAGCGTTCACTTCTTTTTTTTAAAAGAACATTTATTTATCTATTTATTTTTGGCTATGTTGGGTCTTCGTTGCTGCACGCGGGCTTTCGCTAGTTGTGGGGAGCCGGGGCTACTCTTCGTTGTGGTATGCCAGCTTCCATTGCGTGGCTTCTCCTGTTGCGGAACACGGGCTCTAGGTGTGCGGGCTTCCGGGCTTCCATAGTTGTGGCTTATGGGCTCTAGAGAGCAGACTCAGTAGTTGTGGCGCACCGGCTTATTTGCTCCGCGGCATGTGGGATCTTCCCGGACCAGGCCTCGAACCTGCGTCCCCTTCATTGGCAGGCGGATTCTTAACCACGGTGCCACCAGGGAAGCCCACGTTCACTTTTTTTAAAACAATTTTTTTGGCTGTGTCACATGGCTTATGCTATCTTAGTTCCCACTAAGGCTAGTGGGATCTTAGTTCCACGACCAGGGATTGAACCCAGGCCCTCAGCAGTGAGAGCATAGAGTCCTAACCACTAGAACGCCAGGGCAGTCCCTTGGTTCACTTTCTTTTGGAAGATTAGAGTCCCCTGCTCCTGAGCACACTGTGGACTGTTGAGAGCTGCTACAGGTTGGAGAAACAATGTGTGTGTGTGTGTGTGTGTGTGTGTGTGTGTGGCGTTCCTGCGTGCACACACGCAGTCATCTACAACTGTGAGCTTAGCATTAACCAATCAATACCTGAGTTATTCTCGCCTCTCTATGCACTTAGCATCTATTCCAGCACTGATTACATTGTATTTATAATCTTTTTCCATCTCCTCTACTTGACAGTGGGCAGAGACTGTCTTCATCATTTCAGAGGTACTCCCTGAGCATAGTAGTTTGTGGAACAAATGAGTAAATGGAAGAGAAGGGGTGCGTGTGCTCCTATGCATGGGCCTGGCCTGGAGCTGGCAGGCAGAGAACAATGAGGAAGGTAGGCCCTGCCCCACGGCTGCGCCAGGTGGGACGCCAAGGGCATTCAGGGTCTTAAGTGGAGGGTGAGCCTTGGATTAGTGTATGAACTGTTTGAGGAGGCAATGCTTTGAAAACTTGTGGCTCCTACAGGAAAGTCATGGGTCAAAAGGGAACCAGGGTGGACCCCTGGTTGTCCCCGTCGGCTGGGCCTTTGATGTGGTGACTGGGCTCCCTGACTGCCGGACATTACAGACGTCAGAGGTAGGATGGTAGGAAGGGCTTCTCTGGGCGGATGTTTTCCCCTGGGAGCCTCTCCTTCCAAGGATGGGGCGTGCGCTCCAGGAAAAAAAAAAAAAAGAAACAAAAAAGAAAAAGAGACGTATGCATCTTAAGCGTTTTATTTTATTTGAAATATATAAATGTGTACCTATTTGCCAATCCTTTGATGAAGGGTCAAAGCCCAGTCTTTGAATAGAGGCCTGCTAACTGGAGTTCTTCTTCACCTTTCCTGCATTAACCACATCTATGATGCATCAGCTAAGAAGTCTAATTTGGGTTTTTTAAAAATGGAGCAAAAACCCTAAGCCCTGTGCAAAACAACATGAGTGTAGAATTCTAGATTTTTGTGATTACCTCCACCGCTTCCCCACCTGCTCCGCAAACCCCAGTCTCTGTTAGGGGTCTCACAGCACCTTATTTAACGACACGGGCAGGGCCGTGCCTTATCAAGTCCCCCGACAAAGTGTTCAATATGCTCTACTCGGAATCACCAGCTGCCTTTTCGCACTTATAGTTTATTACTTGGCATCATCTTTAATCTAGTTGCATAATCAATAGTAGGAAGTATAATTGGCAGTAGATTCTGGATCAAGAGATGCCGGGAGAGGGGGCCCGGGTGTCCCGGGAGCAGCCCAGTGATCACCGGTGCTGAGCGGGCCACGGGTCCCCGTCAGCGGAGGACTTAGGGAGCGCCTGCACCATGTCCTCTTGTCCTGGGGACTTCAGGGCTGCTGTGTCTGCCGATCTCCCCTCTGCTCTAGTGCAGAGTTTGCGTCCTCAGGGGAAACACTTCTAATCTCTCCTTTCCCCTGCCTCCACCCAGCTCCTCCCTGAGGCCTCTGGACACCCAGAGCTCTCTTGGTTTCTTACCAGTCACGTAGATATAGGATGGATTTCCAGCTCTATCACGTAATGGGGTGTAACTTTGACCGACACACTCAACTGCTTTCAGCCTGCCGCACTGCCTTGTGGTGGGGTAGTAAATTAAATCAGGCAAGTGTGTTACAATGATAACTCACGCTATGGGATGCTTACTGGAAGGCAGGGCTTTCCCTCGATGACCTTATTTCATTTTTGCAAAACCCAGTGAGCTAGGTGCTACGGATCCCAAATTACAGCAGAGGACACTGAGGTTCAGGGTGCTTAGGCTTCCTAGTTGGCGAGCAGCAGAGCTGAGAATCAACCCCAGCACCCGCGCTCTGATTCTTGGGGAAATGTTACCCCCATCACAGGGTACATGGGCCATAAGTGCACAGGAATATATAAATGCATGGTGGATGCACCCTTCTCCTCTCAAATCCCTGCCTTAACCCCTCCCAGGAGGGCAGGGGCAAGTCTTCTGCCTCTTTATATAAGGTAATGCCAAGTGCAGCATGGCAGAGATGGTTGGATGTCCACCTCCCCTTCCAGTGTCTGGCGCTGTTGTGGGATGGTGCCTGCCCAGCCAGGAACCTCTTTACCCAGCACCTCTCCACCCAGGTGTGGTCACGGGGCAGAGTCTTACCATGCCCACACCTGACTCCCCAAAGGCTCCACCTCTTCACCCAGATGTGTGGCTGTGTGGCAAAGTCCACCCCTGGCTCCCCAAATCCTCCCATGTGGCCCCCCCATCTCTCCCTTTCTCTCTCTGGCTACGTGAACAGTCAGAGCCACACATCGAAGATGAAGGCCCCTCTGTCGGCCTGAGTCCCTAAATGACTGTGCAGTGCAGAGTCTCCATCCTACCTGCCAGCTGGACTTGAAGAGAAGAATGAAGCCCCTGAGATGTTGGGGTCTGTTACAGCACATACAAGACACATACTGTCTTGACCCAAATGCGTACTGGGGGGCTCTTTGAACTTGTTGGAAAGAGACCCCCCTGTGAACCCCCTTTTAATGTTCTCTGTGGCTCAGCACATTTTTGATGTAGTAGAATGTGTGCTGATGTGGCTCTCGTTAGACACCATACCCCTAGTTTATGGAAGCCAAAATTTCCACCCTGCCATTTTCTAGCTGCAGTACCGTAAACAAATTCATTCCTCTTCTTCTTGGTTCCTTAGATAAGACATAGTAATAAATTCCTAAGAGGCATAATAATACCTACCTTGGAGGGTTGTTGCGAGGATTAAATGAAAGTGACCGAGTTCAGCATACAGTGGACAATCCACGTAGGGCACGTTGTTTATCATCTATTCATTTGATAAAGCTTTAATAAAAACCTATGCTGTGCCCCAAACTCTTTGAGGAACACAAGATGCAGGAGATGCCTCTACCCTTAGGAGATGCCTCTACCCTTAGGAGATGGCCCTCTAATTGGGAAATGTGGCTGACACACAGGAAGTGGTTGAGTGGCATCTCTAGGTGGCATGGGACGTGTGCTGGGGCAGCGGGGCATACTCAGAGCATTTGTGAGAAAGCAGCCCTTGGCTGGAGGGAGGCTTCCTGTGGAGGATGCTGAGGAGGACCTGTGGGAGAGCCCTGAAGGAGACGGAAGCCAAGCGGCTATGCAGCACAGCACCCCTCTTGATTTCTGGTCCTCTGTGTTGCCTGTTTGGTGGGGAGACTAGAGCGATGAAGGCATTGGAGGAGGGAGGAGGTACCGGATGGCCGGGCTGAAAGCTGTGCTCTTGAAAGGGTCGTGTGTGACCAGCCAAGAGGAGGTCATGGTGCCACGACAGTGCCTGCCACCCAGCTGGAGCGTTTGCAGTGAGGGGCTAGGGGAAGAGCTTCATTCTGCAGCCCGCACGGGGATTTAACTGTATTCACCAGGCAGCTGGCTCTTTCAGCGCCAAGAGGTAGAGCGTGACCCCACGTCTCTGGCCTTGGTGGGTGCACCAAGAACGATGCTGGTGACACAAAGTGATGCTCATTTCCGAGCAGGTCTCCAGTTCTGCTGCCACTTCCACCGGATCCTTTATGAGACAGCCTCCACCTCAGGGACCCCCGAGCAACTGGTGTTTTCAGCCAGGAGGCCAGAGCCCCTTCTCCAGGGACTGACCGAGCAGCGTGTCATCCCTATACAAGCAAGAGCCACGGCAGCTCACCTCGAAGAGGCTCTTTGTTGGTGACATAGGCCAGTAGTGCCCCTCTCCGGGCTCCCCACGCATCCCTTTGTGCTCAGTGTTTTCCAGGTTAATTAATCTTATTGTCCTCACTGTAGTCTGTAATTAGGCACATTGGACAATTATGTCATCCATTCTGCATTACTGACGTGCGACCCGCCAGCCAAAGACAATGATTAATTATTACCCTATTGGATTGTGCTGCACACAAGCATGATGCACCCTTGGTCCAGATGCCAGGATGGTTGGCCAGTGTTTGGGGCTCCCTCTGGGGTCTGGGCCAGCTGTATTATTGGAGGGTCAACCAGAGCGCATGAGCTGGCCAGCCCGCTGGGGGCAGGTATCCTTGGATGAAACCAGAAGTGGGAGCACCTTCAGCCATACTGGGAAGTGAACATGGCCCCCAGCCTTCCCATCCAGGTCTTTTGCCCCATGGGCAGCCCTTGCTGCCCTCAGGGATCCGGCCACGCTCTTCCCCTACCCCACAGGCCCAGACAGCTGGAACCCAGTGTGAAGGTTTGTTTCATGTGTTTGTGGAGGTTGTGAGGGCACACGGGTGTCGGGACTTTCCTGTATCCCACTCCTCCCTCACTGCTATATTAATCATGTTTTTAATTTTCCGTATTTTATGATGCTTTGACATCTTGGGCAACCTTCTGGCTGGGGGAAGACTGCCCCTCCCAGGGCTGACTGATTCCTAGAGATAATAAAACCACGTGCCTATGAACATGACTTTCATAGACAAACCAACCAAGCCCAAGTTCATACCCCAGGCACCTCTTTTATCTCTAGCTTTCACCCACCGAGCCAATATTCTCCTGTCCTCAGTCACCCCAGGGGCCAGGTACTAGACACCTAGAGACCAGCACATGCTGCCATTATTCAGGGTAGCCAGTCCTCAGCAGTTACCCCTGGCCTGCCTTGCCTTATCCATGAAATACACAGTGGGGACTGTGTCCTGTGCTTTCCCCTCACTCCTGCTTCTGCCTCCTGACCGACCCTGGTGCTTCCCCATGTGGCCCTGCCTGGTGTGTCAGGCCTCTCGTCTCTGGAGGAACTGTAACAATAAAATCTTTCCACGTCATCACTCAGTCACCTCCATGAATTAAAATCCCACAGGTACGTTTTAATACAACTACCACCAGGGAAGGTCCTGCTTCATGATCCCCAAAGAAGCCCTGCCTGGAGTCTTGGTGGTGCTTGTCACACTGGGGATGGCTGACTGTGATTGTCCCTGTGGGCTGATGTCACAACTTCTGAGTAGGGGATGGGATGATGTTTCCTAGCCCTTTTTAGTTTATTTGGAGAGTCCTGTTTGCACACCCAGTTTGGTTTGTATTTTTCAAAAGGTCTGGGGTCACCAGGTTAGGGCCTCCCAGAGTAGGAATGGAGGTTCCTGGGAGCCTCTTTGGGTGGGGAGGCCAGAGAGTGGGAGGAGTCAGAGCATGCGGGAGTGCAGGAGGAGAGACAGAGTGTTTCCCCAGGCATAGCCCTGGGAAGCAAAGGTTTCACCTGACGCCTCAGTTTCCTCATCTGTGAAATGGGGCTCAGAACATTTGCCTCCTTTGCATCATGGGATTTGAGCAAATATGTGCTGTTTTAAGCATGAAGTTTGTGATCATTTGTTACAGCAGCTGTAGGAAACTCATACATCCCCTGCAGCCTCCAGTTCAGGACCTAATTATCTCTCTCTTGAACCGTGGCCTCCAACCGTCCTCCACTCTTCCTTCTAAAGGGCCCACACTTCATCTTCTTAAGCAAATATCGTCCTTTCTTGGCCCAGGAATTTGCACTGCTTCCCACCACCAAATCTCTGAGGCTGCTGGCCTCTGCACACATGGCTCTGCCTTCCTTCTAGCCAGTGCTGAGGAGGCCCCTGCTCCTCTTAAAGGCTGGTGTCCCCTCGGGTGCTCTGGGTGACTTCTTCCTGATCATCAGTTTCTCCCTTCCTACGCTCACAGCTCTCGTTTTAATCACCTTGCTCATGTCAGGGCCTTTGCACTGGCTGTTTCCTCTGCCCAGAATCTTCTTTCTCCAGGTAACCATGTGGTTCATGTGCCCACTTGTTGTTCAAGCGCACCTCCCCCCCATCTAGGTTCACAGCCCCGATTTCTCTCCTAGTTGGTTCTTTTCGTAGTTCTCACTGCAGCCTGACCCGACGCATCCTCTTTGCTTGCTTTGCTCATTGCTTATCTCCAGAGCCTGGAATAGTGCCTGGCAAACAGTAGGTGCTCAGACAATATTTGATGGAAGCATGAATCATCTTTTATCAGTTTAAATACCAGCTGGATGCTGGCTGATCCTTATATCTTCAACCCCACCCTCTCCCCGAGTTCTAGGTCTGTCCATCCACATGCTATTTGACACCTCTACTTGGGTGTTTCACTAGCATCTCAAACCTGATAAGCCTCGAGTTGGATTCCCGTTTCCCCCTCATACCCTCTGACCTGTTCCTCCCCTGGTCAGTTAAGCCAAACAGCAGTAATTATCCTCAATCTCCTCTTTGCCCCACTCTTCAAACCTGGTCCATCAGCAAGTCCTGTGGCCGATGCCTCACAGCTGCCCACCTGTCCCCAGCCACACTGTTACCTTAGCCCTCATAGCTGTTCTCTTTGCCTCCACCCTTGTCCCCCACAACTTCATCTGCACACAGCAGTGCAAGGGTCTTTTTTAAAAAAAATTTAAAAATTTACAATAGTTTTAGATTTAGAGAAAAGTTGCAAAGGTAACTCAGAGAGTTCCCATCCACCCCCACCCAGTTTCCCCTATTGTCAACATCTTACATTGCTATGGTGCATTTTGTCACAACTAAGGAAGCAACCTTGGTAGCTTGCCATTAACTAAACTCCACCCTTTGTTCAGATCTCTCTAGTTTTCCGTACTATTCTTTTTCTGGTCCAGGATCCCATTCAGGTCCCACTTTACATTTAGTTATCATGTCTCCTTGGGTTCCTTCCTGCTGTGACTGTTTCTCAGACTTTCCTTATTTTTGGTGACTTTGCTAGTTTTGAGGAGTGTTGGTCAAGTATTTTGTCAAAACCCCCTCAATTTGGGTTTATCTGATGTTTTCCTCATGTTTAGGCTGGAGTCACAGTTTTGGGGAGGAAGACCACAGAGGTGAAGTGCCCTTCCCATCAAGGGTACATGCTAGCAATGTGATGTGTCACTGTCGATGTTGACCCCGGTCACCTGGCTGAGGCAGTGTTTGCCACGTTTGTCCACTGGACACTTACTTTTTTCTCATCACTTTCTGTATTCAACTCTTTTGAAGGGAGTCACCAAGAGCAGCCCACATTCAAGGGGCAGGGGAGGAGGGAAATAAACTGCATCTCCTGGAGGGGAGATTATCAACATAAATGATTTAGAGTTCTGTATGGGAGACTTGTCTCTTCTCCCCCATTCATTCATTTATTCACTCATTCCTTTATTAAGCCACCTTCTATGTATGTCAGTATGGAGTCATGGGCATTTATTTCATACTTTGCATTATAATCCAACGCTATGTTATTTATTTGGGGCTCAAATTGTTCCAGCTTTGGCCTTTGGGACCTCCTTCAGGTTGACTCCTATGTCCATTTGACATGCCCCCATCTCTTTGTTTTTTGAGCACGTTCTTCCTTTCTGTCTCTCCAAGTTGCTCTGGGCTCATCTGGTATGTTCCCTCACCCTACCTGAGAATCAGCTATTTCTCCAGGTGTCCTGAAGTCCTTTGGTTGGAGAGTTGTACTAGAAAGAATGGTCTGGGTGCTGGGGGTGCTCGCTGGCACTGGGCCAAGGATCTTTGAAAAATGCAAACTGAGACACCTCCTTTTTCACTTGGAATAAAGTATATACTCCTTACCATGGTCATTTGGCTTCTGGCCATCTTTTCAGTCATGTTTTAAGCCACTGTGCAGCTATGATGAGCCCGTTTCTTCTCCTCAGATGAACCTTTGGACTCACTGTGTCTGCTTGGGTCTTTGCCTGGGTAACTCCGGGTCCCAGGGAAATGCCCCTGGACTCTAGCCCTTACCTGCCTAGCTTGCCTTGGTCTTCCAGCCCCAGGATAGACCATGGTTGTGAAAGAATGATGACCTCCAAGCCTTTGTACTGCCATCTGCACATGGCAGTCTCTGATGGAAAGCCTGTCCTTCCCTAGGAAGCTTTATTTTTCTTGAAGACCTAGCTCAAAGGTGCATGAAGCCCTTCTGATTCCCAGTGACCTGCAAAGCTGTCGTGCCCTCTTTTGTTCCTGGAGATTGGTGCGAATGTCTCTATGAAAGCACCGGCACATGGAACTGTAACTAGCTTGCAGACACCCTTTTGTTGCTCACAAGTGAGCTCCCTGAAGCTGCCAACCATGATTTGCCCATCTTGGCTTCTCAGTTCAAGACTCTCAGCAAGTAATTTATCAAGTGGATCTGGGACTTGCCATTTAAGTTCCCCAGACCTCTTCAGCGAAAGTCTCCCTAGGAAGGGATGAGCAGGTCACCAGGGAAGCCATTTCCAGCCCTCAGAAAGGGCTTGGAAGATTATGGCAAAAGTGGCTTCCCATTTGCTTTCTCCTTTCCCTTCTTTGGAAGAGAGAGCTGGAGGGTGGAAAGGTCACTTCTAGCAAAGCTTTCTGATATTTCAGCAGCTATAAGGGAGATCCCGTCATCCCCAGTCTTATCTTAAAATCTCCTTGATGTCTGTGTCTTTTTTTTTTTCCCATCTCTGAAGATCAATAATATTGCAGAAGTGAGAGATCAAGGTTTTTCAAGTGGTGGGTGAGCAGGGATGGGGGCTGGGAGTGGGGGTGGAAGGAAAGTTCCCATTAAACTCATCCTTGGATGATGTTTCTAGATGCACCAAGTTACCTGCTCTCCCCTCTCTACCCCCATTCCTCCACCCCTCCCTCTCTTTCCTATCAACAAAGCCATAGCCTCAAACAACATTTGTAAAGCACATTATAAAATGCTTCTAATAAATCCCTAACAGCCTTGGCCATAACCAGCTGAAAGAAAGGTGAGTATGACACAAAATTGTCAGGTTAGAACAACAAATTGGGCCACGAGAGCAGGGATTTGTTCATCTTTGTAAGTGTGCTATAAAAGTTCATATAATTTCACAAATAAATATGAACATTGCTTAGTAAATGGCACCTGGATTTAGAGCCCCAGAACCACAGGAAGGAGCACATTAGCACCAATGGTGCAATTTCAGATATGGGGCAAATCAACCTGGGGGCTGCCAACCAGATAGCCTCAGCGTACTCCTGTCCCTTCTCAAATGTGTGGGGCACCCCAGGCTGGGCAGCAGGAGGGCTGGGCAGCTCCCGGGATTCAGGACCAGAACTGGATGCCAGACGGGGACTGGTGGGCCCTGGTGTCCTCCTGAAGGTCTGTGAGGCCTTGGATGAGCAGGGAAGTTCAAGGAGGAAGGCAGCTCCCCACTATGGGTAGGTGAGTGGACAGATGTTGGGGTCAGGTGTGCTGGCAACCCTGGAAGTGGGTGACCAACCTCCAAGTTTCCTGGCACTGAGGGGTTTCCCAGGATGCTGGACTTCCAGTTTTATAACTGGGACAGCTGGTCACCCTACCACTCAGAGCAGTGATCCTGGGGGCTCCTTTATTGCATACTGCCTCCTGTTGATGGGTGGCCCCAGAAACTGGGTGTGGGGAGGAAAGGAAAAAGAGGCAGGGCTTCAGAGAAGGTGGAATTGGATTTACATCACTGTTTTTCAACTCTGGTTGCATTTGAAGTACTTTTAAAAAGTATTAATTTCCAGGCGATGAAAAGATGCTCAACATCACTAATCATCAGGGAAATGCAAATAAAACCCACAAAGAGATATCACCTCACACCTGTCAGAATGGCCATCATGAAAAAGACCACAAAGAGGGCTTCCCTGGTGGCACAGTGGTTGAGAGTCCGCCTGCCGATGCAGGGGACACGGGTTCGTGCCCCGGTCCGGGAGGATCCCACATGCCGCGGAGCGGCTGGGCCCGTGAGCCATGGCCGCTGAGCCTGCGCGTCCGGAGCCTGTGCTCCGCAACGGGAGAGGCCACAGCAGTGAGAGGCCCGCGTATCGCAAAAAAAAAAAAAAAGTAAAACAAAAAGACCACAAAGAACAAATGTTGGTGAGGATGTGGAAGAAAGGAAACCCTCGTACGCTGTTGCCACAGCCTCAAACGCTGTTGGTGGGAAAGTAAATTGGTGCAAACACTGTGGAAAACAGCATGGACAGTTCTCAAAAAACTAAAAATAGAACTACCTTATGACCCAGCAATTCCACTGCCGGGAATATATCTGAAAAAACCCCGAAAACACTAATTCGAAAAGATACATGCACCCCAATGTTCATAGCAGCATTAATTACAATTGCCAAGATATGGAAGCATCCTAAGTGTCCCTCAGCAGACTAATGGATTAAGAGACTATGGTAAATGTATACAAGGGAATGCCACTCAGCCATAAAAAAGAATGAAATTTTGCCATTTGCAACAACATGGATGGACTTGGAGGATATTATCCTAAGTGAAATAAGTCAGACGGAGAAAGACAAATATTGTATGATATCACTCATATGTGGAATCTTAAAAATGCAGCAAACTAGTGAATATAACAAAAAAGAAGCAGACTCACACATACAGAGAACAAACCAGCAGTTACCAGTGGGGAGAGGGAAGGAGGGAGAGGCAATATAGGGGTAAGGGATTAAGAGGTGCAAACTATTAGGTATGAAATAAGCTACAAGAATATATTGTACAGCACAGGGAATATAATCAATATTTTATAATGACTATAAATGGAGCATAACATTTAAAAATTGTGAATCACTATATTGTACACCTGTAACATATAATATTGTACATTGACTATACTTCGATTAAAAAAAAAGGAGAAAAAAACCTATTAATTTCTAGCCTCATCCCAGACCGCTAAATTGGAATCTCCATGGGTGGGGTCCAGGCATTGGTACTATTTCAGGGCCCTCCAGGCGATTCTGATATGCATGGAGCATGATTCAGAGGTGTGGAGGATGCCTTCTCCAGCTCATCCAATGCTACAACTTGACTGCCCCTTCTTAGTGCCTTGTAGGAGCTGTCCTTTGATCCATCTATTCTCTTTTCTCTTGTTGCCATCACCAATCCCCCAACCCCATTTAAATACCAAATCAGATTGGCTCAAACAATCCATATTTGCTAACTCAGTCATGAATCCACCAGGAGCACTGGCTGACCCTTTCCCATCTGGTGCTTTTCTCTTGCAGACACAGCCCAGATAAGAAATGATGACCTGCATTTTCAAACCAAAGATGTTACAAATAGGAAAGTCTGTCCTAACGAGCATTCTTTTTTATAACTTTTTTTATAACTAAGGTAAAAATGTTGTAATGAAATTTGGTAGAACACGTATGTCTCTGCCCCTCTCCACGGTAGCTGGGGTAATAACTTGGAGCTCACTCGTCATTCACTCTGTTGGCTGGCAGCACACACAGACTCTAAATTTAAACCCAATATATCCTCCTGTACACTTGAAATTTTGTTTTTGGACTGTCTGACTGCATGGAACAGGAATTTGGATTGTGAGCGCTAGGCTGAGCATCACTCTCTGTTATGGCCTGTGGTAGAGAGTGGATCACAGCTCCCAGAAGAGGGAGTTTGGTCTCCCTGGAAACCTGACTTTGATGCACAAAGATCTCAGCTCTCATGTTCTGCATCTGTCCTGTGACATCCTCTCATCTGATCTTTCAGGCTACCATTCTCTGAGCTCCACCACTGATTGTCAGCAGCCCCAATTCTGTCCTGAACAATGGTGTCTTAATCGCTCAGCGCTCTGACAGCTTGTAAAGCAATGTGTTGCGGGGGGCAGGGGGGTCTCATTTGATGCTGGCTTTCATGGTCCTCTCACTATTTTATGAGCGTGGAAAGTCCATAGAGATGTAGAATCAGAGGTTGGGTCTCGGTCCCATTTTACTTCGTGGCTCTCCAACCTTGGACAAATCCCTTAACCCCTTTGATCCTTAGTGTCCTTCTCTGTATAATGGGAAGAATGGGATTGTAGACATATGGAGTGTATGATGCTATATGCAGTATCTGGCACATACTTGGTATTCATTGTGTTTGTTATCTCTCTCCCCAACTTCCTTCTGTTCCTTTTTATCATTGTTAAGACAATCAAATGTGAAGACATCATGCAAGGTGCTGTACTCAAACTCGGGAATATTCTAGTTATTACTCTGATTCCTATTAGACCTTTATTCTCCTGGGCTATATCTAGAGATTGGAACAATTTACCCTTCTGTACTAGACCATGAAGTGCATCTCTTACTTTGCCATCTCTCAGACCTTACCATGCAGGTATCAAACATCAACTCTTATCCATTCTCTCTGAGCTTCCAAGGCCTTACCCTCTTTACAAGGCCTCATTCAAGTCCACCCTTCCAGGAAGGAAGACTGGAATTTTGTGATCTTGTAACTGGTGAGGGAAGGAATACTTTTAGGTTCCTGTAGAGGTTTATCAGGGCCACCCCATCCCTGAGGGCCAGCTCACGTCCCACTGTTTGAGTTTGCTCAGGCCATCTGCCCTTAACTCTGCTGTCCAAGCTGAAGGGTCCTCCTTCCTTATCTTCCCAAAGCCTATTCATCTACCAGGACCCAGGCTTAGTCTTACCTCCCCCAGAAACAGCCCCCACCCCCACAAGCACCCTGACCTCCCTTGCACTTAGCACTTGTGATGCTTGCATACTGGTCCCTGGGCTGGATGTCCTCTCTTGGCCTCTCCACCTCTACCCTATCCTGCCCTATGCTGGGAGGCTGACCTACCTGGACTCCCTTCCCTTTGGCTTCAGGTTGGGTTTAGCCAATGGGATGAATGAACAGAAGACCCAAGGGTGGGAGGAGAGTGAGCTGGGAGTACATATTCCCTACGGAGTTGCCTCTGGCTGCTACGGCTCTTGTTTTTTTTTTTTTTTTTTTTTTTGCTGTAGCTCTTGTTAAGTGGACTTTCCCATACAGCGGTCCTCTCTGCCTTCTCAATGTCTCCTTCCCCGGCCTCTTTGGGCCTGGGGCGGTGGTGCACATTAGCCCTTATGGCTTTCCCTAACTCCTTCCCACGTATTTTAAAAACAGCACTCTCATTAAACTCTCCTCAATTATCCAACTTGAGTGTTCCATCTGTTTCTTGCTGAGACCCCGACTAATACGGCTTCTGATGGTGCAGGGTCCAATCTAACACTTAGTATGTATTGTTTTATGTCATCCTTCAGTTGTTCACCACATGCATATCAGGGTTAGGGTCTAAAGGGAAGACATGACTATCATCTAGCTTTTTCGGTGCCCCCAGACTTGGCATAGTGCTGGCCTTATGCTGGGCATGAGTTGCCCGAGAGAAAGACTGCCATGTGTGCAGGCTTCTAACTCCGTTTCTTTGGTCTCTTTCCGAGGTTTATGGGTCCAGTGGCTGTCTTAGAAGAGAAGTTCTGAGTTGGGTGGTGAGGAATCCTGGACTTGGAAACCCAAACTCACACACTGGGCTGAGACAGGCACTGGAGCAAGACCCCCTGCCGCTTGGAAGCACAGGCATGCCAAATGTCATATCCAGAGAGTACCAGGCTCAGCCCTGGGTGATGAAGCACTGCCTGGGAAGCTTGGCAGGGCAGGAGGTGGCATTGCATCTTCTGGAGAGAAGGTAGGCAGAGCTGGTGATGGATGGTCTGGTGTCAGGTACACAGAGAAGCATGATCATGAGATTAGAAGTCATCTGAACGAGGAGGGACCTTAGGATCATCTAGTCCTGTCTTGTCCAATATGGCGGCCACTTGACACGTGTGGCTGTTGAGCACTTGAAATGTGGCTGGTCTGAATTCACATGTGCTGTGGGCGTAAAATACATACCAGGTTTCAAATTTAGTATGAAAAGAAAGAATGTAAAATGATCTCATTGAATTTGTTTATATTCACTACATGTTGAAATGATAATGTATTATGTATGTTGCATTCAATTATATAAATTCTTTTTAAAATTTTTATTAAAATATAGTTGACTTGCAATGTTGTGTTAGTTCCAGGTGTACAGTGAAGTGATTCAGTTTTTCATATATATATAATATACATACATATTCTTTTTTTACATCCTCTTCCATTACAGGTTATTACAAGATATTGAGTATAGTTCCCTGTGCTCTACAGTAGGTCCTTGTTTGTTATCTATTTTATGTATAGTAGTGTGTGTCTGTTAATCCCAAACTCCAAATTTATCCCTTTCCACCACCCCGCTTTGGTAACCATGTTTGTTTTCTATGTCTGTGAGTCTATTTCTGTTTTGTAATGATATACATTCTTAAAATTAATTTCATACATTTCTTTTTACTTTTTCAACATGACTACTAGAAAATTTTAAATTATATATGCATCTCACATCATATTTCTATTAGGCAGTGCTGGTTTGGTCCACCCCTCTCATTTTACAGATGAGAGACTGAGGCTCAGAGAAGGGAAGAGAGTTTCCGAGGCCACATACCCAGTGGGGATCAAACAGGGAAAGCTGGGTGGGTCCCAGGATGGAGAGCGGTCTGACCCTGAGATTTGAAAGCAGCGGTCCAGTCTTGGCCTGGATTTGGGACCTTGCCT
Organism: Delphinapterus leucas; assembly: GCF_059928025.1. Classification (NCBI taxonomy): domain Eukaryota; kingdom Metazoa; phylum Chordata; class Mammalia; order Artiodactyla; family Monodontidae; genus Delphinapterus; species Delphinapterus leucas. The sequence continues at coordinate 24,099,202 of NC_143134.1, forward strand.
ACGTGGAATGGAGGCCTAGCACCTTTCTCTGAGATAGCTGCATGCCCCTGCCCCTGAAGCCCATCTCCCTGGAGGAATGTCTCTTGGTGGGCAGGGAGGGGTCCTCTCCACCCATGGCCTTGGCCCAGGCAGCCTAGACAGGACCTGACAAAAGAACTGAAAGGTAGTTTAGAGAGAGGTCTCCCCAGTGGCCACCACTATCACACCTGTGTTGAACAAGGCTTCCCAGTTACCTGGGGGAGGCCGGTAAAGCCAGGACTCAGCAACATTTGAGCTGATTCTGCAAGCATTTCTTGAGTGTGTCCTCTGTACCTAGGCCAAGAAAAGGAGAAGACACAGTTCCTGGACTCTGTGACTTATAGTCTGGCACAGAACAATCCATTATACATGAAACGACTCCAGAACAATGCCAGACAGCAAAGGTTAAGTCCCAAGTGGGTAACCCAGACTGCAATTGAGATGCGGTGGGGGGACTGTGGTCATGAAGATGGCTTGCTGTTTAGTGAAAAACCTGGCATGGAGCCCTTGTATAGTCTGAGCTCTGCTGCTAACCACCCAGCAATTTGGGCAGATCGCTCTCTCTCCCATCTCATTGTCCTCATTTGCTCAACGGGATAATGCTGGCCATCTGGATCCCATTCTCCTGGTGTGGTGGGTGTGACGGGAGTGCCACACGTGGTCAGGAAGGGGTGCCGCCTAGGCCTGAAGTTCCAGAACCGCGGTGGGCAGGGAGTGAATGGGAGCAGCTGAAGGGCGCCCGAGAGGGAGGCTGGCCGTATCATTTATCTTCCAAAACGGAGCGTTTCTAAGGGTGAAAGGGGATGCTATTAATATTAAAATTGGGACGAGAGATGGAGGGAAAGGTTGTTCTATATAAATAGGATGTATGGCACTCTGCTGGGAAGAGATCAAAAAGCCCAACTGAGACAAGTCCAGTCTGGCTTGGGAGGCTTTGCACTAGGGGTTGGAGGGCCAGAGGTGGAGGGTTAGGGTTAGGTAGGGGTCAAAGCAGGAAGGAGTCTGGGGGTAGCATGGACAAGATGCAAGATGCAAATAGTGAGGGAGTGCTTGGCCTGGAGCCTGGTGTAGGACAGACTTGCAGCTCCAGACACATACCTCCTGGGGTTATGGGGAATATAAAACGAGGTCGTGGCAGGAGACGTGATGTCAGGGACCCAGCAAGGCAATGCTAGTCTCTTTATTGACCATAGCTGAGCATTTTTGAGGGCGTCCTCTGGCTGATGATACAGGAAAGCATGCTGCTTGGAACCCCACAAGGGAGTACGAGAATGATGCCTGAGTGAGGCCAAGGTTGCTGGCAGCAGGGTGAAGGCCAACAAACTTCAGAGCCCTTGAGAGCTCTCTGGGCCTCCAGCCTCACCCCACCCCAACCCTAACAGTGGGCCCTGTTGAACCAGAGCCAGCTGGAAGCAGGAGGTCTTTGGTCCAAGCCCCACACATGAAGAGAGCCTTAGAAGAGGTGCCCCTGTGACCTCCAGTGGGGGAGCTCAAAGGGGCCCATGCTTCCTGGCTGTGGGGCTCGAGTGGGAGGGAACCATGCTGTGGCTTTGACCCCAGAGAAACATGACTGGCCCAGTGTTCCAGCCTTTGCCCTGCGGCTCTCTTGGTTCCATCTGCTGACCTCATGGGATTGTGCTTTGAGTCTGTCTTGGCTGCTGTGCACGGCTGGGGTGACAGGGCCTTTCTTCCCTCTCTGCAGCCCCTGTGGGTTGAGTCGAGCTCTGGCGGGTGCTGAATCCCTCCCGCCACCTCCCTGCATGTACCCAGCACCCCCTTCCTTCTGCCCATCTTCCCCACAGTCTCTCACTGGGGCCTGCAGGGATTTCAGGAAAAACACACCTGGGCCTCCTGCCAGGTAAAGTGGTAAAACCCTCTCTTCTTCTCAGGCCCCAGGGACCAGGTCTGTGTGCTTTTCTATTCTCCGGTGGCCACCACCCACCCTGTGCAGTGGGATTCCACCTCACATGCTCTGTTAACAACAGATATCGTCATGGGCGTCAAGGGACCAGTCCTTGCGCAGAGGGAGGGATGGGTTTCCTCCTAGGAAGATTCCCAGGTAGAACCTTTTAGTCCTTCCTGGCTGTCTTTAAATAGACCCAGAGGGCTTGTTCTTTAGAGCTCTCTCTGATATGAAGGTTCATAACATCTGTGAAGTCACACAGCTTCTAGAGGTCTTCGGTAGGTGTTTGGGGCACTCTTCGGCTCTGTCCTGAAAGGTAAGCAGGCCTAGGCTTGTCTTTCTTACAGTGTCCTCTTCCTTCACTTAGTTGGTCCCATGAGAAAATCTCTGCATCTGTCCATCATTCACTGACTCCTAGGGGTCAAGCTCAGCCAGCCTGCCCTCCCCTTGGGGAGGCAACCCCACGTATTAAAGATGCCTGGGATTTGTTTGAAGCAGGTGAGGTAAGGCACACAGACACAGAAATGTCTGTCCTGAGGGAATACGTTTTTATACTCACAGATCCCTAGGAACAGGAGGCAAGCCATGAAGGGGGGCCACATGGGGAAGCACCGGGTCTATCAGGAGGCAGAGGCAGGGGGGAAACATGGGCAAGAGTCTTTATGTGGTGTCTGCAGGAAGTAATAGGCAAAGCAGGGTAAGCAGGTTTAGGATTGGGTAGTTGAATAATTTCAGCAGGCTCTGGGGCACACAGGTTGTCCCTAGTTGTTTGGTACCTGGCCTTGGGGTGATTAGGGCAGGGGGATAGTGGCCCTAGTGGAGTGTAACAACTTAATAAAGGAGGATCTAGGGGGTGTGGGCCCTGGGTTGAGTGGTTTGCTATCTCTAGGAATTAGCTAGTGTGGAAGAGACAGTCCCTCCAGTGTCAGTGAGGCCAGAAGATGTCAAAACATCAAATAGAAAAATTAGAAAATGTGGTCATTATCCTCTGTCTCTGCAAAATCCTGCAGAAATTCTAGCCATTCTGCTGTATTACCTTCAACAATACCTTTCTTCTGCCTTTTGGAATCAAGGCCTCTTCCTGGAAGTCTTCTCTTATCTCACCACTGGGGACCCCCAGTGAATGATTCCCTTCTCCCAGAGACTCTGCCTGTCCCTCTGCAGTCCCCGCTGCTCTGTGCCAAGGCTTGGGGTTAGTTGTGTTCATGCTGGCCTCCTCTCTAAGGTCATGAGATCCTTGAGGATTTGTCTTACCCCATATCCCTTGCAGTGTCTTTCACAGGCCTGGCACTCAGACAAGGTGCCATAAATGGTGGTAGAACACTGAATGAACATGGGCTGTGGGCCATTTGGACATCCTCAAACTTAAAGGAGTCATTTGCATCTCAGGGTCCTCTGGACAATGTCTGCTGTCTTGGTGTCCCTCCTGAGAAAACAGCAGGAGACATGACGGGTGGTGACCCAGCAAGGCACTTCTATTCTCATTGCTGACACCACAGGTGGGCATTTTTGTGGGTGTACCATGGCTGCTGATGGATTGTACTTGGAGCACTTCTTACTCCAGTGTTCATGACCTCATGGGACCCCTTCAACCCCTGAATTTTCATATAGAAATTCATGTGCAGTTTTCTAAGAGAGAAGATCCAGGGCATTAATCAGATTTTGGAATTGCTCCAAACAGGGAGCAGGTTAAGAGCCTTAGAATGGATGGTCCCTGGCAAGGCTGTGGTCCAGAGCTGGTGTCTGGAAACTTCCCCTGCCTCTGTCCAGGTCAGTCCTGCTGGAAGCCCATTCCTCATGGGACCCTGCCTCTGTGCCCTTCCTTCTCCCACAGTTAGGCTCTCTGGACCCCTCGTGGGGCAGTCTCCCTGTCTGCCAGACTGATCCTGACCAGGGGGTGGGAGGGATTTAAGTCACTGCAGATCACCACCCTGGGGCTGACAGGACTCTGATCTGGCGTCCTATATTGCTTCTTGTGCCAAAGGCCCCATCCAGGTAACTTCTCAGGTGCTCCAAGCACTCCAGAGTAGGGCCACTTGCCTATGCTCTCACCTCCATCCTACTCCCCTGGCCAGGTTGCCCTGGCCTGCAGCAACCAGGTAGGTGCTGGGAGACTTTGCAGATGCTAATGGAGACAGCAATGACAACAGCAACAGCTGTCACTCCTATTATTATTATTGCTTATCAGCAACAGCAACAACAGTATGATCAAAAAGAACAAAGGTAAAAGTTGATACCGCTGACAGCTGATTCTGCCACTGCTTCCCTATATTCATTTTCTCATTTGATTCTTACAACAACCCATGGGACAGGAACTTTGATCTTTCCCATCTCCATTTTACGGAAAGAGACAGAGACACAGGGAAGTTAAGTTACTCACCCGAGGTCACACAGCTGGTAAATGTAGAGCCAGAGTTTAGACCCAGGTGTGTCCCATTCCCAAGCTCACACCTGTGGCCCCCATACCATGTTACTAAGTGTCTATCTGCACCCTCGGTCTGGGAGCATCATTGTCCTAGTAACTTGTGTTCCTCTGCCCTCTCCCCATGGCTCCCGTAGCACCCCATCCTTCTGCAGTAAAGCACTCATCACGCAGAATCGCCATAGCCTGTTCTAGAGCATGAGCTCCCTGAACCAGGGCCTGGGTCACTCTTGTTCTCCACTGTAACCCCCAGAGCCTGGTGCAGTGCCTGGCACACAGCACCTGGGTCCCATCTGATTTTGTTGTGAGGTGCAGCCTTGGACATGGCCCACACCTCACTGCCAGTGTGCAGCTGACCAGCTTCCCTGGCCCATTGGCTTCACACACTCCCCCCTGCCTGCCACCCCAGATGAGGGAAGAGAGGCAATGATGGCAGAGTTCAGAGCATGTCACGGGCAGCCTCTCTCCCTGCTCACGGTACCAGACCTCAATGGGAACTGACATCTTCTCTTGTGGCTTGACCTCTCCCTCCCTGCTCCCTGGGGACTCACAGCCCAGAAGCTGATCGGGAACGACAGGCCTAGTTTTACCGGAACAAATCTGCCAGTGAAAGGGCACTCACAGCACCTCCCTGCTAAGAGGCAGGCCAGCCCGTTCGGCTCGGACCTGTTTTGACAAAGAAGGCCAAGGCCAGCCGGCCTTGAGTTTACTGACCGGGGCCTGCAGGGGTCTCTCAGTTTGGGCCTGGGCTCTGAGGGCTCGGCTGCCTCTCCCACCCTGAGACCACGGCGGATGGGGGCTCTGGAGTCCCAGCCTGCCTGAATCTTGGGTTCCAGGATGAGGGGGCATTGATGCTCTTGCCCCAAGTGTCAGCTTTTGGAACCATGAGAACATCCACTGGGGGCCTCATCCCAGTGGATTCCCAGGTCTAAGCGAGGTGTACCATCTGAAGCCAAAGAAGGCTTTGTGAGAAGAGGTGCTGGGAGGTATAACCAGGCAGGGAGGTGTCAGAAAGGGATACATATATGGAGGTGCTGGGAGGTATAACCAGGCAGGGAGGTGTCAGAAAGGGATACATATATGGAGGTGCTGGGAGGTATAACCAGGCAGGCAGGTGTCAGAAAGGGTATACATATATGGAGAAAGTGAGCCCAGGGGACTTCCTGAGCTGAAACAGAAATGAGTATGGGGTCTTTAAAACTGAACTGCTCATCCGGATGGGACAAAGGCTGCTTAAGGCATCAAATTGGAGCCAACACCCATTTGCAGAACAAGAATCCCAGAACTGGTATCCCCATCAGCTCATCCTAGGGTCTGACTCATGTCCTCTAAAAACCCCACCGATTCTACTGGTTCACCCGTCAACCCATCAACCCATCAAGCATTCGTCAATGACCTGTGCACACAGCATCATCCCCAGCAAATGCTTACCCTCTTGCTGGAGAGAGGAGGTAGATGGGTGTGCATGCACACCCACAAACAGCAAACCAGCATGGCGTATAACCCATGGGGGATAGAGTGAGGTGACACACACAAGGCACTGACTGAGCAAGCAGATGAAATCGGGAGGAGTCAGAAAAGGGAGGGGTCCACATGGGCTGGGGTGCTGGGGGAGGGGCACGCAGAGGGGTCGGGAAGGATGCAGTTTTGTGAATGGGAGAGCAAAGAGCCCCCAGTTGGATGGAATCACGGCATGTGGCTCTGGTGCCACCAACACCACCCTTCCAACTCTACTCTGAGCATGACATGTTATTGCCATTGCCACAGCACCTGGCACAGAGCTGCCACACCTTGGTGCCCACCTTAATGAAGACGGGTGGTCAGGAGAGAGAAGAGTGGACAGGGAGACAGGATGCTCGGTGTTTCCCTCCCCTCTCTTCCCCACCTTCCATATGAGCCAAGCACTGTTCATAACAGTGAGCATGAGGCAAAACTGCTGACCTCATGGATCTTGCATGAACTCTGTCACCAATTCCAGCCTTCAGTTTTTCATCTGTAAAATGAGACTGCTTCTGTTACCAAACTCAGGTTCAGCTGCTTGTCCCTCAAGAATCCAATACTGAGAGACAAGTGCTGGGTAAAAGGAAAGATAGCTTTATTGAAGGAGACAGCAATCACAGGGAGAAGGGGTACTCATGTCCCAAAGGACCAACTCCCCCTTGTTGATCAGGGGGCAAGAGATTTTAAAGGGGAATTTCAGGGGTGCACAGGTGGGGCAGGGGCTATGTTCAGAACAGCACAGCCAGCTCTGACAGTCATCTTGAAATTGGTCATGCAATGGTCCGAATAGCATCATCTTTTTATTATTTTTTAATTAAAAATATTTTTAACATCTTTAGTGGAGTATAATTGCTTTACAATGGTGTGTTAGTTTCTGCTTTATAACAAAGTGAATCAGTTATGCATACACATATGTCCCTATATCTCTTCCCTCTTGCGTCTCCCTCCCCCCCACCCTCCCTATCCCACCCCTCTTGGTGGTCACAAAGCACCGAGCTGATCTCCCTGTGCTATGCGGCTGCTTCCCACTAGCTATTTTACATTTGGTAGTGTATGTATGTCCATGCCACTCTCTCACTTTGTCCTAGCTTACCCTTCCCCCTCCCCGTATCCTCAAGTCCATTCTCTAGTAGGTCTGTGTCTTTATTCCCGTCTCGCCCCTAGGTTCTTCATGACCATTTTTTTTTTTTTTAGATTCCATATATATGTGTTAGCATATGGTATTTGTCTTTTTCTTTCTGACTTACTTCACTCTGTATGACAGACTCTAAGTCCATCCACCTCACTACAAATAACTCAATTTCGTTTCTTTTTATGGCTGAGTAATATTCCATTGTATATATGTGCCACATCTTTATCCATTCATCTGTTGATGGACACTTAGGTTGCTTCCATGTCCTGGCTATTGTAAATAGAGCTGCAATGAACATTGTGGTACATGACTCTTTTTGAATTATGGTTTTCTCAGGGTATATGCCTGATAGTGGGATTGCTGGGTCATATGGTAGTTCTATTTGTAGTTTTTTAAGGAACCTCCATACTGTTCTCCATAGTGGCTATATCAATTTACATTCCCACCAACAGTGCAAGAGGGTTCCCTTTTCTCCACACCTTCTCCAGCATTTATTGTTTGTAGATTTTTTGATGATGGCCATTCTGTCTGGTGTGAGATGCTATCTCATTGTAGTTTTGACTTTGAGCAGCATCATCTTGATTGTTTTAAGTACAGCTAATCTTCAGTTCCAGGGTGGATTTGTTCCCATTTCCTTGAGGCCAGTTCTTGGAATTGTATAAGATGGAACAGCTTGTGTCATGACTATAGTCTGGTCATCATGTAGTTAACATTTTCCACCTGGTGGGTGTTTCAGTATCTACAAAACAGCTCAAAGGGTATGGCTCAGAATATTATCTATAGCCCATTAGGAGGAACTAAAGGTCCTTGACTTTGTTTAATCGCTAAACTATTATTATCTTGTCTTCTTTGACTGTGTTCCTTTGCTTCTGCATTTTCTCACATCTCTGATTAAATTAATTCTTTGGCTAAAGTTTTTGTACGGACAAGATGCAGGCAGAGGTCATGGGGGTGGGGTCTGTCCTGGGAACACCCCATAGCTTCTTGCTCCATTATACTTCTGTCTCCAAATCTTTTAAATTCAATGGAGCTGACAGTTAGTTAAGCTGGGCTGGTCACAGCTGTGGAAGGGAATCACAGGACATGTCCTTTCCTGGGGATACACACCAGCATCACCACCACAACCATCACTGACATAGGAAAACATCAGAGCAGCCCCAGTTGCCTGAGGGGTAACCCACATGTTTCCAGGCTCTGGCTGGATTCTCTGCATCAGGTGGGGACTCCTCAAATGCTCATGTCACACACATCTCTGCATCCTGGTGTCCCATACCCTCTCTTACTTTGCCCGAGGGCATAACAAGAAGGCCTGCACTGCCTGTGTGTTTAGGTGAGCTACTTCATGGTCGATTTCCCATCCATCGGCTCTGTTCCTTTGCTGGAGACTAAACACCAGAACAATTATTGTTTAATTTCAAGTGAAAGGAGCACTGAAGAAGACACGGTGTGACCTTTTCTGTGTATGTATCTACAGATAGAGATATATAGACATTGGAATTTATTTCCCCTGGGACAGAAGTGGCACCGTGCTGCCAGCTGGGTTTGTGTTTGGAGCTGTGTTTGTGTACAGTGTTATGTGTAATTTATTTCCCCAGGGAAGATCCGCTAAGATGGCATATCTGATTCCTGTAGAGTTTCTTTTTTCTTTTTTTTAAAATAAACCAAGCCACCCCCTACCCTGAAAGGAAAATTTTCTCCTCCATCTAGTGGCCTTATTTGACTGGTGTCTCTGAGTTTCACAATGCCTTAGCAGAGGGCTCAGACTCTGGTCCCTGCAAATTCTCTGGGACCCCACATCACCTAACCTCTTTCTGTTGTGGTCATGGGTGGGAGTGGAGGGGAGGGGACTACAGGATGACTGAGGCTAAGGACACACAGTGCCAGACCAGCCCTGCCTTTTCTCCTCGGAGGCTCTGAGTGAGTTTCATGCCTTTGCTTATTCTTCTCTGGAACTAGCTTTAGCCTAGAGTTAGGAAGGGATGTCCTCATGCTGCCTGCATCTCCCCCCAATCTGCTCCCCAACACCCCTCCACTTCCTCAGCCAGCGCCACCTAATGAGGCAGTTCTCAGGTAAATCCCCAGGTAAATAACTAAGAGCTCCAGCTCTCTGTGTTCCAGATCCTCCTCTGTGCCTGATCGCAGGGAGATTAGAAATATTTAGAAGGCATTATTTAATTAGCAAATGCAATGCTTACTTTAATTTTGTAAATTCAGTAGGCACAAGCGCCTGCCCACCTGTTCCAGTTGCCATAACAACTTTAAATTTCATTTGTGATCTCTGCGGCTGTTTCCTCTTTGATTGTGTGTATCTGTGTGTTTTGTTTGTCTGGGGGATTGTAGTTCCTTTCCCCATCCTCCTCTTCCCCTAAGCCCCTACCTTGATGCCTTCTATTTCACCTCATCCTCTTTGATGCCTCTCTTTGGTCCTCCATTTCCTTCAGGGTCTCCCTCCATCTCCTTCCCTCACTTTTGAGGTTTAGTGTAGAATTATCTTCTTCCATTGCTGGAACCTGTGAGCCAAGAGTTCTCAAAGGCTCTCTAGAGTGCTTTAGGGGAATGCGTGGCTCTTAATGTGCTGTGATTTCAGGGACCCTGGAAGGCCCTGAGAGCTCAGAGTATCAACCTGACCCAGTGTTACAAGGCCTGAAATGTCCCCATTGAAAATTTGTAAACCCTGGTCCCTGCCCCTAAGGGAATGGTGAATGCTTTTGAAGGGATTACACTGTCAATAGGCTCTTGTGAGGAAATAGTGATTGACCTGATGGGTGCTGATGGTTTTGGGGAGGGGCAGGACAGCACCCTGCTCCTGGAGGGACATCAGAGATGCAGGAAGAGAGCACAGACAAGAGGAATCTCTGAGGTCATGCACTCCCCTATGCATGCTTTTGTCCAGGAAAACTCTACCTCTTTGGTAGGCTGTACCATTTTTCCCTGAAATGCATCAGAGAATTCCCAGACCTGGAACTCAAGCAACCTGTGGGCCTGGGTGCAGGATGTTGGCTACCCTGGGCTTTCTGAGTCTCCTGGGTAAGGTTGACTGGACACGGCAGTGATGCAGGAGGCTTTTCTGCTGAAGGCCAGGAGGACCTGATTGCAGTGGCATCTGGAAAGCAACCTAAAAGGAGAGCGACCTCAGAAGTTGCCTCTACCAGGGGCAGAAGAGGTGGTCCACGAGGGAGCCCAGAATTTGAGCTAAACATGCAGAGTCCCAAGAGGATGTGTCTAGGAGGGAGACTGCAATTGGAGTCACCTGGGGGAATATCTTAAGTTGGGTTTCCCCCAAAGCAAATTCTGAGCCAAGAATTTGAGTGCAAGTTGCAAGTAGTTTTTTAAGAGTTTGATCCTAGGTAGCTCTGATGGGAGAGTGGGGGATGGAGGCAGGGCAGGGAAGAAAACCAATAAAGGGTATGCTGTTGAGCAGGTGACATCCTTGGGAAACTGTGACTCAGTCCCTGGGGAACTCTGGAAGACAGTACAAAACACGTTGGAGTGTTATCCCACCAGATGGGTAAGGACAATGAATATGAATCCTTCAACACCCCCAACTCTCTAGCATTGGTGGATGCTGCTTCTGGGTGTGTTGATTCCCCAGCAGTTCTGGCGGGTGTGCAGGGAGAGCTGCTAGTGCAGTGAGATGCTGTCAGTGTGGACTGGAGCAGTAGTGCCTAGGGGATGGGGGCAGGGAAGTGACAGCATCTGCTCTGGTCCACTGCTGGTACTACCTACTCAGACCTGCTCCCGACCCAGTGAAGTTTACTATGTCCTCACTGCTGCTTCCAAATGGTGACTGACCATACTTTCTTAAAAATAAAAGACAACTGGAAGGTTAGGGAGACAAACTGAAGTTTTGCGGCTGCAGTTGGTTCTGCGGCAGTACTTGATTTTTATGGTATTGCTATTTCTACCACCAATTCTAAATTCTCATGCTCACCAGCATTTTTGCTGTTCTCTGCCTGTCTGGTGGGACAGACCAAGCCATTATCCCTGAGAGGCTGAGCCCCCGGGCACTGGGCCTTTGTGAGGCCATTGGTGGCCACAATTGCCCATTCATGGTTATCAAAAGGCACCCCTCAGTGAATTGGCCGAGTTTCAGACATAATCTTTTCTGTCCCCCTTATAGCGGAAATCTTAACTCCTCATGATAATCAGCGTCAGTTTTCCTTGTCAGTTGGATAACTTCTTTCTTTGCCTGCTGCTCCACTGGCATGAGGAACCCCAGTGAACAGGCAGCAGCCCTTACTTTAGGGCTAGAGGAAGCTCTGTTTGAGGTTTTCCCTTACCCTGGAGCCAGATTCTTCAGATCTCAAGGGTGCAGAGACATGATGCACAAATTCCTCAAGTGGGTCACTGGGAGGAATGGCGAGAAGGGCCACGGCTCTTGCCAGTCCTTGGTTTTCAGACCCATGTATTTTAGTTTTGGGTTACACAGCGCAATAAACCATTGGTTCCAACACAGAACCATAGCCATTGGCTCTAACAGTATGCTGCATCTTGACTAGAGCCCAACGCTGCGGTTGTCATTACCATGTTGGTGCTTAGTCAAGCCTCCATGAAACCATTCCAAAGCTCCATCATCAGATGGGCAGCTTCTGAGTGATGGATGTGTGGTACAACCCCTGGGTCCTGTGGTCACGTGCCCACCATCACACCTCTCTCAATGTTAAGTGAGCCTTTTGGCCTATATTATACAGGATCCTGTAACAGTAAATGAGATACTCTGTAAGCCCTTGGAGAGTGGTTCTGACCAAGATGCTGTGGGTCAAAAGGCACAGCCATTCCTAGAATATGCCTCAGTGCAGTAAGAATGAAGAATATCTTTCAGGGTGAATGGATCTAGGGAAATCAACTTGCCAGGAAGCAGGTGGTTGGTTTCTTTGAGGGATGGTACCATACTGAGGGCTCAGTATCTATCAAAAGGGGTCATATCAGTTCCTGGAAGTAGCTAGATCAGCCGTGGTAAGAGGGAATCTTGGAGAGCCTTCTTCACTGTCACCATGGCTCCATTCAGTGAGATGGTCAAGGGCAGAGGCTGGCTGACGTCCCCAGCATCCTGTCCAGTGGTTCAGTGCTTCCTCTGTGGTGGGCATTGAGAGAGATACATACACTTTATCCCCATCTTCCAGTCTTGCTCCTTGAAAGCCCATGACCACAACCAGCTTTAAGCCATTCACTGCCCAGGGGTATGTGAATATCATAACCGCAAGCCCCTTCTCCCACCGCATCGTATTAGTGATCAGTTGAAGTGTTTAAGACCGTCTCTTCTGGGTCTTTCAGGGCTACCTCTGGGTCAGGCTGTTGGGAGATGGGAGTCCATTTTGGGCTCATGCCAATACATGGAGTTAAGTCATCTGTGAACCAGGCCCAGGGTTTTCCTTCTCCATCAGTTGGTGATGGGGAACTCCTTACGAGGCTGAGCTGAAGGAAACACATTGGTGCAACAAAAATAGGTGACATGCAATCTGGGTCACCTGTTTGTGCCCTATGAACTGCTTGAGCCTGGTCCCAAATGTGCCATTTCCATTAAATGACAGAATGCCTCAGTGTCCACACAAATGATGACTTGGCAGGTCTGGAAACACCCAGTTCATGATGGATAGCCCTAGCGTGGGCTTGATGGGTCCTTGATGTCCCACGGTCAGGTTCTCAGTTCCTGCTAGGGCCCAAAAGCATGTTCAAAGCTGCTTTTTTGATAGTGAGAAGATTTTTTTTTTTTTTTTTTTGCTACTCATAGCACAGCCTTGCTTGAATCCTAGAGTTTTGTCCTGTGACTCCCCTGCTTAAACTTGCCAGAGACTCCAAACAACATTGTTATCTACCCCAGATTTTGCTATCATCATAGAATCTGCCAGGACTTATGGTCCCAAGTAAGGGCCTCTCTCTTAAAGGTGGAGTGTTCAAGGTCCAGTGATTTCTCCTTTTCTTGGAAGGGAATATCTCAATATGCCCCAGAGTACTGGACCTTTAAAAACTTTATGGATGTGGCAGGCCTCTGGGTCTTTGTTGGGCTTATTTCCCATCTCTGGTGCACACATCTTAGCAGGGCTCCTGAGTACTTTCCACTTCCTGCTCACCAGACCTGTTATGATGTTGTATCAGTATAATGGGCCAGGCTGATGTTGGTGGCATGTTCAGAAAAGCAAGGTCTCTTTGAGGAAGAACAGAGGTTTTTTTTTTTTGTTTTTGTTTTTTTGGCTGCGCTCCGCAGCATGCAGGATCTTAGTTCCCCGACCAGGGATCGAACCCACACCCCCTGCAGCAGAAGCGTGGAGTCTTAACCATTGAACCGCCAGGGAAGTCCCAAGGTGTCTTTGAACCATATGGTCACAGAGGGCAGAAGAGTTAAATGGATCTGGGGCAAAACCATTAAAATATAAGCTATGCTTTCCAAGTGAATGCAAACTTATTTTGATTCTTTTTGAAGGGGATTGAAAAGAATGCATTCACATGATCGAGAACCACATATAAGAGTTGGAGGCTGTGTGGATCTGTTCTACCAAAGATATCTGGCAAAAAAATTGTAGTCGAGGCTACCCCTTGTTTATGTTTATAGTAGTCTATTGTTATGTTCCATGATCCATCAGATTTTGCTGATGAATTAAAAGGGGATATAATGGGGACCATTGCCTTGTATCATTTAAGTCTTTGAGGGTGAGTCTAGTCTCTATCAGTCCAACTAAGATGCAGTATCACTTCAGTTTTACTCTCTTGGCACAGTGTGTGGGGTGTGTGTGTGTGTGTGTGTGTGTGTGTGTGTGTGGTGTGTTTGAGTGTGAGTACAGGTATGAGCATGTGAGTGTGTGCTTGTGTGTTCGTGTTTAATGTGTGTGTGTATTTGTGTGTGTGTAGCAGGAGAAGGCTTCTACTTGGCCTTTCCTATGCTAATGACTCTGCTATGCAAGTCAACTGTGAGAGTTCTGCCAACTGCTAAGTGTATCTATCTGGATCATGCATCAAGGACCTGGGAAATGACCACAGATTAAGGTTGCAAACTCCTGGACCCACTGTGAGATGGACATCAGCTGGGAGTCCATTTATTATATGGCTTCTCCATGCCCCCACTTTAACTATGTTCCAGGGTATCAGTATCAGTGTGCTCAGAACCCATATATAACAGCTTTGAATTTTTTGGGCATTCTCTTTTCCCCAGTATACAGTTATCTGATAAATGGCCAAAAGTCTTTTTAGGGAAGGAATGGGAGTATCGTTACTATAGATATTTGTGTGGCATTTTCAGGGTCTTTTGCCAAGGCACCTGGTGTCCTCTTCTATTGGTGGTTTCTGGGTCCAAGAACTAGCTCAGGTCTGAAAACTGGAGGGGGGATTATAGTTTTCTATCATGGTGACCGACAGCCTTCTGCTCACACCCTCTTGACAAATTTTGGTTGTATAGGTTAAGCATCACCTTTGTTGGCAGAGAACATCTATCTCACCTCAAGGAACATCATGGATTATTAGTCATTGCAACAGATACCAGCAGGTCAAGGCCTCTGGTTATCATTCCAGCCTTGCTGCCTGTCATGTAATTGCATTCACTTTGCTTTTGACTTGCTTCTTGTTATCACGGAACCTTAGCTCCACTGACATTCGGGAGCCATGGCTGCATCTCCTACCATTTTTTCTAGCCTCAGACAATAGCTACCACTGAACACAGTGCCCAATTATTTTATTACTTTAGTGAAGGGAATGTCCTCTGGGCCCTCCTGGGGAACATAGTTAGGGTGTTCTCTGGTGTAACAGTAAATTCATTCCAACAAGTGTGCCTATCTGAGCCTTTTGTTCTTTCTTAACTCTGCCAAGGCAGATTTGGCATTTCCACCACATATACTGTAGACCTGCAGTCACAAACCTTTTTGGCACCAGGGACTGGTTCCATGGAAGACAATTTTTCCACAGATGGTGGAAGGGGGATGGTTCAGGCGGTAATGCGAGCGATGGGGAGCGGTGGGGAGCGGCAGATGAAGCTTCACTTGCTTGTCCATCGCTCACCACCTGCTCTGCGGCCCGGCTCCTAACAGGCAGAGACCAGTACCAGTCCTCCGTCCAGGGGTTGGGGACCCCTGCTGTAGGCCATTGTTGCCTCCAGGCTCCAAGGGGTCATGCCAACAGCGTATTAGAACTGGCTTTAGATGTCCTTGCAAGGGCACTAAATCCTGAGTCATGGGAAAGGGCTCTCCTATCAATGTGCCATCTACAACTCAATCCTAAATTCTACCCAGCCATTCCAGCACTCTCAGGATTCTTCCCCAGGAATATTCTTCAAGTTCCTGCTGGCCTTCCAGCAGCCTTTTTTGCTAAGTAATCCATCTTCTTCCACAAGAAGTGGCATACTTCTCTAGTCAAGTCATGCTGAGACTGGGTCCTAGATAATGGTCTAGAAACAATGTGGGGAGATGGAGGTACCCTTTGAAGAGGATTAGAATCATTTTTTATGACATTAGCCTCTGATCAGGCTTCTGCCTAGATACAGACAAATGAAGACTTGTCTCCTCTGCTTGGCAAGGGTGCACTTCAGCTGGCCCAGAGGATTCAGGGAGTCTGGGACTTCAAGATTCTCAAGGATCCCAACCCAAATGTCCTTATTGTGGGTCTCAGGGTCCCATTCATTTCTTACTGGGGCCCTGCTGTTAACATTGAAGTCTTGCTGGGGCTATGAATCCAGCCACTTTTGTAACTCTGCCACTCTTTGTGTGTGTGTGTGTGTGTGTGTGTGTGTGTTTATTTAAAAAATGTTTTTATTGAAGTAGAGTTGATTTACAATGCTGTGCCAATCTCTCCCATACAACAGTTATACACATAGAGACATTCTTGTTTTCATTTTCTTTCCCATTATGGTTTATCACAGGATATTGAATGTAGTTCCCTGTGCTCTACAGTAGGACCTTCTGTCTATCCATCCTATATATAATAGTTTACATCTGCTAGTCCCAAACTCCCAGGCTTTCCCTCTCCCACCTCCCTCCCCCTTGGCAACTCTGCCACTCTTATAATCAGATACTCAGCCTGGTTTTCAGCTCAGTCTGCCTCTCAGATGCAGGGGATGAGGACCTCTTTAACACAGCCCTGGAGGCCTTCCGACTTTTAAATGGATTGCTGCTTGATTTCAGCTTGTCATATTTTTCCTTCAAAACTTTGGTGGCAGTTAACAACAGTTAACTGGCTCCACACTGTCATAATTAACATTACCTCCAAAGTTTTTAAGTCTAGGCCAGTGCTTCTCAGACTATCTATTATTAAGGAATAGTTTAAAAAATCTTTTGTGGACTGATGGATTACTAGAAAAATAAAATAAAATCATACATGATATAGGTCTAATTTTTAAAATTATTAGAGCCAATAGTCATAAAAGTACCCTTGAAAATTGCTATAAAATTTCCATATCCTTCTTCTCAATCTCTGTACTTACCTTGTCAGAGACTAGTAACAAACAGTTCATGGGCGGGGGTTGGCCCACGGACCACACTTCGAGTAGTGCTGTGCTAGACCTATTTTGTAAGTCAGTGCATTCCCTTCTGCCTGTGTTCCATCTCAGTGCTTTTCCCTGTGGGTAAGAGTCTTAGTAAATGTTATGCTAGAGCATGCTGGAGTTGTCACCCAGCCCCTGCTCCCCACTTATCACCAGTAATGGGGTCTTCATTATCATTCAGTTGACATGTGATCTTAACCCAGAAACATGCTGAAGGTGTGCTTCCTACCTTTATTCTGGCAAATATCTTTAGTTGGGTTCCCCCAGAAGAATTACCTGAGCCAAAGATTTTCATACATGTAGTTTCTTTAAAAGTTGATCTTAGGAAGCACGCGTAGGACAGTGGGAAAGTGGTACAAGGAAGGGAAGAAAGCTGAAAAGGGTGTATTATAGTGCAAGTTACTACTGTGGGAACGTGGACTAATTTCTACTAGGAAACTTGGAAATAGATAAGAGCATTCTTCTGACGTTCTCTTACCCAAGGATTATTGGCTGATGGCTTCTCCTGGGCATGTTGACTCAGAACTTCTGGACTGCCCTGTGGATGTGCAGGGTGAAGGAAGGCTCTCAGGCACATAGTTACATGTACTTGCTGCAATATGCCACCAAAACAGGGATCTGGGTAGGTCACTGACAGCATCCTTTACAGAGAGGTACATTCAAAGTCCAAAAAGTCCATTCAAAGAGGCAGTGGTGTGAGGTCATCCCCAGGCATATATCAGGGCAGGGTGGGGACTTGAGATGACAGTAAGCCCGTGTTGGTCATTAAGAAGCTGCAAGTACGGTACAGGAAAGAGCACAGTGTGATCAATAAATGTGGTATAATCCAGGTCTGTCAGTGACCAGAGATTTTTGCAACTGGAACAGAGGTCTTGCTGCCAAGGGATTTGGTGGTGGGGGGCATATGATCTGTGATTCATTAAAGACTGAGACTGGGCAGGGCTATTTATCTGCCAAAAAGTGAGGTGGGGCAGAGATCTGCAGACCTTTAGTGAGTTAACTTAATCTAGTGATTTGTAACTCTTTTTCTCTGAAAACCCTACAGTGCTACAGAGGTGCCTCTGAGGTCTGGGATTCACCAAGGGGTGGGCTGCTAGGCCTCTCTTCCTGCCTCAAGCACAGTAGTTTTGTGTTTGCTGTCTACTGGATCAGATTGTGTTTGAAACAATGTTTCTGCTTCTAAAAGAGTGCTTGAAAACCATTGGTCTAATCAATCTGTGGGGCTCTGATTGAGCAACTTTTGGGTGAATCCATTTGCCAAGTCAGAAGGTCAGGTCCTGGGGCAACTGATGTCCTGTGCTGGAGGCCTTGACACTCAGGGAATGTCCCTGTGTCTCCTTGAGAGTAACAGTGCCATTTAAAACTTCTGCTTCTTCCACCCTCTTTCTAAAACTAGAGCAGGCAGGAATGTTCAGCACCAGTCATCATGCATCTCCCACATAACATGGATTTACCTCAGGATACAACTCCACTGGGAGTCCTGGGTGAAGGTGTCAATTCATTTCCAAGTCAGAGGGATTCCACGGGATCCCTTTATCTGCCTCTGTTCCAAACCTCAGCCTCTCTTTCTGTTCCTTTTTACAAAGGAATACATTTGGACCTGGCAGACACAATCTTCTTCCTCAAGTCCTCTGCCCGCCTAGCACCTTGGACAGGGACACACGAGGCCGTTTCCAAGACTATTTCTCTCAGGGGGACAATTTACTCTTTGCTCTGTGCATGCCAGCAGAGCTCTTAAATTTTTGAAGACAGTTGGATGAAATTGAATGTAGCCAATTTGCATCTTCAAATTGTTTGTTTACACATGGGCATGTGCAGTCACCTCTCTGGGGACAAGGAGGGAATGGTGTTTGATGGCTCATGGGCAATAAAATGACAATTTGTTCTGCTCGTCTTTGACCATGGGCTCTGTAACCTTGAGCCTCAGTTTCCTTTTATGGAAATGAAGGTGGGCTGGGTGATTTCTGAGATCTATTTTGGCTTTAGTGTTTACAGTTTTTATCTGTGGGGAAAGAGGGTGATAAGAAAGCCAATGGTTCACGTTGCCCTGTGTAGCTGAATGGGGAGAGTAAAAGTGTGTTTGCACAGTCTTGGCCTTGGACCCAGGCTCAGTGTTTGGATGTCGTCATGATGAGCAGTTTGGGATGGTGTGGTGGGAGAGGAAGCAACCCTCTTGTGCTCAGGTAACTGCTGCAGGCTCGGTGTAACTCTGATTGGCTGTGGGTGATACAGAGGGTCATCACATCTCTCTGAGCCTCAGTTGCCACATCTGTAGAGTAAGGCTAAAAATAATCTCTCCTAGGGTGGCTGAGAATAACCAGGAAGTACCTAGCATATTGTAGGCACTCATCAATTTTAGGTCCTGGTATTGGATCTGGAGTAGTAGATTTGGGCAAAAGCCCGGCACAGCTGGATTCTTCTCACCTCTTCATCTTTATCTCCTACTGCTCCCACAGCTCAAGGACTTTTTTTTCTGCAATTGTCCTCTTTCTCTCTCCTGCATCATTAATTTTTACCTCTCTACTCTCTACTGGAGTGTTCCCACCAGAATACAAACATGCTGTAATACCTTCGATCTTAAAAAATTAAAATCTCCTTTGACCCCCACATCCCTCTTCAGCTACTGTTCAATTTCTCTGCTTGCTTTGACAGTGAACCTCGTCGATAACTTGCTTTTTCCACTTCCTCACCTCTCATTCTCTCATGAACCCATTCCAATCAAGCCTTCATTCCTACCACCTCACTGAAATAGCTCTTGCCAAGGTTGCTTATTGCTAACTTCAATGGTCAATGTGGAGTCCTCATATCATAGTGAGGTCATAGTTTTGTCATAGTTGACCACTGTATTTTTTGCAACAATTTCTTCCCTTGGCTCACGCTCAGGTTGATCTTTAGCAGTCATCTTTGCTGCATTCTCCTATTCCTGACCCTATACTGTTGGAGTCTCCTTGTGCTTAGTTCTTTTCCACTTTCCTTCTTAAATTTACATCTTTGACCCCAGCTCTGACTGCTCTCCCCTACAGACCGATATATCCAGCTTGCTCAATCCTGCTCCTTGGTTGTCTCACAGGCATCCTGAATTTAACATATCCTAAGTTGAACACATCTTAGAAACTGGCAATGACTTCCTCATTTCAGTAATGGAGAATTAACTTTTCCAGGTATTCAGACCAAACACCTTAGAATCATCTTTGACATCTCTCCTCCTCTCATTCTCTACATCTAACCTATCAACAGAACAAGGCAGCTCTCTCTGTCTTTGAAATAATCTTGCCCCAATTCCTTCTCCCCTCCCTCATCACAATCATCCTGGAGTAAGTCACCATGATCTCTTGCCTAATCCTTGCAATTGTCCACTGATATCTCCTTGCTTCTGTTCTTCTCTCTTATATTTTAGAATGATAATTATAGTTTAGAATGATTATTTTATATTAATTTTTATTGAAGTATAGTTATTTACAATGTTGTGTTAATTTCTGCTGTACAGCAAAGTGATTCAGATATATTCATATGTATATATAAAAAATTCTTTTCTATATTCTTTTCCATTATGGTTTATTGCAGGATATCGAATATAGTTCCCTGTGTTATACAGTAGGACCTTGCTGTTTATCCATTCTACTTACAATATGCATTTGCAAGCCCAAAATACCCCATCCACCTCTCCTCCACTCCCCTTTCCCTTGGCAACCACAAGTCTGTTTTCTATGTGGAATGATAATTTAAAAACATTGTCAGATTTTTTGACGATGGCCATTCTGACTGGTGTGAGGTGATACCTCACTGTAGTTTTGATTTGCATTTCCCTAATGATTAGTGATGCTGAGCATCCTTTCATGCATTTGTTGGCAATCTGTATATCTTCTTTGGAGATATGTCTATAGCTGATTCACTTTGTTATAAAGCAGATACTAACACACCATTGTAAAGCAATTATACTCCAATAAATGTGTTAAAAAAAACAACATTGTCAGATCATGTCACAAGTCAGTGCAAAACAATCCAATACATTCCAGTTTCTCTCAGATAAGTCTTACATGATCTGGGCCTTCTCTACCCTCTGATCTCACTGTGGTCCTTTGCTCACTCTGTTCTAGCCATATTACACTCTGATGTGCTAAGCATGATCCTACTCCAGGGCCTTTGCACCTGCTGCTCCATCTGCCTGGTTTGCTCTCCTCCCCAGAGGGTCATACTGTTCACTCACTTCATTCAGGTCTCTACACAAATGGCACCTCTGTAGAGAGCCTTCGGCAAACATCATATCTAAAACACACCTTTGTCATTCCCTATTCACTAATTCTTCTTTCTGTTTTTAAAATCTAACAGCTTTATTGAGGTATAATTGGCACACTATAAACCACGCATTTTTAAAATACACCATTTTTATAAGTTTTGACACAGGTATCCATCAGTGAAACCATCAGAACAATCAAGATAATGAACCTATCCATTACTCCCAAATGTCTACTTTTGCTGCTTTGTAATCTCTTCTTGCCTCTACACACACATAGGCAATTACTGATCTGCCTTCTGTCGCTATAGATTCATTTGCATTTTCTAGAATTTATATAAATGGAGTTATACGGTATGTATTCTTTTGTAATCTGGCTTCTTTAACTCAACACAATTATTTTGAGATTCATCCATGTTGTAGTGGATATCATTCTTTTTTATCACCAAGTAGTATTGCATTGTGTGTTGATCCATTCACCTATTGCTACATGGGTATTTCTAGCTTTTGGCTATTACAAATAAAGATATTGTGAACATTCGTGTAAAAGGCTTTGGGTGAATATATGCTTTCCTTTCTTTTGGGTAAATACTTCAAAAAGTTATGAGTGGGGTTATATGGTAGGTATATGTTTAATTGTCAAGAAACTATCAAATTATTTTCTGAAGTGCTGTACCATTTTACAGATAAACCAGTATTGTATGTGAATTCCAGTTCCTCTATATCCTTGCCAATACCTGGTAATTCTAAAAGCTGTGTTGTGGTAGCTCATTGAGGTTTTAATTTGGATTTCCCTAATTACTAATTATGTCTAGGATTTTTTTCATGTGTTTATTTGCCACCCATATGTCTTATCTGGTAAAGTATCTGTTCAAAACTTTTTTCCTTTGTATTAGTTTTCTGGCTCTGTATAATAAACTGCCATAAACTTAGTGATTTAAAAGAACATTCATTTATTATCTTATCCAATAAGATACAGATTGGAGTTTATTATCATTATTGTTTTTGCATATGGACACCTGCTTTCTCGGATATGAGTCTGCAGTTTTACTGCAATGTATTCGGTTTAGTATCAGGGTATTGCTGATCTCAGAGAATGAATTGGGTAGTGTTTCTTCAATTTTCTAAGACAGTTTGTATAGAATTGATATTATTTCTTCCTTAAAATTTTGATAAAACTTGCCAGTTGAAACCTTCTGGGTTTGGAATTTTCTTTGTGGGAAGAAATGGTTTAATAGATATAAGGTTATTCAAGTTTTAAATTTCTTCTTTATTGAGCTTTGGTAGTTTGTATATTTCAAGAAATATGCCCATTTCATTTAAGTTGTCTAGTTTATTGACATAAAGTTTTTAAAATAATATTTTCTTGTCATCCTTATGATATCTGTAAAATCTGTAGTGATGTTACCTTTCTCATTCCTGATATTGGTAATTTATGCCTTCTTTCTTTTTTTCCTGATCAGTCTGCTTGAAATTCATCAATTTTACTAATCTTGTCTTTTGGTTTTATTGATTTTTTTTCTATATTGCTTTCCTGTTTCTTATTTCATTGATTTTTGGTCTGATCTTTATTAATTATTTCTTTCTACTTATTTTGGGTTTAGTTTATTTTTCTTTTTCTAGTTTTTTCCCGTGGAAACTGAGGTTTTGAGACTGTTTTTTTTCCGCCAAAATTGTGTGTAGTGCTATACATTTACCTATAGTAGTGTTTTAATGTCATACCACAAATTTTTCTATGTTGTGTTTTCATTTTCATTCAGTTCAAAATACTTCCTATTTCCATTTTGATTTGTTTGTTAGCTTGTTTAGAAGTGTGTTAGCAAATGTCTCAGGGATTTTCCAGAGATATTTGTTTTTTATTTCTAATTTAATTCCATTGTTGTCAGAGAATATACTTTGTATGACTTGAATCCTTTAAAACTTATTAAAACTTTAAATCTGTGGCCTAGAATACAGTCTAAAGAAATGTTTTGTGCGCACCTGTAGGAAATGTGTATTCTATATTTGTTGTGTGGAGTTTTCTATAAATATTAATTGGGTCAAGTTGGTTGATACTGTTGCTTAAATTTTCTATGTCCTTATTGCTTTCCTGTTTACTTGTTCTATCAATTATTGAGAGAGAAGTGTTGAAATTCTTGACTACAATTGTCTCCTTATAGTTTTATCAGTTTTTGCTTCATGTATTTTGAAACTTTATTATTGGGTGCATCATATTTTGGGGATTGTTTTGTCCTCTTGATGAACTGACCATTTTATCATTATGAAATGACTTTCTTTACCTCTGATTATACTGTTTATCTGTAATATACATTGTCTGCTATTAGTATAGCCACTCCAGCTTTCTTTTGGTTAGTGTTTGCAAGGTATATCCTTTCCATCCTTTTGCTTTTAACATATTTGTACTTTTTATAAAAGCATGTTTCTTATAGGCAGCACACAGTTAGGTCTTGCTCTTTTCCCAATCTGACAATCTCTGTTTTTTACTTGGAGTATTTAGACCATTTACATTTTATATGCTTATTAATATAGTTACCTTTAAATCGGTTATCTTTTTCATTGTTTTCTTTTCTTTTTTTCCCTTAACATCTTTATTGGAGTATAATTGCTTTACAATGGTGTGTTAGTTTCTGTTTTATAACAAAGTGAATCAGTTATACATATACATATGTCCCCATATCTCTTCCCTCTTGCGTATCCCTCCCTCCCACCCTCCCTATCCCACCCCTCTTGGTGGTCACAAAGCACCGAGCTGATCTCCCTGTGCTATGCGGCTGCTTCCCACTAGCTATCTATTTTACATTTGGTAGTGTATATATGTCCATGCCACTCTCTCACTTTGTCCCAGCTTACCCTTCCCCCTCCCCGTATCCTCAAGTCCATTCTTTAGTAGGTCTGTGTCTTTATTCCCGTTTTGCCCCTAGGTTCTTCATGACCATTTTTTTTTTAGGTTCCATATATATGTGTTAGCATACGGTGTTTGTTTTTCACTTTCTGACTTACTTCACTCTGTATGACAGACCCTAAGTCCATCCACCTCACTACAAATAACTCAATTTCGTTTCTTTTTATGGCTGAGTAATATTCCATTGTATATATCTTTTTTATCCATTCATCTGTCGATGGACATTTAGGTTGCTTCCATGTCCTGGCTCTTGTAAATAGAGCTGCAATGAACATTGTGGTACATGACTCTTTTTGAATTATGGTTTTCTCAGGGTATATGCCCAGTAGTGGGATTGCTGGGTCATGTGGCTTTTTAAGGAACCTCCATACTGTTCTCCATAGTGGCTGTATCAATTTACATTCCCACCAACAGTGCAGTAGGGTTCCCTTTTCTCCACACCCTCTCCAGCATTTATTGCTTGTAGATTTTTTGATGATGGCCATTCTGACTGGTGTGAGATGATATCTCATTGTAGTTTTGATTTGCATTTCTCTAATGATTAATGATGTTGAGTTGCTCATTGTTTTCTATTTGTCCCGTCTATTTTTTTTCTCATCTTCCTCTTTTTATGTCCTTTTGGATTGATTGTTTTTATTATTCCATTTGTAAGCTGATTATCTATAACTATTTGTTTTGTTATTTTAGTGGTTGCTTTAGGGTTTATAGTATACATATTTATCAGTCTACCCTTAAGTGATATCATGGTACTTCATGTATAATATAAGAATTTTATAATAGTATACATACTTCCATTTCTTGTCCTTTGTGCTACTGTTACCACACATTTTACTTTTATAGATATTATAAACCTCACACTACATTGTGATTATTTTTGTGTAATTATCTTTTAAAGATATTTAAATAATAAGAAACAAATCTCATGTATTTTCCATATTTGGGTTTCTTCATTCCTTTGTGTAGATCGACATTTTCATTTGGTAACATTTTCCTTCTGCCTGTAGGACTTTCTTTACCATTTCTTGTAATCAAAATTTGCTGGTGATAAACTATTTCAGTTTTTGTATATCTCAAAAGTTGTTATTTTTCCTTTGTTTTTGAAATATATTTTTGTTTTATGGAATTTTAGGTTGTTAAATTTTTCTTTCAGTAACTTAAAGATGTTACTTCACTGTTTTCTGTCTTGTGTTGTTGCTGATGAGCTATCTGCTGTCATAGTATCCTTGTTCCTCTGTATACAACATGCATTTTTTTCCTCTAGATGCTTTAAAGATTTCCTATTTATCATTGATTTTATGCAATTTGATTATAATGTGACGTGGTATACTTTTCTTCATGTTTCCTAGGCTTGGCGTTCATTGAGATTCTAGAATCTATGGGTTTATAGTTTTTATCAAATTTGGAAAAATTTCAGCCAATATTCAAATAGTTTTCTGTCTTCTTTTTTCCCCCTCTTTTTCTTTGCCTTCAATTACACATAGATAAGGCCACTTGAATTTGTTCCACAGTTTATTGATACTCTTTTCATTTTAAAAATTCTCTTTTTACCTCTGAGTTTAATTTTGGATAGTTCCTATTGATATGTATTCAAAGTTTTCTAATGTCTTCTCTGCAATGCCTAATCTCCTACTAATCTCACACCATTCAATTTTATCTCACACATTGTTGTTTTCATCTCCACAAGTCCAACATTTTTTTGTGTCTTTCTATTTTTGGTCTTAACTTTATGAATTACAGTCATAATAACTGTTTAATGTGCTTGTCTTCTAATTCTAATGTCTGTCTCAGTTTTGAGTTGGTTTCAATAGATTGACTTTTCTCCTCATTATGGGTTGTATTTTCCTGTTCTTTGTATGTCTGGTAATTTTTGATTGGATGCCAGTCATTGTGAATTTTACCTTCTTAGGAGCTGGATACTTTTGTTTTCATATAAGTATTCTTGAGCTTTGTTCTGCCATGAAGTTAAACTACCTGGAAATAGTTGGTCTTTCTAGGTCCTGTGCTTAAGATTTTTAGGTGGGATCAAAGCAATGCTCAGTGTAGGGCTTATTATTCTCACTATTGAGGCAAGACCTTGGAATTATGAAGTTTGACAGTATGGCTGCTGGGACTAGGAACTGTTCCTGGCCCTGTATAAACACTGGGCACTGTTCCGTCTAATCTTGGATGGTTCTTTCCTGGGCCTTGGATGTTTTACACATACACATGTGCTGATCAGTACTTAGTTGACTATTCAATGGAACCCTTCTCCTGATTTCCAGAGTTATCTCTCTCCTTTTCTAGTCTATCTTGGGAACTCTGGATACTTTGGCTTCCCTGGACTCTCAACTCTGTCTCCTCAACTGAAGGAACCTGCTGGGCTCCATCTGGCTTTTGTACCTTGACCTGGAGACTCTCTCAAGCTGGGAATATTGTAGAGTTCACTTTGTTTATTTCTTGTCTCTCAAGAATCACAGTCTATTGTTGCCTGAGGTTCAGTGTCTTAAAAATCACTGCATTGCATATTTTGTTAATATTTTGAATATTTTAGGCAGAATAGTAATGGTCCCTCTTACTTGACTGGAAACCTTAATCCTCCTTTATTTTTCTTCATAATTTTTATCACCATCTGAAATATATATTTATATATTTTTCTTTCTTAAAAGCTCCATGTGCCAAGGAAATTTTGTTGTTTTTCACTATCTAGTTCTCTTTTCCTAGAATAGTTCCTGTAACATAACACGTGCTCAATAAATATTTTTTAATGAAGGAAAGGATGAGTCGATGAATGAATGCATCCTAACACCTAGCCACCATTCCAGCTACATAGATCTACTCATGCTCCCTACCCTTGTCAGGTCTGTGCCTATGGGCTCCTACATGTTGGTTCCTGCCTGATAAAACTCTTTCCTCTCCTCTCTGAAATGTTTACCTGTCTTTCAAGTTCCAGCTCCTATATGTCCTCCTACATAAATTCTCTGATTGTTCTGGCTGACCCAGATCTCTCATTCTTTCAAGCCCTTTCAACACCTACAGTCAGAACCACATAAATTACAACTTCAGTGCTCTCTATGAAGGTAATGCAAGTTCTTTGAGGACCTTCCTCATTGCATTCCTCTGCGTCTAGCACAGTGCTGGTTTCAAGAAATAGGTGTTGGTAATAGTTGGGGTCTCTGCTCGTTGCACACCTTGTGGGTGGAGAGTGTCTTGTGTTCTTTCTCAGTTTCCAATCTTTCCACAGTAGTGCCAGAAAGATATTTCATGAGCTGGTGACCTGTCATCATTGAAGTTTCCAGAAACCAGAGTCTTAATTGGTTTGGAGCAGAGAAAATGGAAGACCTTTGAGGTTTAGAGCCACAGCACAGGGTTTAGAAATCCTTTTCTAGAAGAAAAGGGGAGAAGAGTTGGAGCGAAGGACTAATATTTGATAAGCATTTATTCTATCCAATTATTTGTCTATTGTCTCTTTTAATAGCCTCCACAGAACCATAGCCTCACTATGCTAACATCAAGGCTGACATGTTGAAACAATGTTGCTTGTTAATGTAGATCCATATCAGAGTGATTTGATTTTTGGCAAAATATGCTGCTCTGGACTGAAATGTGTTCCCCCAAATTCATATCTTGAAATCTTAACTGCTAGTGTGATGGTATTTTGAGATGGGAACTTTGAGAGGTAATTAGGGTTATATGAGGTCATGAGGGTGAGGCCTCATGACGGCTTGGCGTTAGTGCCCTTTTAAGAAGAGATACCAGAGCTTTCTCCCTCTCTGCTATGTGAGCACGTGGCAAGATAGACACCATGTGCAAGCCAGGAAAAGGGCTCTCACCAGGACTCAACCATGCTGGTACCCTGATCTCAGGTTTCCAGCCTTCAGAACTGTGAGAAAATAAATTTCTGTTGTTTAAGCCCCAGTCTATGATTGTTTTGGCAGTCCAAACTAAGACACATGCCCATCAGTGTGTCATGACTCAGGAAGATTGGCAAGAAGTCACATCCTAGGAGAGACAGGCTCGTTGCTTCCCTTCTTGGTCTTGATGAAGAATCATACAGTGTTGATATTCCCAACAGATACCCCTGAGACTCACCCCAGTATATTGCCTGGTTGTTCCACTTACTTTCTCAGCAAGGCAGTGAGAAGGCCATCCTGTAGTGATTCTTCCTGGCTCCCTTGCTCTGTCACTGGGTCCAAGGTCACCCTGATTGGGGCTATAAAAAAGGGTTAGATGCCCCCTAGTTTTGTGGCTCCAGGCAGTCCTTAGGAGGATGGATCCTCCCTTTGTTTTATCATGGGCACAACGCTCTCTGCCCTTGAAGCATGAAGTTAGCTCTGAGGGTGAACTATTGGAATGGGAATCTTTGGTCTCACTCACCAGTAGATGGCAGAGTCCCTGAAAGGTAACTCAATCCACTGTGAGCTCCTAATCCACATAGATCATATTCCAAATCCCCATCAGGTCTCTATGAGGTTCCCTACTGGGGAAGCTCTCTCCTCTTGTGGTTTGTTTCCTTACCTCAACTAGTGGGAGCATCTCCCCTCTGCTGCTATCAAACACTACTATGTAACCCCTTCCCTAGCACACCCCTGACTGAGGGATGGTCTCACTACAACTGCTCAGCTCTTCTGGAAAAATACTTGATTCCTCTCCTCCTGGTAACAGCCTACAAGCATTGTCCCCTGTCCACTTCCCCAGTTAATGCGTCCAGGGTGATCTCAGCCCCTCAGAATCCCTTCCCCCCTTTGGCTGGGATTGGTTTTGCCTGCAAATAGGAAGCCTGTTGGTACATAGAAAGAAGATAGCTTGGAAGGTTCCCAGCCAACCAGAAAAGCAAATGCCAACATTTTTTAGACCTGGTACACATCCTGGGGTGAACTCGACAAGGACTTCAGTTCCATTCTAGGAATGTGGCCATTTGGGGCCCCAAAGATAACAGCTCGGAGGTTTTTCCTGTTTTGAAGTTTGTTTGTTTGTTTTTTGAATAACATTTTCTATTTCAAGAGAACCTGGGTTTTACAGATTCACCTGTTCATGTTTATGGTTTTAGGTCTTTTATCTCTCCAGCCATCAGGGAGAAAAATAACTTTGGCAGAAGTAAAGGTGGATTGGCCACTCTTATCTCTGTCAAACTCCGGGGAACTGCTGTCAGATCTCCTGGCTCACATGACAGGGATATTTTTCTTCTAGAGTTGATCTTGTTCCCTGGCAAGCTGGATGTGATTTGTCTTAACTCTCAGAATCCCCTGCCAGGTATGTTTGGACATATGGTTTTATAAAAATGGTGTTTTGAACTCTATTTATTTGTACTCCGGTTAGAGCTGGTTGTTTTGGATCTTGAGTAACTGAATTGGCAGCAGCTTTGCTTGGGCTCCACTGGGAGCCACTGGGAGATGGGTAGATCACGTCTCCTTGTGACAAATCTTTAGAGACAGTTATCCTGATTGAAAGAGAAACTTCTCAAGAAACTCATTAACAGGTAGAAACCATGGTGTGGAATGGTAGCTTGTGGAATACATCCGGGGGAAGTTTTAGTGGTACCTCTTCTCTATTGGGCCACCTTTAGCAATATTGACACTATTAGTCAGCCCGCCTTGGGTTAACGGCATCCAAAGAATGTATAATCTGGATTGGATAGAAAGGGAGTATGTCCCTCTTGTTTCAACCATGGACATGATCGTCACAATCCACTGGCCTACAACTTTGTCCTGGAAAAGTTAGGTGGCTGAAATGGATGGGCAAAAGAGCTTTCAAACTCTTTGGGATCTCAACATATTTTCTCTCCAGGTTTTTAAGGTGGAGGTCTCATTTACTAGCAGAGTGTAGAAAACTTAAAATTGAGTTTAGTTGCCAAGTGTTCCAATGAAATTGAGCCTTAATCTCCTGGCTCCTGGTTTGACAAGAACGACTTAATTGTCAAAAACAAAACAAAACATCTCCAAAACAAAAAAGTGCACATGCACACAAAATTAACTCGATTAGGGGAGACCCATGCAAAAATCAAAAGTGTCCAACTGGGACCTTATCAAATTTAAAGTCTGTTATAAATTTTACATTGCCTGGAAAACATTTAGTTGTAATAAAACTTAGTGAGATGACCTGAATGTGGCTGATAGATCTGGTAATAAAAACAGACTTCAGGACAATTACCTGAGGCACACCATGGGGATTAAGACCATGGGGTTCAGATTCCAACTGAGCCTTGGAGGCTTGTTCTCCCAGCTCTAAAAGCCATCCACCACAATGTTTGCAGATCCCAAGTTGCTCTTATTGGAGCCTCTCACACTGTATAAAATTGTAGCAAATAGTGTTCAAAACTGTAGCTGAATACCACACCAGAGGAAGATCATTTGTGCTAAGAGCTATTGTTGACTCTGAATGGTGGGTTCCCTGCCCTAGTAACTCACTTAGCTTTATTGAGTCTATGAACATTGATTGACTGCCTGGACAAAGATGTAGCTTATACCATCTTAAAAAAAGAGACATCTCTCTGCTTCTCCCAAATACAGACTTACTAGTTTTTGGACATTCTATAGGAAGTGTATGTTGGATGAACTAACTTGATGAACTAACTGGGTTCAGACCAATGTTTTATGTGAGAAGCAGACAGGCTTTTAGATAAGGCTTTTCAACCACAGACCATGTTTTTAACCTGGTGGTGAAGGCCTCCAGGAACAATATTAGATCATGTGTGGTTTGTACTGACTCTTCCTTAGCCTTTATACTGATTATAAACTAACACATAAGCTCATCAAAGACTCACAGTTATTGATACTTATACATACTTGGTACTATAGTTTCATAATAGCAGTCAAGGTCAGTTGATGGAGCAGTAAAATCAGGAAGTATTTTGAACCCCATCATTTCAATTTGTATCTTAACTGTTATCACCTTCCAGATGAATGGGACACCAGCCCCCCAGGTTAATGAGTAGAAAGGCACACATTGTTTTATATCATACTCTTCACTGCCTTGAACTAGGTGTGACCTGAAGAGACAAAGGGTCTAATACCTACTGCTAGAAGGAGACCTCCAGAGCAGTGATCACAGAAGCAATGTTACTAATTTTTGGTAGATGTTTTTAATGATTTAACTGCTTTATAAGCAAAAATTGTGCATGGTTAGGAGCATAAATTTTGACCCCAATGGTCTGGGTTCAAACCTAGGCTTTTCTACTTCTTAGTTGTGTGACCCTGTGCCTATTTTCTTCATCTATGAATGTAGTAGGGCCTTCTTCCTTGGTGAGTTTACATAATTTAATACCTATAGAGTTCCCAGAGTAGTCTGACACGTAAAAGAGTTTGCTATGAAAGTCCATATATTGTGCTTCTGTGCATATCAACTTAAAAAATTCCAGGCTAAAATTCTTATGGTCATTCTCCATGGTGTGGCCTTGCCCACCCATTTATCTGTGCACTGGGATTGACCCAAGAAGGACATTGGCTTTGCCTGACCACTGGCTTCTCCAGTTGGAGAAGGAATGGCTTCTCCTCAGCCATTCTCCCTGAGGGGCTCCTCAGCTCTGCTCCTACAAGAGGATGCCACCCTCACTCTTGGCTCTGCTGTTGGTTAAGGAACATGGGTTTGAAATGGCAGGTGAGACTAGCTGCACTCTGGGTGCTTTTCAGGGTGGACAACCTTGAGCTCATTGTCTCTCAATACTGACTTTAAAAAATTCTGATAAGAGAAACAATATTTAAGGAGATTGTTCAAGTGACAACCTGGAGTCTAAAGAGTCTAACATCTATCCCAGTTCAAGTCCTATCAATAGAGTTGGAGACTGAGATCCCATCACTCTGTTCTTGCCATATTCCCTCCCCTGAATCTTACTGCTTTCACTAGATGAAACCTTAGTGGGGTGCTCTGCTCTCAGTCCATACTGGGAGTGGTTAAAAAAATCACGGAGGTGTTTACTACAAGGGTGTTGCTCATTGCCTCACGTGGGGTCCTCCTTAAGAGGCTTCCACAGACACCATCCTCTTCATCCTTAGTGCCAAGTGTGGCTATACTGCTGGTCATTTAGTGTTTCTCTTAGGAACCCTATGAACTACATAAATGACCAACCTTCCCTTTTCACATCAGCTTCTAAAACATTTGGGGTCATGTGTGTGGCCAACTCTTAGATCTTTGCCATCTTCACTTTTCCAGCTTCATTTCTGGATTCTGCTTTATCCCTACCTTAATTCCTTTCCTTTTTGGCATGAGTTTCAACCTTTATCTTGCTATCTTCTTGTGATCTCATAAGCCCTCTTCAAACTTATCTGGAGCGAAGTAAGAATATATATGAATAAATAATGGACTCCAGGGAGTAGATGTCCCCTTTAGAGATGAGGAAACTGAGGCCCTGAAGGGTAAATCAACTTGCCCAGTGTTATAAAGATGAAAGTAAGTAGATGGCCAAGGTTGAGCTCAGTCCTGGCTGACTCTGTAGCCTGGTTTCTTTTCACCAACCCCTCCTGCTCAGAAATATACTCAGAAAGAGATGTGCTGACCAATGAGAGGAGTCGCTGATACAAGCAGCTGGTGGGGTGAAGCTGATGAGAACTGAAAACTGGACATATTTATGGAACATTTTGGTCATCAGGGTATAAGCAATCTGTAGAGGCAATTCCAATTGCATTGTAACCTCGATTAACTGAGACTGGTTAGCTTGGGTAATTGAATTGTCAAGTTAACTCTGAGTCAACTCAACAGATTGTACTGTTCCACCCTGACTATTGAAAGTTTTCTTGTAGTCTCTGACTATTTTCCTGCCTCAGCTACTATAATGTAATGTACATGTTGGGACCGTTATTATAATTCTAGACTTCATTCAATACCTAATGCAGTGCGCTTAACAAAATAGGACCTCATCATCCTTCTTGATTCTGTTGAATATTGGTAGTTTTATTGGGCCTTAGGGTCAAGTTTGTATTTATCAGTTCTCTCTGAGCAAGATAGTTGATGGGCACACAGACAGTGGAGCCAAGACACTGACCCCATTGCAAGCTCGCATGTGTTCCTCAACACACCCCACTGTCTGTCTAGTCCACTGACCTGAAATAAGGGGGAATCTTCATAAAACTACAGTCAGAGACAGGTCTATGTTGCTGTGATTTGCCTGATTCACTTTAAATCAAAGCTCAACGATTTTGTTTTAGTTACCTGGGAGTCCATTTGGGCAGAATTCTGGTTAGTCAGGATTTTGTTTGCCTGTGTGGCTTTCTCATCATCCTTTATCATTTATTGAATCCCTCTTGTGCTCAGAGAAATGTGCTGGGCTTTGAGAATAGAAAGATGTATGGAGACTAGAAAAGCTTAATTTCATGGTGATGAACAGACCAAGCTGGCTGTGGGTGGGAGGTACATTGAAGGTCATATGAATCCCCTTCTGTGGTATATCACAAAGAGTGCTGGCTTTGACCTCAGACCCACTCCTGGCCTTCTGGAGAACTGGTGGATAGTTCCCCAATCTTTCTGAACCTCAGTTTCCTCATCTGTGAAGCAGGGATACAAATGGCTATTCAGAGCGTTGTTAGAAAGATCAGAAAAAATGTATGTGAAAATCCAGCACATAATAGATGCTCAATAAATGGTAGCCAGTAATAGCATGGCTTTGAGCATTCTCTGCTCAGAAAAACAGGGAAAACTCTCGAAACTGTTTTGAGAACAGGTGGCATAATTTCTGTGAGGTCCCCATAGATGGCAGGTTGAAGGGCCAAGGCCACTGCAAGCTATAGTCTATGGGCACGTGTGTCTATAAATAGCCCCAGCCTGTGTAAATACATGATTGAGTGCAACAGTCTGCATCATAGTGAAGATATGTATGCACTGCTGTCAACCATTGTACAGCTGCTGGCGTCCACCTCGCCCATTCATCAAGCCCCACGGCCGCCCAACAGAAAGAACATTGTGTGCCTTGCTTGCTCCGCACATTTTATGCTGAGAGAGAGCAAATCAGTAGGAGAAAATGTGGATTTGTTCTGCTGAGAAGAAAGGTGGGGGCTGTAAGGAGTGGTGGGGAAGGGGGCGTGAAAACGAGTGAGGTGCAGAAAGGGTACAGATGGAAGGGAAGGGATGCTAAGAGAAGGGAAGGTGAGGGCAAACACAGAGTGTTCCCTTGTCTGGTGGTTTGTAACTTCCCCCGAGTCTAGAAAGTTGTTTTGCATTCACAGAGTAAAACGACATCCACAAAACTGAGGTAAGGAGCCGAGGACTTTGCTTGCTCTGGCGGGGTTTGTGGTCCACACCACGGACAGTCCAACCTCTTCTGTTCTCCTTCACATCTCCCTTTTTTCTCTTTCTATCTCCTCTTTTCTTTCCTTTTTCGTTTGATTTTCTTCCCCGCTCCCTCTCTCCTCCTGCTTCCTTCTCTTCCTGCTTTCTTTTTCCAAACCTCAGGGTTGGTGCCCAGGTATCTCTTTCACTAACTGAACTTTTCCACCGCCCCCAGCCCCTAACCAAGCCATGAACACCCTGCTGCTCAGTGGGAGGCACACTCTGCCTGTTATTAACCTCAGTTCAGCTGCCAACCAAGCTGTGTGCAGACTAATCCTGCAGGGAGAGGAGGACCTGGACATTCTGGGAAATGATGGTGGGTCCAGGCAGCCCAGAGTCGTCAGGTGGGACAGGGGCAGGAGGTCTTCGGGAATGGTGGAGGGCAGGGGAGGGTGGGACGTGGGGGGAGTGAGACAGTCCCGAGCCTCCTTCCAAGGCCCGGCGAGGGCTAGGGAGGTGACCTGAGCCCTCATGTTGCCCAGGTGAGCAGAGAGAAACATGGTGAAGAGGAAGGGGTCCTAGACTCAGATGCTGGAGGGTCCAGTGTCCTCCCGGGCACTAATCTGCTTTGAGCTTCAACTACCTCAACTTTCAAATGGGAATGAGGATTCCTGGCCCTGCCACTTATGGAGCTCTAATGAGGGAAAAGGAGGTCAGCGACTGGAACCTTCTCCTACCATGAGGCATGGCATGTTAGTCAGCTCAGCTGTCATGACAAAACACACCAGACTGGGACTTAATCAATAGACATGTATTATCTCACAGTCCTGGAGGCTGGAAGTCCAAGATGAAGGTATCTGCAGGATTGGTTTCTTTTGAGACCTTTGTCCCTGTCTTGTAGGTGGCCATTTCTTCTTCCTCTGTCTTCACATGATCTTCCTTCTGTGTGTGTCTGTGTCCTAATCTCCTTTAATTACAAGGCCACCAGTCATTTTGGATGAGGGCCCACCTTACCGACTTCTACCCCCTCCCACCTGTGAGATGAGAGGAGGGATTTGGGGAGGGATAACTCATTCGTCTATGAGAAGTTCTGAGGATACTCCCTTCCTTTTATATCTGGATGGGAGGGCATCTCCTTCCAAAGGCAATAATGAAAGATAAGATAATCACTCATAGAACCTGAGGTTGTATGAGCTCTATCCCCAGCTGGATTCTTGCTGTGCTGGGTGCTGGCAGGCTCATCCTGGTGCTATCTTTGGGATGGTATGTGAGGCAGCGAGGGACCTTAAGGGGCAGCTGGTGTGTGTTGCCAGGAGTTGGAGGTGAACCAGAACACAGATCCTGGTGCCTGCTTCTCACCTGGGGTCTCTGGCGGTGGGAGATTGGCTGCAGCAGTTCATGGGTGGGAGTGGGGATAGCAGAATTGGGTGGGCTGCCCAACAGAAGGAAACAGCGGCCGCCCTGCCTAGGGCCCAGGGTTCAGCGGGAAGTGTCCTTGAGGGCAGGGCAGGAGGCTGGAGCTAGGGAGGACACACCTGCCAGGAGAGCAGGTTGAAGGCACAGAGCCCAAGAGGGCTGAAAAGGGGCACCCTGACCCTTCTCTGTTATCAGCAATGAGGGTGCCAAGTGAATCTGGCATGAGCAGGATTTCTAGGAAAGGGATTCCAGGGGCTTTCCAGGTACTGGGTCTCTGGCTTCCCCAATCAGTCCTGTAAATGGTGGGTACCCCAAGCCCAGCCTACTGGGCACCAAAGTGATCTAACTCTCCCCCACTGACCATGTTGCTCCACACTTACCATATTCAGAGGGAGAACAGATAGCTTGTCTCCACTGCACAGGGGATCACACTTACATGTCCAGTGGAGCGGCTGGACCCCTCTCTTGTGGGGTGATGAGAGGATGGGGGCCCGAACTTCTCTCCTCTGGCTGACTCAGGCTTGTAAATTTCCCTTTCTCCAACAAAGTCTACCCCTTAATCCATGCCCTGTGATGCTGTAGAATCGTCCCTAGCCCTGTGGCAACAAGCGGTGACTCATAGGGACTTACCTGGCATGAAATGCCTTAAGGAAACTGTGCCCTCAGGCAGAGGTTACCTGCAGTCCATGGAATCAGGCTGATCAGAGCGAGACCCAGGAGACCTCTGTCTTAGTGGGTTCAGGCTGCCATAACAAGAGAACACAGATGGGGGTGCGAGGGCTTAAACAGCAGACCTTTATTCCTCATGTTTCTGGAAGTCCAAGGTCGAGGTGCCAGCAGAGTGGTTTCCGGTGAGGCAGCTCTTCCTGGTTTGTAGATGGTCATTGTCATGCTGTGTCCTCACGTGGCCTTTTCTCTGTGTGCATGGAGAGAGAGGGTTCTGGGGTCTCTCTCTTTTTATTAGGAGACCAGTGCTGTGGGATTTGGACCCCACCCTTGTGACTTCATTTAACCTTAATTACCTCCTTTAAAGGCTCTGTCTTCCAAATATAGTCACGTTGGGAGTTCAGGTTTCAACATACAAACTTTTTTTTGGCGTGGGGTACACTTAGTCCATAAGACCTCCGTGCCACTGGAAGGCAGTCAAGTAAAAAGATCTGTCTCATTCTGCACTCACCCCAACACCCAAGAAGAGGGAGAGGAAGGAGGTGTTTTTGAGGTAGTCCTCACGCCTCTATCCAGTACCCCAGAGAGACAAAAAGGAAGATGTGAAAGACCAGACCACACCCTCTTGCTCCTCTAGGTCTTGGAGCATGTCCAGAGCTGAGGAGGAGAAGAATTTTAAATGGACCCAGATGCAAGCCTAAAATGGACTAAATTTTTTAATAATCAAAATCGACCAGAAGGTTAGAGAATCTGCCCAAGGTGCCATTAAGGGATCTGCTCTGCATGGAGGAGGAGAGATTGGATTTGGCACCGTACAGAAGTCAGACTGCTGATACACCAGCCCCATCTCTGTGGGAGATGAAGTCCTTTGTGGTCAGAAGAACTTGCCACATTCCATAGACTCTCCTGACAGCAAACTCTCCAGGACTGCCCGCTCCCCACATCATGGGCAGCGCTCGGAGGGCAGGGCCCCAGGGCACAGTGCTGCCTCTGATTTGGGGCTGTCCTTTGTTTCCCAGAGGAGGGACACAGTGGGGGGGGGGATGAACAATCAGAGGGCATCAGGGAGACAAGGAGGAAAGGTGCTTCCAGCTAAGAGGTCTGGGGGCAGGAGGGGCTTGATCTGTTCCAGAACCTCTGTGGCTCAGCCTTGGGTGGAGGTTACCTGGCTCTGGAGTTCATAGACCGGATGAAGTCAATAAGAATTGGAAACTGATATAGGATTACCAGCTTTGTGTTTTGCTAAGAAAGGACATGAAAAAAAAACCCCTGCCATCTGTTATCAATACCCTTTCCTAAAAGAAGAGAGAAGGGACATAATCTCAGAATAATGCGTAGTCCTTTAAATTGAATAAATATAGCATTGGGGAAAAATTCTCTGTATTGCCTTTTTTAAACTAATTTTGCGGAGGTGGATGAAAACTTTAGTAATTTGAGTTGAAGCTTGGCTGATTATGCCTGCGTGTGAGTGGGTAACCTGAGTGTGAGTCTGTGTGCGGGAAGGGAAGTGTGTGAATGTCTCCATGAGCGTAAGTGTTAGGGTGCGAGGTTGTGAGTGCACAGATGAGTGTGTTCACATGTGTGTGTTGAGGATGGGAGAAGGGCGAGGTGTTTGAGTGTGATGGGAGGAAAGGGGAGGGGTGCACACAGCGGTAGGAGCTGGAGTTGGCACATTATCCCAGGACCCTGACTTGCTGAAAGCCCGCTCAGTTATAAGGGACATTCCTCCCTTCTGTCCCCCCATCCCTCCCCCTGCCTTGTGCTCTTTCCCCTCCTCTTCTCCCCTACTCTAATTGCCCATCCCCTTGCCGGAGGGAGAGGCCGGTCAGCCACCCCGCCAGACTTCTCACATCCTGCCAAGAAGAATTGCTGTTGTGTAAAGGAGGCTTTACATCCTCCTGACACATAGTCACTTTGGGAAGCAAAACTAGGCCAAGTCCTTATTCAGCAAAGGACTCAGCTCCCTCGGGGCCTGGCCCTGCCTGAGCCTCTCACATGGTTTATGACCTTGAGTCAGTGATGCTGACCTTCAGCCCCGCTGGCTGGGACAGAGCCACAGGTGACCTTGAAGCTTCCTGGAGGGACCCTTTGGCCCTCTCTCCTTGTTTCATGGGGCAGAGCCACTTGATCTTGGTTCAGACTACTGGACTGGGGCTTGAGGTTTTCCCTTGCTGGTCCCAAACCAACACTTGGCTCTTCTGCATCACCCCTCCCCTAGGGCAAGAACTTGCTCCAGTCAGCGTGACTGCCACTGAAATCCTCCAAAATTCTGCACCACCTAGTCTCTGTGACTTTTAAAAATTAATCATATATATATATATATATTTGTCGAAGTATAGTTGATTTACAGTGCTGTGGCAATCTCTGCTGTACAGCAAAGTGACTCAGTTATACACATATAGACATTCTTTTTAAAAATATTCTTTCCATTCTGGTTTATCACAGGATTGAATATAGTTCCCTGTGTTCTACAGTAGGACCTTGTTGTTTATCCATCCTATATATAATAGTTTGCACCTGCTTCCATGACTTTGTTTGGAAAGTTCTCCTCTCCTGAGAAGACTGCCCTCTCAAATGTAGCCCAACTTCAAAGGTCAGCTAAACTCCACCTCCTCCAGGAAGCCTTCCTGCACCACTGCAATGAATGCTGACTTTGCTAACCAGGAGGAGGGGAGTGTGGGGACTGGCGTCCAACCTCCAAATCCTCCCCCATCTTTTAAAACCTGTGCTGCAGGGGGGCCTCTGGCTTGTCTCTCTGCCACACTGTTTGAGATGTTAACATTCAGATTAATCTCCTCGGCTGGTCCCCTGTGCTGATTTTGCCTATATATATTTTAAAGCCATACTTTTGTTTTTACTGTTTTTAAGTCTTTTTATGTTTTTACTGTATTTGTCTTTTTATGGAGTCGTTTTTTAATGCTTATTATTTCTCATTGAGTTTTACTTTCTCGTTTAGTGTTTACAATAAAAGAGGGAATAGGAAATGGCAGCACGAGGGGGAGGGATGGGAGTCCTGGGGTCTCTGGTTCGGCAGGCTGGGTGGGGGAGAAGGCAGCTGGGTTTTGGGCAGGACAGAGATGGGTCAATCAGCCACTCACAACTCGGGGATCAATTCTACCTTTCAGTCTGAGCCCCAGTTTTTCATCTGTACATAGAGATCCGAGTACACCAGGTTGTGAGAATTGAATTAGGTAATGCCTGTAAGGCTCTCAGCACAGTGCGTGGGCCCTACTAGGCACTCACAAAATGAAATTTCTGCTCCTCAATTTCACTCCCCAAACAGAGT
Organism: Delphinapterus leucas; assembly: GCF_059928025.1. Classification (NCBI taxonomy): domain Eukaryota; kingdom Metazoa; phylum Chordata; class Mammalia; order Artiodactyla; family Monodontidae; genus Delphinapterus; species Delphinapterus leucas. Next base: position 24,138,317 of record NC_143134.1, read on the forward strand.
CCGAAGCTGGTCTTTTTTTTTTTAACTTTTTATTTTATATTGGAGTACAGTTGATTAACGATGTTGTGTTAGTTTCAGGTGTACAGCAAAGTGATTCAGTTATAATATACATGGATCTATTCTTTTTCAAATTCTTTTCCCATTTAGGTTGTTACAGAATATTTTTTTTAACATCTTTATTAGGGTATAATTGCTTTACAATGTGTGTTAGTTTCTGCTTTATAACAAAGTGAATCAGTTATACATATACATATGTTCCCATATCTCTTCCCTCTTGCATCTCCCTCCCTCCCACCCTCCCTATCCCACCCCTCCAGGCGGTCACAGAGTATGTAGTTGATCTCCCTGTGTGAAGCTGGTCTTTAAGGAAGCCCTGGCTTGGATGTGAAGAGGGCACCACTAGCCTGCATGGCACCTTTCTGTGAATTAGAGAAGGGCGCCCCCTCCGGGCAGACAAGGCATAGTAGCTCGGTGGCCACGAGAGCTTGGTGGGGCCCGGCGCCCAGGGCACCTCCACAGGCAGCAGCCTCAAAGTGATGGTGGAAGGCGGTCAACCTCATGTTCAACACCCCCATCCCCGTGGCGGAGTTGATCAGCACGGGAGCCGCGAGGCCAGCCCCAGAGGCGGCTCAGGGGAACTGTTAGGCAAAGGTGTTTGTGCTCAGAATCTTCTGGGGGTGGGCAATGGGGACCCACACTACTCTTTTTCCATGGATATACCACCAGGAGACGGCCTCCCACTTCCTTCCTTTTATATTTTTCTTGGCTCTCTATTTCCTAGTGTATGGCAGGTGCTTAATAAGTGCTTCTCTTGTGGGGTAGAAGTGTGAGGGGACTCAGGGAAGGGGCTGCGAAGTAAAAGGAAAGTGGCCTATGGACCCTTGCTGCCCCATGTCCGCCCTTCCACCTGCAGCCTCTGAGAGGCAGAGGGGACACCAGCTCATGATTCTCCTTCAGTCTCAAGTTCACAGACCCTGTTAACTGGCCAAATGCATTGCAACAGAATTTCTGTTCCATTTTTAGGCATCCTTGCATTCGGACAGACCTGCAGGAGCAGGACGAAGGTCCCTCTCACCATGCACTTTGATACCCCAGGGGCCTGTGGAAGTTTTAGTGCTCCTGGGAAAAACTCTGACTTAATCTCGTATTATTCTTTCCTTCAGCAAATCCTCACTGAGAACTCAGTGCCAGGTCCTCTTCTAGAACTGGGGATGGGTGGTCAAGGAGACAGTCACAGGCCTGTTCTCAGGGAGATGGCATCTAACCATATGGTCAGCTGTGGTCTTTGTCACCTGTCTGATCCCAGATCAGAGGAATACAGGTCACAGGCATTTGGGAGCAGAAGCAGGGCATGGTGTGGATAGGTTTGCTATGAGGGGGAAGCAAGCCACTGCTGGAGGAGTGATACGAGGGTGGGAGGAACGATTCCTCTTAGTAATGTCCTGAGGGTTGGCTGCGTCCAGCCTCCATTCTGTCACCTGAGTGATTTTCTAAAAGGTGCATCTGACCACCTCTGGCTCCTTCATAAGCAGCCACTCCGCTCTCTGCATATGTTCCAAGCCCTTAGTGTGGCTTGAACCATCCTATCCACCTCGTACCTCTGGAACCCCAGGCCTCACACCACACACACCAGCAATTTAACCTGCTTGTGGCTCCCCAGAGCCTCCCCTGAGCTTGCATCCTTCACATGTTTGCTCGGGCATTTCGCTTTGTTTGAAATGTCTTTATCCACCTCCGCCATCCCTTGGCTGATGATTTCTCATCACTTAGTGCTTATTTCATGCTTCACCTCACCCAGGTAGACCTTCCTTGCTCTCGCAGGCTGGCTTAGGGACACAGCAATCTCCTGGGGATCTTGCTAAGAGCCAGATTCTGATTTAGTGTGTCTGGAATAGGGCTGATGATTTGCATTTTCTCACAAGCTCCCAGGTGATGCTGATGCTACTTGTCCGTGGACTGCACTTCAGATAGCAAAACATTCTAGGCTGTTGGGTCTGGTTCAATGTAGAACGTCTAACCTTAACCTTTTGGGGGTAAGAGACTCTTTTGAGAAACAAGTGAATGTTTTGGACACTGTTTCACAAAATCATATGTACAAATATTTTTGTAATATTTTCAGAGATTACATTGCCTCCTGAAGCTCACCCATGTGGGTCCAGGTTGGAAATCCCTTCCTGAGGGCCACTGCATAATGCAACAGTTAAAGATACAGGCCCACGTGTTCAGAAGCCAACTTTGCCTTTTAGCTGGCTGCCCTCCCCGAGACTGAGTTTCCTCATTAGAAAAGTTGTTTGAACTTTTAGAAAAAGATGATGCTAAGAGTAACTTTCTCATCGGGTCATTGGTATGATTAAAAGCAGTAATGTTAAGAAAAGTGCTTAGCACAGGGTCTGATAAGCTCTTGATAAATATTCTTTTTCTTGCTGTTATTATCATTAATAATTGATGATATTATGGAGAAGAATTGAAGTCAGAGGAACTGGGCCCCACAGAGAAGAGATACTAGCTGAGCACTCTGGGCCCCTGCCCCTCCCCACCAAGTGCTCTGGGAACAGAGCCGGTGGTCGCTATTTTTCCATGAGGACGCTGAGGCTTCAGGAGAATGGAACCTGTGTCAGAGTCACTCAGCTTCTAAGCAGCAGAGGGAGTTTTGCAGAGGGCAGCTCAGTTCCAGTGCTGGTATTTTTTTTTCTGTATTTCCCTGGATGAAAGTAAATACGTGGAGGCATGGAGAGGTCATTTTTCCCCCCCTTATACCCATATTTAAGTTATTTTCCCACATATTAATAAAACTCTATTAACTCTAATTACCATCATTTTCGGCAACATTACAAAGCCGCCTGTGAACTTTTCTCAACATATTAGTTTCTTAGGTGGTTAATTATTAGCCATTAATTTTGGTGAGGCTTTCCGCAAGTGATGGCTCCATAAAGCCATTTACCTGTTTATTCATACTTTTCACCAAAGACCTATTTTTCTTTACACAAACCCAACATTAAATATGCAGCCAGTTTTATTTATTTATTTTTACGAAGAAACCCTGACCTGTAAAAGCCCCTTTTTTTTCCATCCCGGTTTCAAAACAATTCATTCAGATATTTTAGAAGTTATGCAAATGAGCTTCCCTTGGTTTTTTGAGGATTTCTCTAGAATTGATTCTGGGATTCTGTATTAATTAACAGCTACCCAGGCATAGGGGCTGTCACATAATGGATATATTTAGCAAGAATGACAAGGCTGATAATTATGCACAAGGAGCCTTAGAAAAGGCATTGTTTACTCTGATGTTTAATTTCGGCAGACTTCTTGTTTGTTAAACTTAATCAAAAGCAATCAAAATATGCTGGTGTGAATTACTGCAAATTAATTTCAAACCAATGGAAAACATCATGTCTTTCAAATGCGAATGTTGAACTGGAACTTTTGAGTGAACAACTCAGAGCCAGGAAGGGGTAGGTTTTTAAGTGCTGAACATTTCTCTAGGGCTTGAATTAGGATCTGAGTGAGGACTGGGTGAGATTCCAAAAGAAACTATGCTTTCAGGAAAGACTGAAGGCTTAGAAATGACCATGACTTTAGGATTTAAGGCAAACTCTGTGACCTGGGAAAGTCACTTAAACCCAGCTTCTCAGGGCCTCAGTTTCCTGATCTGTTCAACAACCTAATTCTTGCCTTGTTACCATTATTAGTAAAGAACACTTAACCTTTATCATATTTATTGTTTACTCTGTACCAAGTTCTGTGTGTACCCTTATTTCCCTTAAACCTGACAGTGGCTCCATGAGGTTGGTGCCTCCATTGAAAAGATAAGGACTCAGTTCCAAGACTCGTAAGAACCCAGGCACTCTCCCTCCAGATTATGACTTAGGGATATTGTGTTTAATTCTAGAATCTTCTTTAGTTTGACAACTTAATCAGGAGCAATCAAAATATGCTTATGAACATATAGAAAATTAATTTCAAGCGAATGCAAAAGATTATCTTTCCTTGTCATGGAGAATCCAGTGAGAAAATGGATGTGAAAATATTTTGTAAAATGTTGACTGCTCTGCCAGTGAACAGTATTAGCAGTAAGAGACTCAGCCTAGCGAACTGTGCCGAGGCCAGTCCTACAGATGAAGACACTCATCTCAGGACTCATTATGGGAGGCTACATTTTATTTCATGAGACCTGTAATTTCAATGGGGTCCACTGAGTCATGCAAGCATTGATTCATCGAACACATTTTCTCAGTTTATTTACGAAGATCAAGGTACTTGGAAAGGGACACAGAGTTTGATAAGATGTCATCTTGATCTCTGGGAGCCCACCACGTAGCAACATAGACAAATAAATTGTTCATGATAATCCAAGAATCCATGGAAGAGGATCAAATGATGATACGTGTTTGGCACTGTTTTAACAAAGAAGCTTGAGTCTGTCCCATTTATCAATGTATCCCCAACACTTGGCACACAGATGGGCCAAAGTATTTGATACATTTGGTTGAATGAGTGAATTATAAATGGGTCCTGGGTATCAGGGTGGGCATCCAGAGTGGATGACTGTCAGTCAAACCTTGTAAAGATTAACCTGGTATTTATGGGTGGAGAGGAACTGTGTGAGGTGTTGGTGGAGGGTGTGTGACTAGTTGGGTATGGCTGCCACAGGGTGTGTAGATCACAGTAGGGTGTCTAGATGGAAAACTGTGGCTAGTGGGGGCTGGGCTTTGGTTCTCATGTTACAGAAGGTGAGGTTTACTCTGTGTGTTTTGGAGGAGGGATGTGGCCTAACACTGTGGGACCACTGTCTGTGGTAGGTACTTTGAGTACCAGACTGCCCAGGGCTTGAACCTCTGTTCACTCTTTGCCAGCTGGGTTGATTTGGGTAAGTCACTTAACCTCTTTCTACCTTGAATTGTCAAGTGTAAAATGGAGATGATAATCATCTTTTCTTCATGGAATTGTGAGTATTCCATGAACTGTTAGATAGAAAGCATTTAGAGCCATGCCAGAAACATAGTTAGCCTTGAGTTGGTGTCAGCTGTTATTATTAATTGGTGTTCGATGGCCCATGTGGGACTCCTGGCTTTGCCACTTGTTGGCTACATAACCTTGAAGTAATGGCTGAAGCTCTCCAGTCCTCACTTTCCTCTTTTATAAATGGGGCACTCGAAGGGCATCTGCCTAGGGTGAGGCTTTGGTAAGACAATGCATGCAGTTTGCCCAGTGCCTACCTGAGAGCAAGTCCAACTGGACCTGGGTTAGGTCCACTCAGATGAGAGGACAGTTGGATGAGACGTGAGGGGTGTGAGACTTGCTTGGAGGCTGACGGAATTGTTAGTATGAGAGACAGTGAGCTACACTTTTGTGAAGCCAGAATGAAAGCAGTGACTGGGGAGATGGAGAGAAAAGGGGAGGGTGAATTTGAGACACTTACCTGCTGGATCTGGAGGCTTATGGGAGGGAAACGAAGAGACAGACAACGAGGTTTCTAAGCTGGTTTTGGGGAGCATGTGGGCACATGGACTGAGGTGAAGAACTCAGGAAAAGCAGATTTGGGGCTGAAGAGTGATGATGGACTCCCTGGAAAGGCAGATGTGGGACTGAGAGGGCTTCAGAGAACATGTCTTGTAAGCTAATCGCATTTAAACAGAGTCTGTATTTTTAGGAAGATGAACTTACTCACATTGTTTTTTTTTATTATTATGGTATAATATAGGTAACAAAATTTACTATTTTAACCATTTTTAAACATACAGTTTAGTGGCATTAAGTACATCTGCATTGTTATGCAATCATCACCACCATCCTTCTCTGGAACTTTTTCATATTCCTCAACTGAAAATCTGTACCATGAAATACTAACTCTCCATTCCCCCACCTCCCAGCCCCCGGCAACCCCCATTCTACTTTCTGTCTCTATGAATTTGACTACTCTAGGGACCTCATATAAATGGAATCATAGACTATTTGTCCTTTTGTGACTGGCTTATTTCATCTAGCATAACGTCTCCAAGGATTATCCACATTGTAGCATAAGTCCAATTTCCTTCCTTTTAAAAGTTGAATAATATTCTGTTGTACGTATAAACCACATTTTGTTTATCCACGCATTTGGGTTGCCTCCACCTTTTGGTTACTGTAAAGAGTGGTGCTATGAACATTGGTGTACAAATATCTGTTCGAGTCTCTGCTTTCAATTATTTCGTGTATGTACCCAGAATTGGAATTGCTGGATCATGGGGTAATTTTATGTTTAATTTTCTTAGGAACCACCGTACAGTTGTCCAGAGCAGCTACATCATTTTGCATTCTTACCAGCAATGCACAAGCATTCTGATTTCTCCACATCCTCACCAACACTTGTTATTTTCTATTGTTTTTGTTGTTTTTTGATAATAGCCATCCTGATGGGTGTGAAGTGACATCTCACTGAGATCTTGATTTGCATTCCTCTAATGATTAGTGATATTGAGCTTCTTTTTGTGTACGTATTGATTGTTTGTATATCTTCTTTTGAGAAATGTCTACTCAACTCCTTTGCCCATTTTTAAATTGGGCAATTTGTTTGTTGTTGCATTATAGGAGTTCTTTATATATTCTGTATATTAATCCTTTATCTGGTAAATGATTTGCAAATATTTTATGCCATTCTGTGGTTTGCCTTTTTACTCTCTTGATAGAGTCTTTTGATGCATAAAAGTTCTTAATCTTGATGAAGTCCAAGTTATCTATTGTTGCCTATGCTTTTGGTGTCATAGCTACACATTACTTCTTGTGTCAGGTAAGGAAAAGTCACACTGTTATGCTAAAACTTTGGGATACAAGAGCAAATCTATTTTATTATTCTCTTGGGTTAGTTTAATTCTTTGACATAGGGATTTACAATGCCAAGCTTATGATTCTTCTATCTTCCTCTCTGAATTTTCTTATGTGTATCAATGGTCCCATCAGTCTTCTAGTTTTCTAGACCTAAAAATAGTTACTCTTGAATTCCAGTCCCCTCCCTTCATAGCCAGCTATAGACTGGGAAATTGTTTCCCTTATCTTCCTGGGCAGTGAGGTTACGTTTCTCAGCCTGCCAGCAATTAGATGAAAGAGCTCTGGCTAAAAAACCTGGGCAGAAGGGATGTTTACTACTTTCTGGGGTGGCAATAAAAGCTTCTTTACATCCATCTACGTGATCTCTCTACCCTCATCTGCTGGCCATATGCAGAAGGAAAACATTGAGGACTATGTGGGAGCCACAAGGTGGAAGGGGCCTTGGTCCCTGAATGACTGCATGGATCAAGACCCTCCATTCACCCACATTGTACTGTGATGTGAATGAGAAATAAACCTTTACTATGTTAAGCCACTTAGATTTTGTGATTATTTATTACAGTGGTCAGACTTTGTAGACTAATCCCCCAATTCGGAATTCCTGTCAAGACCATCCTCATAATGTCTCTCACTGTCTCCTCTGTTCCATGCCTATTTAGACTATTTTAGCATTGTTGCTGCTCCCCTCACCCTTAAACTACTATGATTGTTGGTTAACTGGATTACCTGGTTCTAATCTTTCCTTTTCTAGATTAGCATTCATGTTCACGGAAAAAAAATATTTCTAAGAGGATAAAAGATTTTATTCAAAAACTTTTAACCAGGGCTTTTCCCAATAGGACACCTTCTTCCCTCTCCTATCCTCATCCATGGAATGCTCATCATCCTTTATACACTCATGCTTTTTTTTTAAAAAAAAATCCTGGCCCCATCCATTCATCCTCCTATGTCCTTATCTAAGGCTCAACCATCCTTCAAGTTCAAATGTTCCTCCTCCTCCAGCGAGCCTTCTGCGAACTCCTGTCTTACTCTCTGGCTCATATCTTTGGCACTAGAGGCACATTGCTCTTTGTACACATAGTTCCATGCTTCATGTCTTCAGCTAGACTAGATTCTTAACCTTTGGTTCATCTGCAGAATATGTGAGCCCCCTGAACTTGTGTACCAAATTCTGTGTGTGTGCACATATGTATTTTGTTTCTTTGAAGAGGGGCTGGGCTTGCAGACTTCACAGGTCAGGTCCCTTCTAGTGCTGAAAGTCCATGAGACTGGATAGCTGTTGTCCCTAGAAAACAGTTCAGGCGAGCAGGAACAGAAATAATACCCCAGAGGTAAGAAAGGCTTGTATGGAGGCAAACTCAGTTCATGTAGGAAGGCCTTTGTGCTCTTCCTGCTCTAACAGGAGACATTCCCAGGTCCACAGGGAGGGGAGTCAAGAATTCTGCAGTGGAGCGGCTCACTGTCCCTGACACAGCCTTATATTCGCTCACATTCCCCTGGTTCACACAAGGCAGGTGGTTTGTGGAGTTGATTGGAAGCCAGAGCCCGTCCAGCTTACTCTACTCCTTACCCATGTCAGAGGGATGGGTGGGAGGAAGCTCCTACCAAATGCTGGGGCAGGAGAATAGCTCCCCTATTCTGGTCATTCCCCCCAAAGAATTCCACACTGGCCAGCAGCCCCCTTTCTACTGTTTAATCTCCATATTCGTAAGATCCATCTTCTCTCTAAGATGACAGGACCTGCTGGCCTCTGATGCTCGCTCTTCCCAAGCGAGCCCTGGCAGAGCCCCACTGGTCCCTTCTCCTTGACTGTTACTGTTTGCTCAGCACCCAATCCTGGCAGCCAGCAGAGTGCCTTGTTAGCTTTTTTCCTCTACAGCTCTTTGAACGTTTAATAAATTCTTAATTAAAACCTGGGCATCTCATCTATTTCTGTCAGTTGCTTCTCTGTTGTGAAGAAGAGCAGCCTACTGTACGGAAATGTCAGCTCTGCACCCCGCCCTTCCTTTACACCCACAACTACACACACGCACACACACACACACACATGTACACACAGCAATAGGACTTGGTGCTGTATTTACATAATTCTATTGACACTTTGAGGCTAAAATTATGTATGCTACTTTAATTTGCTGTTAAATTAAATTATGAATGTTTGGAACGTAGTAATTTCTTTTGTTCTATAAACAGATTGTTTTACATATCTGCCTATATTACCAAGTTATTAATTTAATGATTTCATAATAGCAGCTCATTCCTCTGGGTAATATAAAGGCTGAAGTGCACGCTCCGTACAGTATAGGCAGCCACTGCTTTCCCTACATGAATTGAAGATTTTAGGAATAAAGGTATTAGTTTTGGCAGAATGTTTAAGTGTGCATAGGGAAACTGGAGAGATATTTCAGGTCAGCTCCAGCTAGCCAATCTCATTTTTAAAAGCCAGGACATAGTCCATCGCCCATGAGACTGAATGAAAAATAATTTTCTTAAATAAAATCAAGCACCTGGCAGAAGGCTGGCAGGTTTGAGAGCTGCTGCCTGCATGTTTACCATCACAGCTCTGGACACAGTGTTGGTTCAGCTGAGGTCTTGCCTCCTGGGGGTCTGTGGGCTATCAGCTTCCTGGATACGTGCTGCCATGGCAACATGGCATTGCCTGCATCATCCCACTCCTTGCTGGCATCCAACCCTATTGTGGGGAAAGGGCAAAGGGCCAGATGCTGTGTGGTGAGAGGGGAGGAAGTCTGGATTCAGAGGAGCCTTCCTCCATCTCTCAGACTTGTGGCTTGGGCTCTCTGAGCCTTACTAGCCTAATCAATAAAATGGGGGCATTGAGATTGTTTGCCTGACCAATTTTGTAGGAGTTGTGTGGCTCAAACAAGAAATGAGATGAGGATGCAAAAATGCTTTGTAGTTGGGAACAGGGTTCTTTGGGGTCTTCTTTGTGTGGGATGTGGTCTGGTACCACTTATGACCACATACAATGTTAGAGTAATGATCATGTTAATTCTCTTTCTAGCCTGAGGGGATTCCCTGCTCTCTGGGCCTCAATTCCTTCAGTTGACACCTGAGGTTTGAACTTGGTGACTTCCGAGGTCCTCCCCACTTCTCGTAGATTTGGATTCTATTATTTTTCAGGAGAAAGCACCAAAATGGTTCATTTTAGTTGGGAAGCCAATGCTGAAGGTGGAGCCTTACTAAGGAGTCACAGCATATCCAGTCGTTCAATAAATATCGAGCCCCTCTAACTCAACAAGTACTGATTTAGAGCCACAGATATGGCAGTCTTGAACAAGAACCACTTCTGCCTTCTCCAAGCTGACAGCCTCATGGGAATCAGATGAATAGATGATCACGTTACCCTGTGATAATGGGGGCGGGCACCCACCCCAGACTGGGGCCAGGAAAGGGGGCTGGAAGCTTAGGCTGAGACCTCAAGGTTGACTATGGATCAACCATGCAAAGAGGGGGTGAGAGGGTGAGAAGGGCAAAGGCGTTTCAGGAAGATGTAGGGCACCTGAGAGACGGAGCTAGAAGAGAACAGTGCAGCGTGGCTGGGGCATCGAGCCTGGGTTTGCCAGGAGAGTGGTGAGATACCAAGTTGGAAAGATCAGTGGGGGCCATATGTGGCAGACGTGGAGAGCCTCATTAGGCAAGGGGCAAGGGGGGAGCCACTGAAGAAAAGGGACATGATCTGTGCATCAGAAAGGACACCATGGCTTTGTGGGGAGAATGGTTTGGTCAGAATGGAGGCAGGGAGACCAATTAAAAGACTGTTGTAGTAACCGTGGTGAGAGATGATGAGGGTCTGATTTAGGAAGTGACAGTGCAGTGGGGAGAAATGCACAGATGCAAGAGGTGCTCGGAAAGCAGGGTTAATAAGGTCTCCATTAGATGGTTTGGTAGATGGGATCAAATAGAGAAGAATTTTGATGGTGGGGCTACCAGAGGTCTTTGAAGTTGCCCTTTGCCCTTCAAGTTCCTTCCTCTTTGGCTCTTCTATAATTTCTTAAAAGGAAACTCTATCACCAACCCTTCCTCCCAGGGCTGACAACACTGACACGTGCAAACATGTGCTTGGATGCCTGTAGACACACACGTTTCAGCTGTTCTGTGTGCTCAGTAGGGTAGGCAAAACAATATTTCTCTGCAGAGCTGACATATTGCCCAGTTAAAAACAATGTCATTGCTTACACTTTCTTTACTTGCTCTTTTTTGACTCTGCATGTCACCTCTATGAAATATTTCTGATCTCAAGAAAAAAAAAAAAAGAATTTCTTTCTTCTGTGCTTTGTCTACACCTTTTGTTCTCACTGTCTCTGTTTCCATGTTAGTAGTTTCATGCACTACAGTGCATCTTAATCATTTCTGGATTTCTGGTGACTAGCACCATGCCAGGCATGGCTGCAGTCATTATTGTCAAAGGATTGATGAGCCAGTGGACCCCAAGGGTCTGATCCCTCATGAGGGGGGCTGTGGGTCATCCTTCCCAACTTCCACCAGAAAAGCGCTGGCTCTCCTGCCTTGAGATGTGAGACACTAAGGCACCAGCATCTGATGTTGAGCATCCTCCCCATTATGGAAGTGCCAAAGCCAGACCCCTTTGGGGCCCAGAGAGCAGAGTTGCAAAGAAGTTGCTTTGTAAATGTAAATTACTGTTGACTGGCTCATTAGCTGGAAGTGGACAAGATGGAGACAGAAAGAGAAGGAGAGAAGGAGGGTTGGTCGTGGCTCAGGTGGGAGAGGATAGGACCTATAAGAGGGGGAAGGAATGCCTGCTTAGACACAAGATAGAGAGATGGTGGAAAATAGAAAGGGGCAGGGAAGGCAACAAAGATGATGTGGAAGAGCTCAGGGTGAGCCAGGAGTCAGAACTGGAGCAGAAGATCAGCAGTGAAAGGGGATTTTCCTCAGCATGTAGGGCAAGAAGTCAGCGGATTTGCCAACTAGGATCGGGGTGGTATGTGGAGAACAACTGTTTTGGGAGATTGGGGAAGACGGTGAATAGGAGAGAGCTTGGACTGAAAGATCCTTAGGACAAGATGTGTTTGTTTCGTTCAAGGCTCTGTGCCACTGCCTGAGGCTGGCACTTCATTGGTAGTGAGTAAGAGTTGAATGAATGCGGGGTGCTGACTGAGAACCATGCAGATGTGGAGGGAAGAGGCATGCCAGCAGGTGGGAGAAGCATGCAGCCTCCAGGGTCTGGATCTCAGGACTGGCTTGTAGGCAAAGCAGGGTGGAGGCAGATTTGTAGTACCGGGTTGCATTCCAAGACATTTCCAGCTGATGCCCCGAGAATCCTGGGTCAGTGGTAAATGATTGCTTCTACGCTAAACATCATGAATGGAGAGAAGGATGACTCAGAGGTCCCTAGAAGAAGGGCACTGGGTGGGAGTCAGGGTCAAGGCTGTGGGTCCAGCCTTAGAGGGTAGAAGCAGAGGGCTCTTCAGGGAAGTGCAGGGGCCTTAACTTTTATTGCAAAATGTCTGTGGTCCTTTTTGTACCTCACAGAAAGACCACTTCTCTGGGTGAGAATGGAGGTTGGAGTGAGGGGTTATGGTTAAACTCTAGGAGGAAGGGAGCCTGCCTTCCCACCGTCTGTCTCGAAACAAGAAAATCCCTGGGGAGTGCTAGAGGTCATTTGGAGCAATTCGAAGTCTGGAGCTCTGGGTTATTTAATGTTTCCAGCAATGAACTACATGATGAAACAGAGAGCACGCTCATTAATTTCATTGATGACACCCAGCTGAGGCTGGAGGGGCACCTTGGAGGATCAGATTAGAATTCAGATGGACTCCAGTAGGTCTTAGAAATTGGTCAGGAACCAACCAAATGAGATTCCGGAAGGACAAACGCAAAGTGAGGAAAAGGCAGCCACACAGATAACTGCAAGGAACCCCATCCTGCCTGAAACCTGAAAACTTCCTTGACCTCCCTGCCTGATTCATCAAGGCTGAGGTTTGCACACAGTTTACAAAGGACTCACACTGTTCTTTCCTTTGAGCCTTGTGACACCCCCCTGAGAGAAGAATTGTTATGAATAAGTTTCTGGGGATTTGGGGATGTTAAAAAAATCTGTCGAAGGCCACACAACTGATAGGTGTCAAAGTCAGATGCAAACCCCATGAGTGCGCTTTCCGGCACTCCTTTGACACCTTCCGCGGGTGTTGACTGTGTCATCTGATCGGAGGTACAGTCCCTTGATCCTTCCCCCTGTCCCCAGGCTACATCCCATCCTCTTTCTGGTGTCATATTCTCCTCTGGACAGCCAAGATCTTAGGGGGGCATCCGTTCAACCCAATTCTAATCAGCACCAATTCTGATCACCAGCCCGGATGCCCTCTAGTTGGACTAAACCCGCCCTGATGACTTTGGCACTTTGGGTCAATGCAACCATCCTCACCTAGCTTGCTGAGAACTCTTGGAGGGAATTACATAATTGGGGGGTTGGAGCTACTACAGATCCACTGGGCAGGCCCTTGGTTCTGCTTGGCAATAGCCTTTATGTATCTCTGGTCAGCTCACTCCCCTCAAGGTCCACTGGCCCATTTATTATTACTGTTAGTATTATTATTCTATTGAAGAGAAGATGAGGGTCATCTGGCATAAACGCCCTCAGCAACTTCCAACTCATCCAAGTACATCAGCCCTCACCTCCTCTCCTCTGGGCTCAGGGCAAGGAATGATGTTTCTGTCCACTCACCTCTCCTGTGCTTGTAGCCCTCCCGGTCCACTTTTTCTTGCACGTACTCCCCCAAGGCCCTCTTCACTTTATTAGTTCCTTCCTCATAGGCCTTAAACATGCTCCAACCTGTCCCAGCTCATAAAACTCTCCCTGGACGGGGAGGCAGTGGGGAGGAGTAGAGGTGTCTGCTACCGTGGTCCTGGGAGTGATCTGGTTCTTAGGTTAATGGAGGGTTCGTTGGTACTTTACATAGAGTCTCTCACAAGTATCCACTATTGCATAATTAAAAAAAAATCAGATTTAATGAAAATAACTCTCCTTCCACCAGGCTACCGGTGTCTTGCTCGTCCCATCTTAGTGAAGTTCCTTGAAGATCACCTAGCCTTTTATCTCCAACTTCATTTCCTGCTTCCTCTTCAAACTACCATTCTGATGACAAAAGCCACACATGACCCTGATGTGTCCTTTTACAGCCCACCCCTCACCTGACTTCCCTGAGACATTTATTAGCCAGCTACCCATCTTCTCTAAAAGCCCCTTAGACCTGAGCCATTACACTGTCCTGGCTCTCTCTCTCCCGAGGCCTCTGACCAGTATCTCCCAGTATCTTTGCTGGTTCCTTTTCTTCTGCTGAGTGTGTTCACAACCCTAATCTCCCAGAGTCCTTCTCTGTCCCCTTTCCCTTTCTTTCCATCCTTCACCAGACCAAGGCTTTCCCCCATGAGTTAGCTCATTTCCACCCACTCACACACTTACCTCCCGGCCACACTGCTCTCCTGCATCCCAGACTTTGCTCTGAACTGCCCACTAGATAGTATCACCTGAGTGCCGCTCCTCCCATCCAACCTGCCCCTAACTGGGCTCATTTCATTGCCCTCCTCCTGGGTGCCAGATCCTAGGAGCTAACTTAGACTCCTACCTCTTTCTCACTTTCCCCACATCAAATTGGGGACTGTCTTCAGGCTCAGAGGCACTATCTCTGTTCACGATCATGGTCTCCTAGCTGATCTCCCTGTCTCTAGCCTTCCATCTGTTAGTCCAGGGCTGATCTTGGTGATGTGCAAAATTCACTGTGTTAACTCCCTGTTTAAATCCCTGAAATTCCTCCCTGTTACCTACAGGGCTGAGTTCCTGGCTTACACACCCCCAAACCAGATGCCACCTGCCTCTCTAGGGACAACCCCTGCCATTGCTGTATGTGGCTGCTCACAGGTCTGCAGGACATCCCTGTGCCTTTGCACATGCTGGGCACATGCCTCAGATGCCCTTCCCCTCATTTCCCACCTGGAAACTGTTACTGAAACCATCCCCCTTCCCATAGTGGGCAGCGGTCCAACACGGTGATAAGAGTGCTGGTCCTGCAGTCATACCACCAAGGTTAAGATCCCGGCTCTACCCCTTCCAGCTGTGTGACTTGGATCACACACCCTCAGGCTTACTCCCCTCGTCTGTGAGGTGGAAATACGGAAACTGTCTACCTCCTAGGGATGCTGCGAGGATTAACTGAGATGATCTCTGTAGGCACCTTTCCTAGCGCTCGGTGCATGGAAAGTTCTTACTGCTTGCTGGCCCTTCATAACGCTGGAGGGGTCCTGTTCATCCCTCGAGATGCAGGTCCAGTGTCACTTGCTCTGTGAAGATGTCCCTGACCTCCCAGACAGATTTAATTTGACCACTTGTTGATCCTTAGGGTGTAATTGCGAGTGTTTATGTTTGTCTTTCCAAGTATACTGTGCATTATTTGGGTTGTAGACCCCAGGGTCTGACACCATGTTTAATGTTAGACGAATCCCTCTCTCATGCCTCCAGGATGCTTAGTTACTTAGGGCTACTGTGATTTTGGACAAGTGTTCTGATCCAGTTGACTCATCAACAAAACTGAGGCCATTGTGAAAGGGATGTTGCATTCTGAAAGAGGTCTCAGAGTCCCTATGTGAACCCCAATCCCTAAAATGATCGGGACGGAATAGCTAGAAATTAGGACTAGTCAGCAGTGTGTATAATACATTGCCCGTTGGGAGCTGTGGCCGTGGAGTAGATGGGGGAGCTGTGTTACTGGGTGGGGGGTACGTGTGCGTCTGTGCACTCCAGCTGTGCAGTGCGCAGTGGGTCTGGGGAAAGTTGCCTCACTGCTCTTTGTCTGAAGCAGCTGGTTGTGGGCAGCTGCGGCCTGCCTGGCCAGCATCCCTAACGATGATCTCAGGGGGCAGACATCCTGTTGCCCCAGCCAAGACCAAAGTCCCAGGACCCACTCACAGGCATGGGAGAGCAGACTTGCCTAGAAGGACAGGCAGCCTCTGTGGGCCTCCCAAGCAAACGGGGCTGCATGTTGCCTGAAGGGTTGCCAGCGCGCTCCTGTGCCTGAGCTGTGCTGGGCTGTGCTGGGAAGCAGCTGCGCCAACCCTGGGCAGAGGCCAATCCCGGCTCTCCAGGCTGGGTGGGCAGGCCTGCTGGCTGACTCTCCGTGCTCCCCAGCTTTGGGGGGGAATGGGGTTGGAGAGCAATGGCTCATGCCCACAGCCCAGACCAGTCTCCCTGGTTGGCCAGTTTCTGGTGAGCCGTGCTGTGGGCTTCTCTGGGTCTCCTTTCCTGTGTCCTTTAAGGGTTCAGAGTGTGTCCTCACCTGAGGCTATAGAACCAGCTGGAGAAGCAGTTCTACGGTCTGCTCTCTGGCCCTCTGGGCCTGGCTTTGGGGGTCCGCTCTAAACTGCCTCCTGTAGGGGTTGCCTTCAGTCCCTGTGGGCTTGGCCTGGGCTTTTCCTTTACTGGCCCCCTTCGAATTTGTGACCTGCCTGTGGAGGGCTCCTCTGGGACCACGCACCTGCAGCACGTTCCCCCACCTCTGTTCTCCATCTACCCATTGGAGGTGCCTACCCCTCACCCAGAGAAGGCTGGGGCCTGGTGTTCATCACCTCTTTGGGGCAGGGTCTCTTTGGACACTCGGGCCTTGCCTGGAACTCATCCAATGTCGTCTGCTGTTTCTCCAATGCAGAACTGGCTCCCCACTCCCTTTGGTTCAGGCACAGCCTACCTCCCGGCCGGTAAGCGACACGCTGGGTTTGTGCAGTGTAGTCAGGACAGGTTCCATGGAGGAGATGGGCCCGCAAAACCAGGCAGGATAGGACTAAGGCAAGGGAGAGTTCGGGGCTGTTGGTTAAAGGGACCTGTCCTGGGAAATGACATCTCAGCTGTGTTCCCACAGCTGCCAATTAACTGTGCCAGCCACGTGAAGGCTGCAGGGAGAGGAGGAGTGTGCCCCCAGGCCACCGAGATGCTGCCTCTGCCTTTGAAGCTGTGTCATGCTCAGGCCCGGCTGACGTGTCATCTTCCATGTGTCCTTGTGCGATGAAGACATTGAAGCTGGCCTCCTCCTAATGACCTTCAGCAGAGAACCCAAATTGGCTTGTGAGGCAGACATTTCCCCCGTGTTCCCGTGTCGGCCCTGCCACCACCCAGGCAATTAACGGCTGCTGTAATTCTGTGTCTCTGTCCCTGCTGGCCCCCCTTCCCAACAACCATGTTGAACAAGAGTCTTCATAGGAGAAGAGAAAATGATTGTCTCGTCTGGCAGCCGAGGTGGCTGGGTCGACAGATGACAGTGGTCTGAACGGAGGGGCCATGTGGTTTTAATCACTAGAGATGCTGCTCTGGAAAAGGATGTGACACAGCTCCCAGAGAGGCTCCGGGGGCCACAGCACCCCGAGGCTAAATGAGGGTGACATCTAGAAGACAGGATATTCTCCTGTATCACTATCCCCCGGGGGCTGGCCCCAGGCCCTGCCAATTATCTCCCAGCTGGCTGGGCTCAGCTGTCTGAGCAGGGGCTTGAACCAACCCTCTCATGGTGTCCCCCAGCAATGGGCACGAGGTACCCCCTTGCAGGGGGTGCTGGGAGGCTGGGGAGTGACCTCCAGGGGCACAGATCCCTGGGGTCCATGTCAGGTCCTCCCACCCTCTGGCGAGTTGTCTTCTCTCTTGCTGCAGCTCAGCAGCATCCTTGGCTAATCAGAAGCCACGGCTGACCCTGAGACGATGGTCTCTGAGGAGAGAACCTGTTTTGAGCTGGTGAAATCATTAGCGGTACTAATCACACATTCTCAGCCCAGACCCTATGGCCTACTTACCGGCAGCTCCCAAGCCTCCTGGGCCTGCGCACTCTCTGCTCTCCCATCCCTCCTTCTCTCCTCCGAGCCAGCGCCCTCGCTTCCCTATCTCTCTTCCTGCTCTTTCCTCCCATCTCTCTGGGAAAGGAGACCCTGGAAGCCTCTGAGGGCTCTAGTCTGCACCTCTAGGAACCCCTAAAACTTTAACATGACCCCAGGATCTTATAAAGCTGAACGATACTGACGCCTGGCATATTCTAAGGGTGTTAATAGGTGTGAAACGAGGGGTCATTCTGCCCTTGACCTGTGCCAGCTTTCTCGAGGCTGCAGAGAAGGTATTTGTTAGTGACCTAAGGTAGAGCTGGACTCCTGGGGCCTTTGCAAGAGGTGAATAATGAGCCTGGCGCCTCGGGGAGGATGGAGCCATGGCTTGGTCCTCTGAGCACTTGTCTGGCTGGCCAGGTGAGGGCTGGGCCCCATCCTCAGCCACTTGCTCAACAAATAGGCATCGAGCAACCATTATCTACCAAGCCCTGTGCTAGATGCCTGGGGCAAGTGGAGAACAGGGAAAAGAAGAGGGTGCTGGAAAGAAAATTAATAAGGAACCCATTCTAGATTGGAGGTAGGGGGGCAAGCCTCTCAGAGGACTTGACATTTGAGCTGAGACGTGAAGAAAGAGTGGGGATGAGCAGAGCTCGGAGTGGGAGAAGGGGGCTTGGTGGAAGCATGAATGCAGCCAATGGGGCTGCCAGGAACTGGGCTCTTGGGAGCTGAAGGAAGGCCTGTGTAGCCACAGAGCAGGGAGGTCAGGCTGGCGGGGGTGGACCATGCTGAGGAGTGTGGATTTTGTCCTTTGAACCAAGCCCGTCTTGAGTCTGCTGCTTCCCTCTGACACATTCATTGCCCTGGCCTTGCTCTGCTCTGTGTGGCAGAGCTGACCCTCACAGGCTGGGTTTTCCAAGCTCTGAGTCAGCAGGCCTGTAGCTGGTCTCAGCCAATGGGAGATGCTGGCAGGAGGTGGCGGCCAGGAGAAAGAAGCTGGGGTATTTCTCTCTCTCTGTCTTGGGCAGAGTTTCTAACACTGGCTGTATCTCCTCCAACTTTCCAGTCCCCAGTGAGTAGGTCTACCAGAAATCCAGGCCTACAGGTCACAGAGGCCCCTGGGTTCTTTAATCCAGCCTCGTCCTTTGTTCCACCAGCCCGGGAGGTTAGTGGCTCTTTGTGGTTGCTAATCTCTGGGTCGTCCCATTACTCCTGTTTGGCTTCTCAGCCTCTTTAAATCTCTCTATTTCAAATACTCATCTATTGAATATTTACGTGTGCCAGGACCTCAGATGACTTTACATACACAACTTTATATAAACCTCTCTTAAAACTCTATGAAATGGATTGCACCCGTTTTATAAATAGGAAAATTGAGCCACAGAAAGGCTAAAGTAGAGCTAGTGAATAGTAACACTGGGTTTTGAATCAGGTAGTCTAGTCCCAGAACTTGAGTTTTTAACCTGTGCACTATTGGTCTACACCTTCCTTGGGCCAGACCCTGAAGAATGGGTTGAACTGGCAAAATCCAATTATGTGCAAGGTTCTAGAGTGAGACTGGAGACGGAATCTGGCCTGCCCCTGTGATGGGCTCTGTGATCTTGCTTAAGTCACTTAGTGCTGGTGAGCTTCACCCATCTATTAACTGGGGATAATAACAGAACCCAGTTCAGAGGGTTTTTGTGGGATCAAATGAAATGAAGCACGTAAAGCACTTATCACAGAGCCTGGCACAGAGTAAGCACTTGATAAAGCTCAGCTTTTATTCTTGTTCTTAATTTTGCACTCCTGCCCTGACCCAGGCGTCCAGCAGATACGATTGGACAGCTGCATCCCAGGCTGGGTGAGGCCGAGGCAAAGTTAGGACCAGGGGTGGGCGCACTGGGTTCACGGCACCTGGGTCTGAGGCTTCAGCTCTGAAGATGTCCTTGGGTTTCTAGGTTGCCCTGTCCTTGGCTGTAGTGTTTTTCATGTTCTGGAAAGAATTTCCCAGAAGTCTCATACTGAGCCTTCTCCCTCCACAGCTTTCTGTTCTACGGGGACCTCTCTGTGGCCCTGCGAAGACTTTGCTAGACTGAATTAGGCTGAGAATACCCAGGCTCAGACTTTTGGGGCAATCTCAGCTTGCTGAGAACTTGAGGTGGCCTCTGTTTTTCTTATCTGTTTGAGCCTCAACCAAATATGGAGCACACACATGTACACTCACACACATGCACGCTCACACCTTCACACACTCACACTTGCTCATACACACGCACACACATACACACTCACCACTAAAATCAATGATCCGGTAGCAGACCTCAGTGAATTGCTGAGCTTTGAACAATTTTAGATGACTGATGAAGATCCCAAATAATTTCCATTCTAATCTATGTTGCTTGACTTGCAAGGAGGTAATGGTCCCTTTGGTGACACGCTGTCCTGTCCGTACACAATTTATGGCTGTGACTTGCCTTTCTGAACTGCTGCAAAGTATGCAGGAAAAACAGCCTTTGAATTACTACCAACCACTCTTTGCTGGGATGTTGGGGCCCTGAGCAGCCGTGCTGGTGGCTGGACCAGGGGAGGGTGGGGAGAGGTGGCAGGGAGGAGAGGGAAGGAGGTCTGAACTTGAAACCCAAAAGATGATAATGACCCTAACAGTCCTATGAGATAACATTTGCACGCTTTCTAATTGCAGAGAACCTTCACAAGCATAATTTTCATTTAATCTTGTTATGACCTGTCATTTTACAGGTGATGGGATTTCTGTTAGGTGACTGATCTGGGGATACCTATTTGGTTAGCAGAGGTACAGTCACAACTTACACCAGGTCTTCTGACTGCCGTATGGTGTTTCTGACGGGTGTGAAGGCTGAAGAGGTTTGTAGGCCTTTCCCAGGTAAGGAGTAGTTGGCTCAGGCAGGTTGGAGTCTTCCCGCTTGCATAGAACATGACTCAAGGGCTTAGGGTTAGCCCTTGAGTTGAATGATTGTCTAGCCTTAAGGTGAGACCCAATCAACTTCCAGGTTGTGGTGTCTGGGGAGAAGGGAAAGGCTCAGAGTGAAGTCATTCATGTAAGTCTGTCTCCTCTGGAAAATGGCTCAGAGCAAATACTCCGCCGAGCTTGGGAAGTCTTTTAACCTCGCTCTACATCTTAGCTCCTTCATCATCTGAAAATGGGATTGCAACAATCAAGTCCTGGTGAGAATTAGATGAAATAATTACGAAAGTGGAAGAACTTTATAAGTGGTAAAGCACCAAAGAAATGTGAAGGAATCTTATTGTATCTTCCATCACCACCATCACCATCATTGTCCCTGTCGCCGCCAACATCATCATGACCTGGTAAAGGAGAGCATAAATAAAAAATTACCAAGAGTGTGGAGTAACACAGAAATAGCTAGGGGTTTATTTAAAATCTGTCTTCCTGGCTGCGCTTCTAGAGACCCTGAATCAGGTCTCACTGGAACCCAGAAATCTCCCTTTTTAACAAGTACCCTGGGGTGATTTTGTTGCAGCCTGTCCATGGATCATACTTTGAGAAACACTGCCTTAGAGCTGTAGGACAGAAAAAAAAAAAGAGATTGTATGTCACACAGGGTTTAGTGATGCTTATGAAACCTGTGAGGCCATGATAATATGTGTAAGTAGTCTAGAACTTTTGAGAAGGATCCATCAATGTCAGTGGTGAGGTCACGGACAGTGTGGTCCACCCATCCCCACTCCCCAAATTTCCTGGTCTCGCTCTATCTAGTTTTAGCCACCTGAAGTGAACTGGGTAAAACACACATGTGTAACACACTCACGTGAACTTGGGTCTTGGGATTGAAACAGCAGTGTTAAGACAAAGGAAAGAAGTATTTATTTATGCTACCATAATACAAAGCAGTTAATCCAGTTAATTAGCCATAATTAAACCACTCAAAATGAAGTTGATGACTCTAGATTTGTGAGCTGGAGAAAATCTCCTCTATGGCTTCTGGGGAGGACACGCCCCACCCCCAGCTCTCCTCTGTCTGCTATCCTGGGCCAGCGCTACTCTGTCCAGATGATTCCAAATTGCTCCTCCAGCTGCCACTGGAGAATTGACTTTGGAAGTTGGTTTTTGTAAAACGTCAGACTAATTTTCCTACAGAAGACACGTGGGTTATGTCTGAAGAAACACACCTAAGCAAAATGCCTAGCGGAGTCCAGGGTGGCCTGCAGGAGAAGTTTGGATTTATTTTAGCGTGTGGAATCTGGGGCTATGCAGCAAATCCAATTGGTGTTCACTGATTTGCATGGCGGCTAAAAGCTTCTCGGGGGGGAAAAACAGCCCAGCCGCGTCTGAATTTGGGGTTCAGACATGATGAGACATGTCTGGTAAACTGAAAATAGGTTCCGGGAAAAGGACAAATTCCTGGGGTAAACTGATGCCTCTTGAAAGAACCTGGCTGATAGGATCATGGGAAGGGACTCAGAGGCAGATCCAAGGCTCAGGGGCCGCTGAATGCTTTGGCGAGTGTAGGGGCTATTTGAGAACCTCCAGCCCTGCTATTGTGGGCGGCATGCGCTTGTTCTGGGGAGGAAGAGGCTCTGGGGTGTTCCCTCAATTTCTGCAGCTGGGGGGCCCTTGCAAGAGAGTGTAACTCAGAAGAAAAAGAATGTTGAAGGGTGGGTGGCAGCTGCAGTGCAGGTGCCCCTAGGGGCTTGGAGTGGTAGCCGGAGCAGCTGGGGGCCCAGTGAGCAGGTGTGTTGTGGCAGAGCAGCAGAGACAGCCTGGGCTCTGATCTGAGGGCAGCGGGAAGCATGGGGCTCCCAGAGGCAGCGTGGTGGAGCGTGGGCCTGGCAGGGCTTTGATCCCAGTGTCTCCATGGGATGGGAGGGTGTGTGTGGTGAAACAAGAAGACGCTTATACTGAGCTTGCATCGTGAGATGCGGGAGAGTCGGCCTGCTCAGGCTGTGCTGGTGGAGCTGCCGTCGGCAGACTGGGCCACTTGGTAAGGGTTTCCTGGCCAAGTCCTCGTTGGGCTTTTCCATTCCCAGCCCCTTCACCAGAGACAGCGGTCTTTCGTGTCTTTCTTTTGCCTTCTCTGTCTATACCTGGTGGTTCTGGGCTGTGGTCTCTGCAGTACACAGTCTGGCACATATGAGTCAGACAAATAAGACCCAGTGTCCTTGCTGCCGAGTCATTTTCCAAGTCTTGAGCTCCCAGTCCGACCCTCCTCTGCATTGGAGAGTAATTTTATGATTGTCTGTTGAATTATCTTCAGAGCATCCTATTTTGAAGAGAGGAGCAGGGGAAAGGGGGCTTATAGCATCCTGTCTGGGAACTGCCTCTCTGTTGTGGTACAGCCAGATGGGGAATTGGCAGGGGAGCTGGTATGCAGTCCGAAGCAGGAGTTGGGCTGTTGGTGGCATCACAGGCAGGGACCAGATCATCTGGAATAATGCTCAGAATTGTTCTGTGTGCCTCTCTCTACACACCAGCCCACTAGGCCATCGCTGGAGATGGTAGTGAGCTGGAAGCTCCCGGTTCTGAGCTCTAGGTCTGAGCTCAGGGCAGAGTCTCATGGCTGCTGAAAGAAGGTGGTATTGTATGAGGCGGTTCAGTAAAGCAACCATCTGTCACCAGTGATATGGTCTTCAGTAATCATGTCCTCTAACAGAGCCACAACCCAAGTGCCTGCTGGGGTCCTGAGGCATGAGGGCAACTGGGGAGCTGGCCTTATAATCCAGCAACTTTTCCATCAGCCAGAAAAGAACTTGCCCCTTGACTTCTCTGATTTATTTATTTCAGTCAAGCTTTTATCATGTGCCTGGCATGGTGTTTGATGTCGTGCGGAGAGAGGTGAATAAGACAGTCCCTGTCTTTGGGGAGGTCACCATCTAGTGTGTGTGTGGGTACATCAGCAATGATACCAAATGTACTGTGGCACCTCTGAGGAGACCCAGGAGAGTTAGAAATTGAAGACGCCAGCAGGAGGTCTCCAGGAAGACACATGAGAAAGGCCGAGGAGACACACTTACCCCAAATCTTGAAAGTCCAAGACACATGGGTGAGTGTCTACAAGTGGGGTTCAGGACTAAGAGGCTTTGCTTCCCAGGAGCTCCAGCTGTTTGGAGGGTTGGGCCTAGACTTAACAAAAAGGGATCACTTGCTCATGGGCACCAGCGTGTGAGAGACTTTCAGACAAGATAACTCCCAAGTATGTTTGTAGTTTGAACCTTCCCTCTCAAGTCATCATGGAAACTTTCCCCCTGGTCAATGGATCCCCAGCCATCTCAGGAGGTACTGGAGTAGGTGGGAGACTTTGAGGAGGGACAGTCCTCATCGGGGGCTACCAGTCGGTCTTGGAGCAAAAGCTGAGGGGCCACTACCCTGGTGTGGGTGTGTATGAGTGACGGTGAGAACATAGTGTGTGTGTAAGAATCAAAGCTGCCCTGAGATATTCTTCTTTGTATCTTCTCCACTCCTGGCTTCATGCCTGCATGTTGTAGGTCTCCAATGAATGGGTATTGAATGTTGATGGCCATTAGGACCAAGGAGTATCTGCTCCACAGGAAGGAGATGAAAGAAACCGAGTAAGTCTACAGTATTGACCGCAGCAGCTCCATTTGGAGTTTCCATGCTCTTAGAGGGCAGTTCCATGTCCCCATTTGCACTTGTTTTGGTGTTGAGCTCAGGGGAGGTTGTGAAAAGACTTGGCTGCTTGAGTTCTTCCAATATCTGTCTCCTAGGCTTGTCTTCTGCCACTTACCCTGTTTCCAGTCACTCACAGAGCTCTCTCATTCCTCTGTTCCTCTGCTCATGTGGTTTGTTCTGTCTGGAAGAGGTGCTCCCTCCACCACTGGACAATTCCTACTCATCCTTCCAAGCTCATGTCAAATGTCACTTCCTCCAGGAAGCCTTTCTTGATGCCCATCACCTGGGCCACATGACTCTCCTCTGTGATTCCCAGCTCTGCTCCACCATAGTATGAATGCAGTTGTTGCTTGTAGTTGTTACTCATTGCTTTACTTTTCTGTCTTTCCCAGGAGGTTGAGAATTCCTTGTGAGCTGAGATTGTGTTTTGTTCATCTCTGAATTTCAAGTTCCTAGAAGGTGGTTAAGCTCTGCGTCATCATCACTCAAAAAATATGTATGGAGTGCTTTCTCCATAACAGGCGCAAGTTTCTCTTCTGTTAAATGGGGAACATGTGCAAGAATTCTGAGGTTCAAAGAATCTTGATGCATCTGAAAGAAACCAGGGTGCCTGGAGCTCTGTGAGCGAGAAGCAGAGTGGTGTGAGATGAGGCTGGAGAGGAAGGTGGGAGCTGGATTATGCAGGGCCCCATAGACCTGTGAGCCTAGGAAGAGGGTGTGAATTTTATTTTATTTTTTAAATTAATTTTTATTGGAGTATAGTTGCTTTACAGTGTTGTGTTAGTTTCTGCTGTACAGCAAAGTGAATCAGTTATACATATATCCACTCTTTTTTAGATTTCCTTCACAATTAGGTCACCACAGATCACTGAGTAGAGTTGCCTGTGCTACACAGTAAGTTCTCATTAGTTATCTATATTATACATAGTAGTGTATGTCAATCCCAATCTCCCAATTCATGATACGTATATACAATGGAATATTACTCAGCCATAAAAGGAAGGAAATAGTGCCATTTGCAGAGACGTGGATGGACCTAGAGATTGTCATACAGAGTGATGTCAGTCAGAAAGAGAAAAACAAGTATTGTATAATATCACTTATATGAGGAATCTAGAAAAATAGTACAGATGAACTTATTTGCAAAGCATAAATAAAGTCACAGAGGTAGAGAACAAATTTATGGTTGCCAAGGGGGGAAGGGGGGATGAATTGAATTTTAAATTCATGGATGCGCCTGATGGGCCAGGCATATAGTAGATTCAGTAATGGTAGATGCTGCTGCTTCAATGTCTCCTAGTATTTCAGGAGATTCTAATCACTCCCCTTTAAGAGAGAGAGCAAAAGGACAAACAGGTAAAAGCTATAGAAAAGGCAACTAAAATGCTCAAGAGGGACGGGGGAGCAATTAGAGTTCTTAAGTCTGGAAGTATCAAGTCTGAGAGAGGATGAGATGAAAAGTTAGCTGACCATGAAAGAGAGAGTATATGTTGAAACCCTGACATCTTAGATCTAAATTCCTCCCTCTCCTACAACTCCATAAAACTTGACAGGAGATAATTTTAGGATAACTAAAGGGAATTGTGCTTTACCCAGTGAGTAGTATAAATTTATGCAACTCTTTATCCCCAAGAGATATTGCACTAGCTGAACATATAAATAACTTCAAGAAAGGTTTACAAATTTCAAAGATCGACGTTCCCTAAGGAGCTGAGGAATGGAGTTTAGGACTTTAGGATGCTACCCTTTACATAACATTCATCCCCTGACCGGGCTTTCTGCTCTATTGTCAGAGATAGAAGGCATCAAATCTTCCAGACTTGACAGTTGGTAATTCCCAGTCTCTTTGGCCGGGCTGCTCTGCTGTTGGTTGGGGGTTCCTCTCTGTGGGTGTGGCAGGGCATTTAGGGTTGGTATGATTTTGATTGTCTCTAAAGATGCCCTTGAGCCATGGAAAGAGTCTGTTGCACTGGGCTGCATGGGCCTGGTCGATGGGGAAGGGGAGCTGGACTTGGTGAGAAGCTTTGCATGTGAGTTCTAGCACTCATTTTTTTTTTATTGTGGTAAAATACATATAACATAAAATTTACCATTTTAGCCATTATTGAAGTGTACAATTCAGTGGCATTTACTCCGTTCACAGTGTCGTGAGATCATCACCACTACCTAGTTGCGGAATATTTTCATCACTCAAAAAGAGGACCTCACACCTTTTAACCAGTCACTCCCCATTCTTCCCGCCTCCCCCACCTCCAGCAGCCACTGGTCTGCTTTCTGTCTCCACAGAATTTCTAAGATTAACTTCACTTCCTGGCCAACATGGCTGACCGGGTTCTGCCTCCTTCCTTAACCCCATCTGGTTCCATGTTCCCCTCTGATTGCGATAATCCAACCACCTTGGCCTCCCTCTGGTTCTTTACAAACACAACTTTTGGGTCTCATGGTCTGTGTGTGTGCATTCCCTCAATGGCACTTGCCTGTGCTCTACTCTGGGTAAAACATCCTGCCTGATTCCACCCTGGGCTCTGAGACCCCATCCTGGAATTGGTCCTCTAGGCTGAGGCCTAGATGGCCTGGCCTGGCCTGGCCCTGGGAGGGGAGAGATTAGAGGTGTGTGTGACAGTTTTTGGTGAATGGTATAGTACAGTCTATAGTACAAGGATGGGCATTACTACCTGTTCCAGGAAGGTAGTTCCTCCAGAGAACATCCATGGGTCTGGCTGCCTTTGGAATAAAACATGGCAGGTGCCACTCTCCAAGTGAGTAACAAGACATGGCAGCACCTAAAAGGCAGTCAGTGGAGGTGAACCACTCCTGCTGAGGAGACATGAGAAGAGAGAGCTTCCCTAGCCCAGAATTTCTCATGGGGGTGGTTCTGGGGCATTGTCTGTCTGCCCGTAGCTGAGAGGGCAGCAGGGTGGGAGTGGAGCTGTCTGCCAGGCCTGGGACCCTGTGATTCCTGCAGATTCCTACCACCTTCACAAGGTTGTCTTGAGGAACAAAGGGTGCACGGGAAGAAACTCTGGAAAGAGTGAATTGGCATACAAGCATAAGGCAGGAATATTTACACTGGTAATAATGGAGAAGTCTTTAGTTCTTGACCACCCATCTCTAACCAGCATGTGTGATGGGCATGAGGGGCTGACGAGTGGTCAGTCTTTCATTCATTCACTGATTTATTCTTTATTTTTTTATACTTTTTTTGATGTGGGCCATTTTTAAAGTCTTTATTGAATTTGTTACAATATTGTTCTGTTTTATGCTTTGGTTTTTTGGCTGCGAGGCATGTGGGATCTTAGCTCCCTGACCAGGGATCGAACCCACACCCCTGCATTGGAAGGCGAAGTCTTAACCACTGGACCACCAGGGAATTCCCTCACTGATTTATTCTTTCATTCACCCACTCATATATTTATTCACTCATGGTTTATATCTGTACTATCCAATATGGTAGCCACTAGCCATCTGTAGCTATTGACACTTGAAATGTTCTAGGCCAAACTGAGATGCTCCATAAACATAAAATACACACTAGACTTCAGAGACTTAGCCTAAAAATTGTGAACGCCTCATCAAAAATTTTTAAAAATATTGTTTACATATTGAAATGATAGTATATTAGATATATTGCATTCAATAAAATGTGCTATGAAAATTAATTTCATCTACTTCTTTTTACTTTTTGTAATGTGACTACTAGAAAATTTCTAATTTCCTATGTGGTTTAGATTTTATTTCTACTGTACAGGGCTCATTTAATCATATCTGTTCCTCTGAAGGACTGGGGTGTGTGAGACTGACTAGTTCTGGTTAAAAAACTGCCCCAGACTGGGATTTGCCCCTTCCAATAATATCACAGAAGGGGAGAAGCTGGCCCACAAGTCTCCCAGATGAGAATGGGGCACCCCAAACCACGAATGGAGGATTTCATTACAAGTCCCTCCTGAGGGACTTAACACAATTATGATTGATTAAGGCACGAAAGCTGTTCATTATTCATGTTTGCTGGGTTGTACTTCGTTTGGTGTGTCTCAATGGCATGGGAATAGGAACTGAATAAATTACCCAGCGGTGTGGGAATTCATGTAATTCAGAACTCGAGTGTGCTATGTGTTTGTGAGTGTGTGCACACATTTTAATGAGATGCAATTTTCTTTCCATTTGAGAAATCCCCAGAGCGCCCCTGCTTTGTTTGCTCTGACTCTAACCTAGCAGCTTCAGAGGCAGCAGAAAATGGAGAGATGAGATGAAAACATCTGGGCACAATCCCTCCGAAGGCTTTCTGGGGTTTTCTTCACTGGAATCTTTCTGCTGAAGGGCATGCCCTCCTGACACTTTAGAACTCTGGCCTTTGTTCTTTCCTTGTCTCTGGTCTATTTTTCCTGCAGTGGGCCTTTAAGACAGCATATAGTCAAAGCAGAGTGTAAGCCCATGGCAAAGAGTGAGGGATCTCAGGGTCCCAGCTGGATGCATATAGGTAAGAAGTACCCACAGCCTCCGCATGTGAAAGGCTGTAAGGCAGAGTGGAAAGAGCTGGGTGCTGCAGAGGGTTCTTTACAGGCCCTTAGGCACTACACTCATTAACACATTTGTTCATCAGTGGCTACGGGACACATGATCTTGGCCGGGTGTTGAGGAAACCAAAATGAATCAAGTTTGCATCTTGTCCTCAAAGCATTCCACCGGATGAGAAAATGGTGAAAAAGCAAAATGTAATTCAGCACTGCCATTTTGGGAAGATGGAGCAGATGTACTTTTCCCTATTCCTCCTGACAACTACAATGAAAAAATCCTGGATGTATATATAAAACAAGCCTAAAGAGACTTTGAAAGTTTGAGGAAAGAAGGTGCACCATTTAAGGGCTCTTGGGACCCAAGAAGAGACCCAATGGTGAGTTCCCTGGGTCTTCTTATTATCTTTTATATTCAGAGTTGGAGTTGAAGAAGCAGGCAACCCAGGCATATTAACAGGTGCAGAGAGACAAAAAGCCTCCCCAAAAGCCTGCTCTCTAGCCAAAGGACCAGAAAAGGGGCCTTGAGCAAGACAGAAAACTTTTAGAATCTGACTGCTGTGCCCCAAACAGACACCACAGAAGAGACTGTAGCCTAGCCCCCACCAGCAAAGGCCGAGTGGGGAGCCTGGATTCTAACTCTCACCAGGCTGTAATGAGGTGCCTGAGCCATGCTGGGGCATGGAGGCGAGGGCCAATGAACAGTGAGGACTTTGAGCATCACCCAGTCACCATGACATCACTCCCCAGAAGAGACCACCCAGAGAGAATTAAGGACGCCTCCTTTCCATGCTCCCAGCCAGGTGGCTTCAGTGGAGGCCTCGTGAAGACCCCAAACTCTCAGCCCTACCCTGCAGTAATGGCGAGCCCCTCCCCACCTGAGGGTCCAAGTGGGGAAGCTGGACTTCTACCCCCATCCAGCAGTAAAGAGGCAGTGTCTCCCCATCTCCTTCTAGAATGGTGTCAGAGGAAGGCAGAACCATAACTTACCCAATCTGAACAGCAGAGAATAGACTGAAAAAAATGAAGAGTTTCAAGGACTTCTGGGATCCTAACTAAAGCTCTTTCTCTCTCTGCGATTTGAGGACAATGAGAAGGCAGCCATCGCAAACCAGGAAGTGGGCTCTCACCAGGAGCTTAATCTGCCAACACCTTCGTCTCAGACTTCCCAGCTGCCGGAAGGGTGAGCAATAAATGTCTCTCGGTTAAGCCACCCAGTCTGTGGTACTTTTGTTATAGCAGCCCAAACTGACTAAGATGGTCTTCTTACCTCTTTTAGGCTATCAGTTAGAGCTTTCTGCAGGATTTCTTAGAGCCTCTATTAACACATGGGCAGTTCAGAAGTCAGCTAAGATTTTGAAGGCAGGCTTTATGCATATTTTTGTGGCTCACAGTTTGGTGGCCCACTCTTTTCTGGGATTTCCCTCCTCAATTTCTAGCCACTTTGACAACCCACACTCCAATCTCTGACTTTGCAGCACAGTAAGATGGCCGCTTTCTGTTCAAAATCTATTTCCCATGCGCCATGTGGACTCAGGCATGCCTTCAGAAGAAAAACCAGTTAAATGCCATTATCATCCAGTTTTCTTACTGCTATGGGCTGAATTCTGTCTTGCCAAATTCATATGTTGAAGTCCTACCCCCCAGTACTTCAGAATGTGACCTTATTTGGATATAAGGTCTTTGCAGAGGTAATCAAGTTGGAATGCGGTTATTAGGGTGGGTCCTAAAAAGAGGGAAATTTGGACTCAGACACACACATAGGGAGAACTCCATGTGAAAATGAAGGCAGAGATTGGGATGATGTTTCTACCTGCCATGGGATGCCAAAGATTGCCAGAAAACCACCAGAGGCTAGGTGAGAGATATGGATTATATTCTTTCTCACACCCCTTAGAGGCACCCAATCTTGCCCCACAATTTGATCTCAGACTTCCAGCCTTCAGAACAGTAAGTCAATAAATTTCTGTTGTTCAAGCCACCATGTTTGTGGTACTTTGTTACAGAAGCCTTAATAAGCTAATACATCCCCCTTAATTAAGTCTCACCCCTCTAATTCTCCCTGCTATAGGTCATTCTGCAGCTCTTCAAATAGTTGTGCTTGTTTTAATATACTGTCCAGAGTTTATAATTGTCCCCGGCGTGGATATTAGTTCAGTATTAGCTACTCCACTCTCGCCAAAAGCTGGAAGTCCATGAGCTAAATTTCCAATCTTCCAGTCTGTGCTTGGCAGCCTGTGAGTTAATTTTGTTTACCCCTGAATCCAGTCCAGGGTCCCAGATCCCATGTTAGGGTCGGATATTCTGCCCTCTGATGGTTTACAAGAAGTAGAAAAATATTTATGGTCTTCTATGGTTAAATAGATTGGTTATGACTGATCTTAAAATCATGTAGGCAACCCCACCCCCAACTTTTCCCTTTCCTGGGAGGGCTGCATAGGACTTCAGCTGAGCCATTATTCAAGTACTTATGCAGATGGAAAACTGCTTTCTGTGGAAATTTGTCCCTACCTATGAGTGATTCTGCAACCCACTTCCATGCAGGTGTGTGTGGATTCTTGCATATATGTACGTGCATGTTGGTGCATTGGAGAGGAGCTAGGGGACTCTCCATTTGGGAAAGAATACAAACTGAGCTCTTTGTGTTTAATAACACTGCAATTTTTCTTAAAATAGATGGCTCCCTTTCAGTCAACAATAGAACATATCTGTTAACTTGGAGTATTTAACCTGTTAAATCTCCTGGAAGCAGCCTGAAAAGGACCTTGGAGAGTTAGTCCAAAGGACATTAACCATCACTTCTGGATTGTCTAAGCTTACTCTCTCTTTAGCGATTTCTGTAACCAGGAAGACACACACTGTACTACATTACTTTAGCTTCCCATAGAAATGTCTTTCCAGAGAACAGTGATTTAATATGCCTTCAGTTTCCGTCCAGTGTTGATAAAAGAAACAGTGATATGAAGAATACTCTGCAATTTTTGCGTAACAGCTGTTGAGGATAAGGTTCATTAGATTGTTCAATATCTTATATAAAGGCCTAGGAGAGTGGCTCCCACTTTTTTCTCTTTAATCACAAAATCCTTTCTTCAAATACAAGCTTACGTGGAAACTTCATGCCTATAATAGATCAACATGGTTGAAGTGGAAGCTGGAGGTCCTAGAGCCTTGTCTTCCCTCTCTCCCTGCTTTTCTTTCTCTAGTTTTTTTCTTACCCACCACTTCACATTCCCCTGCATGATCCCTTGTTAAAGGGCTCCATTGAGCACAGTGTAGAAATCGTTAGTGTTAGTCTAAGGTAGACTTTACGTTGAGAATTTAGTGCTAGGACAAAGTTTGTCTGGTCTCACAGATAGTGGTGATTATGTTGATATAACCCAGATGTGTTACTCTGTGTGTTTCTCTTCTTGCCTTGGATGCCAGGAAAATCAGATAAATTAGGTGCTCAAATTTAATAGTTATTTTTGTCCTGGAATAGATGCAACAATTTGTCCCAGTTTTCTTCAACCAAAGTTGTAGAGGATTGAGTTTATTATATCCCCAGTTGAAGGTACATTATCATCATAGGAGCTCTCTCTTGTATGTATACGAATTTGTACGTATGTATATATTATGTATGTATTTATTACCATTATCCCTAAACTCTATTCTCATTACCCTTCTCCTCCCTTACTACCCCTCACAGACAACTCTATTCTGATGGGTTGAGTGTATAACTTTATGTTAGACTATGTTCCTACAAATGGGTATTGTTTTATACACATGTATATTTATGTGTGTGTATCATTTTATATATATATATAATATGTGTATCTTATATATACAGGTATATAATATATGATGTATACAGAAATTTATCTCATATATTCTTCACCATCCATTATGTTTTCAAGATCCATCCAATTGCTCTGTTTAAATGTAATCTACTGCTTTCAGCTACCGCATAGTGTGTTGTCGTGAGTACCAACCACTTATTTTATATTCTCTTTCCCAATGACACACACCCAGGTTGCCTCCAATTCCTGGTCACCACAAATAACATTGCAATGAGCATCCTTGTACATATGCCCCTTAGTAGCTGTCTAAGAATTACACTGGGATATAGACATTGGAGTGGAATTTCTGGGTCATAGCATATGTATCTGTTTAATTTGACTAGGTATTGGCAGATTGTTTCCCAGAATGGCCGCACCCATCCACATTCCCACCAGCAGTGCAAAGGGTTCCCACTTCTCCAAATCA
This sequence comes from Delphinapterus leucas, assembly GCF_059928025.1. Classification (NCBI taxonomy): domain Eukaryota; kingdom Metazoa; phylum Chordata; class Mammalia; order Artiodactyla; family Monodontidae; genus Delphinapterus; species Delphinapterus leucas. Next base: position 24,171,317 of record NC_143134.1, read on the forward strand.
TTAACAACTCTTGACATTATTCATTTTTACATTTTTGTCAGTATGTAAGGTATTTTTAATTGCTGTTTTAATTTAAATTTCTCTTATTCTCAATTATTTTGAGCAAATCTTCATATGCTTATTATTTTGGATTTCTCCTCTATACATGGCCTGCTTGTATCCCTTGCCCATTTTCTGTTGAGGTTACTGTAGCTATGTTTTCCTTGTTGATTTTCATGAGCTCCTTGTATATTTTAGATCAGCATTGGTTAATTGAAATATAATGTGAGCCACACGATCTTCCAGTAGCCACATTAAAAGAATGAAAATAAACCAGTGAAATTATTTTCATTAATTTATTGCTTAATTATTAGTGAAACCATAGTTACAGACTATCTTTTCAGTTTTATAGATAGCAAATATTTTCTCCCATTTTGATATCTGGGTATTTACTTTTTTGGGGGGGCTGAGATGTCTTTTCTGGTCTAATATATGGTCATTTTGTTGTAAATCTCTATACATACTTGAAAAAATAGTTATTCTGTTTAGTATAAGATTCTTTCTCTATAAGTATGTTTTAAATTTCTATATCTTAATAATTTCATCTGATTGTCCCATCAGTTTCTGAGAGGAAGAGATGTAAAATCTCTCATTGTAATCATGAATTTGTCAATTTATCCTTGTAATTGTTTCCTTTATACATTCCAGGCTAGTTTGTTTATGATCTTGGAGGTTGCTTCTTTTAAAAATACCAAATGATGTCTCTCTTTGCCTCATTAAATGTTTGATATTTAAAAATACTGTTATATCAGCTTCATTTATTAATTTTTTGATGTATTTTTTTCCATGCCTTTTTCAGTGTTGTTTCATTTTAGGTTTCTCTCTTCCTTCCTTCCTCTTTCCTTCCTTCTTACCTTCCTTCCCTCCTTCCCGTTTCTTTCCTTTTTTCCCTCTCTTTCTTTCCTTTTTCCTTCCTTCCTTCCTCTCTTTTTTTCTTTTTCTTTTATTAATGTCAAGTAGCTCTTTAGCTGAATATAGCAAAGCTGTTACTGCAGATCTTTCTATTTTTTCAGGGAGGTAATTTCCCCCCAGTTTTACTGAGGTATGATTGACATATAACATTGTATTACACCAAAGTGTACAACACAATGATTTGATATATTTATATGTTGCAAAACGATCACCACAATAAGTTTAGTTAACATCCATCACCTCACACTGTTACAGATTTTTGTCTTGTGATGAGAACATTTAAGATCTATTCCCTTGGCAACTCTCAAATATAAAATACAGTATTGTTAACTATAGTCACCATGCTGTACATCACATTTCCAGAGCTTTTTTATATTATAGCTGGAAGTTTGTACCTTTCGACCCCCTTCACCCATTCTCCCCATCTCCCCTCCCCGTCCCCCCTTTCCCACTGGCTCTGGCAACCACCAGTCTGTTCCCTGTGTCTATTTCAGTTTTTTTAAGGTTCCACATATAAGTGAGATCATACAGTATTTGTCTTTCTCTGTCTGGCTTATTTCTTTTGAATATTAGTTTTTTTGATGATGTCCTTTTCTACATAGACTTTGTTAATTTTTATGTTTGATTTGTTTTCTTTTGTTTTAAGCAGTCCTAATTAATATACTAGGAAACATACTTTTACTCAGAATATCTCTTGTTCTGTGTTTCTCTCTCTCAGAGGCTCAGATGTAAAATTGACTTGGTAAAAACTTTCTTAGAACTGGCTTCTAAAGAGCTTATATCTCTTGAAGAATAAAATAAATGATATCAGTCAGGATCTCTGCTTCTGGCAAGTTAGAGAAACAGAGCTCCAACTTATCATCCTATGTGAAACAAGTGAAAAAAAATACACACACATGCACATATGTATACACACAAATATACACACACATATATACATGTACATATACACACATCCATATATATATGTGTGTATATGAAACAACAGTTTCAAGTCTTTGGATTTCAGGCAACAAAAGACAGTGAAGCCTGAGAGATGAGAAACAAATAATATGATTTCCAGGGTTTCCCCAGCTTAGTACCTGGAGAGAGAATAATACATTATGGCTAAGTGGGGTTTATTCCAAGAACACAGGTTTGTTTCACATTAAAAAGTAATCAGTGTAATTCATAATATTAACAAACTAAAAAGGCAAAACCACATGACCATCTCAATACATGTAGAAAAAAACATTTGATAAAATTCAGTACTATTCCTAACCAAAACCCTCTACAAACTAAGAATCGAAGGGAACTTATTCAACCTGAGAAAGGTCATTTGCAAAATTTCTATAGCCTATTCACTCTTAGTGGTGAAATACTAGATGCTTTCTTCCTGAGATCAGGCACAAGGCAAGGATGTTACCTTTCAGTAGTTCTATTCAACATTGTATAGACAGCCTAAGTGCAATAGGTAAGTGCAATAAGGTAAGAAAAAGAAATAAAAACATCCGGATTATGAAAACTATTATTTTCTCAGAGAGTATAATTGTCTACATAGCAAGTCCTATAGGATCTACATAAAAGTAACAATGCTATATAGCTTTCTCCAGATTATAAATATTTTCTCAGATTATTATTATTATTTTTTTAGTTTTTTGTGGTACACGGGCCTCTCACTGTTGTGGCCTCTCCCGTTGCGGAGCACAGGCTCCGGACGCGCAGGCTCAGCGGCCATGGCTCACGGGCCCAGCCGCTCCGCGGCATGTGGGATCTTCCCAGACCGGGGCACGGACCCATGTCGCCTGCATCGGCAGACGGACTCTCAACCACTGCGCCACCAGGGAAGCCCTTCTCAGATTATTAAATATAATGTTTTTAATGATTACATCTCTAGTACTCAATTAAATAGTTCCTTTATATTGGACATTTAAAAATTTTTCTAATAATGTTATTAATACTGTAGTAAACATCTCTATCAGTTTAATTTTATTCATATCTCTGTTATTTTCCATTGTGCAAATTCTCAATAATTAAAGTTGAATTTCTGGGTAAAAGGTGATGGATATTTAAAAACTTGTGAAATGTATTATCAAATTGTCCCCAAGGCAGGCTGCCCTAATTATTAAATAGTACCTTGTTGTTTCAATTTGAACACTTTTGTCGCCTGGGTATAATATTTTTTTGATGGGATATAGGTTTCTTATTTCTGTCCCTGTTAATCAATTTTGCTAGCACCATTTGTTAATAATAATACTCATTTCCCATTGATTTGAAACATTATGTAAATATATTGAATTTTTATATATTCTTAGACCTTTGGATAAATTTTTTTTGTATAAGTACCTTCTTTAAATGTTGTTTTTAGCTTTATCATTTATTTTAATAATTTACAGTTGTGGTTCCCCTCCATTATTTTTATTTTTCAAAATCTTTTTTTACAAAAAAAATGAAGCCCATCAATTTACCCTTTATATACATTCTAGAATTCTTCCCCCAAATTAAAAAAAAAATCATTGGGATTTTGGTTGGAATGACATTAAATTTGTAAGTTAAATTTTGTGGAGAATTGTGCTCTTTATAATGTTAAATCTTTTTATGGGGAACATGGTCTGTCTCTTGTTTTATCCAGGCTTTCTCTAAGTATGACTTTGATTTCCTCCTTAGCTTCATAACTATTTAGGAGAGCATTTTATAATTTCCAGCTTAAGTTGTTATATGTGTGCATCTGCATTGGCTTTTTGTCTTATCATAGTGTAAATTAGAGAATGAGGATGACAGTTTTTGCTTTTGAATAAATTGTTGAGGTTTTTTTTATGGCCTATTATATGGCCAACTTTTATAAATGTTCATGGACACTGAAAAAGAAGGTACATCCTCCATAAAGTGCCACGTTTAATGAAGAATTTAAGTCATTTTATTAATTACATTTTTCAGATTCTTCTGTTTCCTATTTGTTCTATCAAGGCCCAGAAATATGTATTAAGAAATATCATGCTACTAATGTATTTCTGCCAACTTCTCATTGTGATTTGAATAGTTTTTATTTCATGTATTTTGATGCTATGTTATTCAAAACATAGACATTTTATATTATTTTATCTGCATTGTGGATTTTGTCCTTAATAAATGTGATCCTCTTTTATCTTGTTCATTGCATATTGCTTTGAGTTCCATTTTAATATTAATCTTATGGCCTCTGCTTTCTTTTTATTTGCATTAGCCAGGTACATCTTTGTTCAACTTTTTTTTTTTTTTTGCGGTACGCGGGCCTCTCGCTGTTGTGGCCTCTCCCGTTGCAGAGCACAGGCTCCGGACGTGCAGGCTCAGTGGCCATGGCTCACGGGCCCAGCTGCTCCGCGGCATGTGGGATCTTCCCGGACCGGAGCACAAACCCATGTCCCCTGCATCGGCAGGCGGACTCTCAACCACTGCGCCACCAGGGAAGCCCCATCTTTTTATTTTTAACCTTTTTGTGTCATTGTAAAAGTATGTCTTGGAGATAATTTATAATTGGATTCTTTTAAAAATACAATCTGAGTGTCTTTTGATTTCAGTAGATGAGTTTATCCTACTGTTATTTACTACTATCACAGGTAAGTTTTGTTCTATTTTTGCCATCATGTTTTTATTGGCCACTTTTATATTTAAAAATATACATCCTTCATTTTATTTTTATTAATTGATTTAGACCTTCTTCTATTTTCTTCTCTAGTGATTTTTTTCGTCTAGTAATTAATTTTAATTAGAAGGACATACTTGTCCCCTATAAGTATCAATGTCAATCAAGTATCAATTATCTAATATCTAAATATATAATATTATCAGTATTATCTAATATTATCAAATACCTTTTTATGTATTATTTAGAAATTAGCATATTTACTTCCCCCCATCAATCATTCTCTTACTTAGAGTATGCATCGATTTAATTGCAATGTTTGGATTAATTTTACTAACATCTTACATTATGTATCTTCTTTATCTAAATTTTCTAATTTGTTTTTATTTTTTATTTTTTAGTGGCGTATAGTTGTTTTACAATATTGTGTTAGTTTTTACTGTACAACAAAGTGAATCAGCTATATGTATACATATATTCCCTCTTTTGGGGATTTCCTTCTCATTTAGGTCACCACAGAGCAGTGAATAGAGTTCCCTGTGCTATACAGTAGGTTCTCATTAGTTATCTATTTCATACATAGTGTCAATAGTGTATATATGTCAATCCCAATCTCCCAATTCATCCCCCTCCCTGCACTTTCCACCTTTGTATTGATGTTTGGTCTCTACGTCTGTGTCTCTGTTTCTGCTTTGTAAATAAGATTGTCTATACCAATATTTTCAGATTCCACATATATGCATTAATATACGATATTTGTTTTTCCCTTTCTGACTTACTACACTCTGTGTGACAGTCTCTAGTTCCATCCATGTCTCTACAAATGACCCATATTTTGTTTCTTTTTATGGCTGAGTAATATTCCATTGTATATATGTACCACATCTTCTTTATCCATTCCTCTGTTGATGGACATTTAGGCTGTTTCCATGTCCTGGCTATTGTAAATAGTCTACAATGAACATTGGGGTGCATGTGTCTTTTTGAATTATGGTTTTCTCTGGGTATATGCCCAGTAGTGGGATTGCTGGGTCATAGGGTAGCTCTATTTTTAGTTTTTTAAGGGATTCCGATACTGCTCTCAGTAGAAGTTGTATAAATTTACATTCCCACCAACAATGCATGACGGTTCCTTTTTCTCCACACCTTCTCCAGCATTTACTGTTTATAGATTTTTTGATGACAGCCATTCAGACTGGTGTGCTACCTCATAGTAGTTTTGATTTCCATTTCTCTAATAATTAGTGATGTTGAGCATCTTTTAATGTGTTTGTTGGCCATCTGTATGTATTCTTTTGAGAAATGTCTATTTATGTCTTCTGCCATTTTTTAATTCATTTTTTTTGATATTGAGCTGCATGAGCTGTTTGTATATTTTGGAGATTAATCCTTTGTCAGCTGCTTCATTTGCAAATATTTTCTTCCATTCTAAATGTTGTCTTTTCATCTTGTTTATGGTTTCCTTTGCTGTGCAAAAGATTTTAAGTTTCATTAGGTCCTATTTGTTTATTTCTGTTTTTATTCTCATTACTCTAGGAGGTGGGTGCAAAAATATCTTGCTGCAATTTATGTCAAAGAGTGTTTTGCTGATGTTTCCCTCTAAGAGTTTTTTAGTGGGTGTGCTAATACAATAGCATTATCTTCTGTGGGTATATATATATATATTTATTTTTAACATCTTTATTGGAGTATAATTGCTTTATAATTGTGTGTTAGTTTCTGCTTTATAACACAGTGAACCAGCTATACATATACATATATCCCCATATCTCCTCCCTCTTGCATCTGCCTCACGCCCTCTCTATGCCACCCATCTAGGTGGACACAGAGCACCGAGCTGATCTCCCTGTGCTATGTGGCTGCTTCCCACTAGCTATCTATTTTACATTTGGTAGTGTATATATGTCCATGTCATGCTCTCACTTCGTCCCAGCTTACCCTTCCCCCTCCCCATGTCCTCAAGTACATTCATAATGTCAGTGTCTTTATTCCTGTGCTTTCCCTAGTTTCTTCAGAACCATTTTTTTTCATTTTTAGATTCCATATATATATGTGTTAGCATACAGTATTTGTTTTTCTCTTTCTGACTAACTTTACGCAGTATGACAGATTCTAGGTCCATCCACCTCACTGCAAATAACTCAATTTCGTTTCTTTTTATGACTGAGCAATATTCCATTGTATATATGTGCCACATCTTTTTTATCCATTCATCTGTCAATGGACACTTAGGCTGCTTCCATGTCCTGGCTCTTGTAAATAGAGCTGCAATGAACATTGTGGTACATGACTCTTTTTGAATTATGGTTTTCTCAGGGTATATGCCAAGTAGTGGGATTGCTGGGTCATATGGTAGTTCTATTTGTAGTTCTTTAAGGAACCTACATACTGTTCTCCATAGTGGCTATATCAATTTACAATCCCACCAACAGTGCAAGAGGGTTCCCTTTTCTCCACACCCTCTCCAGCACTTACTGTTTGTAGATTTTTTGATGATGCCCATTCTGAGCAGTGTGAGGTGGTACCTCAATGTAGCTTTTTTTTTTTTAACATCTTTATTGGAGTATAATTGCTTTACAATGGTGTGTTACTTTCTGCTTTATAACAAAGTGAATCAGGTATACATATACATATGTCCCCATATCTCTTCCCTCTTGCTTCTCCCTCCCTCCCACCCTCCCTATCCCACCCCTCTAGGTGGTCACGAAGCACTGAGCTGATCTCCCTGTGCTATGCGGCTGCTTCCCACTAGCTATCTATTTTACGTTTGGTAGTGTATATATGTCCATGCCACTCTCACTTTGTCCCAGCTTCCCCTTCACTCTCCCTGTATCCTCAAGTCCATTCTCTAGTAGGTCTGTGTCTTTACTCCAGTCTTGCCCCTAGGTTCTTCATGACTGTTTTTTTTCTTTTTTAGATTCCATGTATATGTGTAAGTCTATGGTATTAGTTTTTCTCTATCTGACTTACTTCACTCTGTATGACAGACTCTAGGTCCATCCACCTCACTACAAATAACTGAATTTCGTTTCTTCTTATAGTTGAGTAATATTCCATTGTATGTATGTGCCACATCTCCCTTATCCATTCATCTGTTGATGGATACTTAGATTGCTTCCATGTCCTGGCTATTGTAACTAGAGCTGCAATGAACATTTTGGTACATGACTCTTTTTGAATTATGGTTTTCTCAGGGTATATGCCCAGTAGTGGAGCTGCTGGGTCGTATGGTAGTTCTATTTTTAATTTTATAAGGAACCTCCATACTGTTCTCCATAGTGGTTATATCAATTTACATTCCCACCAATGGTGCAAGAGGGTTCCCTTTTCTCCACATCCTCTCCAACATTTATTGTTTGTAGATTTTTTGATGATGGCCATTCTGACTAGTGAGAGTTGATGCCTCATTGTAGTTTTGATTTGCATTTCTCTAATAATTAATGATGTTTCATGTGTCTGTTGGCAATCTGTATATCTTCTTTGGAGCAATGTCTATTTAAATATCTATTTAAAATGTTCTGCCCATTTTTGGATTGGGTTGTTTGTTTTTATGATATTAAGCTGCATGAGCTGCTTGTAAATTTTGGAGATTAATCCTTTGTCAGTTGCTTCATTTGCAAATATTTTCTCCCATTCTGAGGGTTGTCTTTTCATATTGCTTATGGTTTCCTTTGCTCTGCAAAAATAAGTTTCATTAGGCCCTATTTGTTTATTTTTGTTCTTATTTCCATTTCTCTAGGAGGTGGGTCAAAAAGGATCTTGCTGTGAATTATGTCATAGAGGCTTCTGACTATGTTTTCCTCTAAGAGTTTATAGTGTCTGGACTTACATTTAGGTCTTTAATCCATTTTGAGTTTATTTTTGTGTATGGTGTTAGTGAGTGTTCTAATTTCATTCTTTTATATGTAGCTGTCCAGTTTTCCAAGCACCACTTACTTAAGAGGCTGTCTTTTCTCCACTGTATATTCTTGCCACATTTATCAAAAATAAGGTGACCATAGGTGCGTGGGTTTATCTCTGGGATTTCTACCCTGTTCCATTGATCTATATTTCTTTTTTTATGCCAGTACCATACCATCTTGATTACTGTAGCTTTGAAGTATCGTCTGAAGTCTGGGAGCCTGATTCCTCCAGCTCTGTGTTTCTTTCTCAAGATTGTTTTGGCTACATGGGGTCTTTTGTATTTCCATACAAATTGTGAAATTTTTTATTCTAGCTCTGTGAAAAATGCCATGGGTAGATTGATATGGATCGCATTGAATCTGAAGATTGCTTTGGGTGGTATAGTCATTTACACAAGTTGACTCTTCTGATCCAAGAACATGATATATCTCTCCATCTGTTTGTATCATGCTTAATTTCTTTCATCAGTATCTTACAATTTTCTGCAAACAGGTCTTTTGTATCCTTAGGTAGGTACCTACTTATTCCTAGGTATTTTATTCTTTTTGTTGCAATGGTAAATGGGAGTGTTTCCTTAATTTCTCTTTCAGATTTTTCTTCATCAGTGTATAGGAATGCGAGAGATTTCTGTGCATTAATTTTGTATCCTGCTACTTTACCAAATTCATTGATTAGCTCTAGTAGTTTTCCTGTAGCATCTTTAGGATTCTCTATGTATAGTATCATGTCACCTGTGAACAGTGACAGCTTTACCTCTTCTTGTCCAATTTGGATTCCATTTATTTCTTTTTCTTCTCTGATTTCTGTGGCTAAAATTTCCAAAACTATGTTGAATAATAGTGGTGAGAGTGCACAACCTTGTCTTCTTACTGATCTTAGTGGAAATGGTTTCAGTTTTTCACCATTAAGGATGATGTTGGCTGTGGGTTTGTCTTATATGGCCTTTATTATGTTGAGGAAAGTTCCCTCTATGCTTACTTCCTTGAGAGTTTTTATCATAAATGGGTGTTGAATTTTGTTGAAAGCTTTCTCTGCATCTATTGAGATGATCATATGGATTTTCTCCTTCAGTTTGTTAATATGGTGATTCACATTGATTGATTTGCATATATTGAAGAATCCTTGCATTCCTGGGATAAACCCCACCTGGTCATGGTGTGTGATCCTTTTAATGTGCTGTTGGATTCTGTTTGCTAGTATTTTGTGGAGGATTTTTGCATCTATGTTCATCAGTGATATTGGATTGTAATTTTCTTTGTTTGTGACATCTTTATCTGGTTTTGGTATCAGGGTGATTGTGGCCTCATAGAATGAGATTAGGAGTGTTCCTCTATCTTCCATATTTTGGAAGAACTTAAGAAATGTAGGTGTTAGCTCTTCTCTAAATGTTTGATAGAAATCGCCTGTGAAGGCATCTGGCCCTGTGCTTTTGTTTGTTGGAATATTTTTAATCATGGTCTCAATTTCAGTGCTTGTGATTGGCCTGTTAATATTTTCTATATCTTCCTGGTTCAGTCTCGAAAGGTGCTTTTCTAAGAATTTGTCCATTTCTTCCATGTTGTCCATTTTATTGGCATAAATTTGCTTATCAGAATCTCATGATCCTTTGTATTGCTCCAGTGTCAGTAGCTACTTCTCCTTTTTCATTTCTAATTCTATTGATTTAAGTCTTCCATTTTTTCTTGATAAGTCTGGCTAATGGTTTATCAATTTTGTTTATCTTCTCAAAGAACCACCTTTTAGTTTTATTGACCATTGCTATTGTTTCCTTCATTTCTTTTTCATTTATTTCTGATCTGATCTTTATGATTTCTTTCTTTCTTCTAACTTAAGGCTTTTTTTTGTTCTTCTTTCTGTAATTTCTCTTGGTGTAAGGTTAGGTTGTTTATTTCAGATATTTCTTGAGGTAGGATTGTATTGCTATAAAATTCCCTCTTAGAACTGCTTTTCTGCATCCCATGGGTTTTGGGTAGTCGTGTTTTCATTGTCATTGGTTTCTAGGTATTTCTTGATTTCCTCTTTGATTTCTTCAGTGATCTCTTGGTTATTTAGTATTGTATTGTTTAGCCACCATGTGTTTGTATTTTTTACAGATTGTTTTCCTGTAATTGATATCTAGTCTCATAGCATTGTGGTTGGAAAAGATATTTGATACGATTCCAATTTTCTTAAATTTACCAAGGTTTGATTTGTGACCCAGGGTATGATCTATCCTGGAGAATGTTCCATGAGCACTTAAGAAGAAAGTGTATTCTGTTGTTTTTGGATGGAATGTCCTATAAATATCAATTAAGTACATCTTGTTTAATGTATCATTTAAAGCTTGTGTTTCCTTATTTATTTTCATTTTGGATGATCTGTCCATTGGTAAAATTGGGGTGTTAAAGTCCCCTACTATGATTGTGTTACTGTAGATTTCCCCTTTTATGGCTGTTAGCATTTGCCTTATGTATTAAGGTGCTCCTATGTTGGGTGCATAAATATTTACAGTTGTTATATATTCTTTGATTGATCCCTTGATCATTATGTAGTGTCCTTCTTTGTCTCTTGTAATAGTCTTTATTTTAAAGTCTCTTTTGTCTGATATGAGAATTGCTACTCCAGCTTTCTTTTGATTTCCATTTGCATGAAATATCTTTGTCCATACCCTTAATTTCTACCTGTATGTGTCCCTAGGTCTGAAGTGGGTCTCTTGTAGACAGCATATATACAGGTCTTGTTTTTGTATCCATTCAGCCAGTCTATGCCTTTTGATTGGAGCATTTAATCCATTTACATTTAAGGTAGTTATTGATATGTATGTTCCTACTACCATTTTCTTAATTGTTTTGTGTTTGTTATTGTAGGTCTTTTCCTTCTCTTGTGTTTCCTGCCTAGAGAAGTTGCTTTAGAATTTGTTGTAAAGGTGGTTTGGTAGTGCTGAATTCTCTTAGCTTTTGCTTGTCTGTAAACGTTTTAATTTCTCCGTTGAATGTGTTTGAGATTCTTGCTGCGTAGAGTAATCTTGGGTGTATTTTTTTCCCTTTCATCACTTTAAATATGTCCTGCCACTCCCTCTGGCTTGAAGAGTTTCTGCTGAAAGATCAGATGTTAACCATATGTGGATTCCCTTGTATGTTATTTGTTGTTTTTCCCTTGCTGCTTTTAATATTTTTCCTTTGTATTTAATTTTTGATAGATTGATTAGTATGTGTCTTGGTGTGTTTGTCATTGGATTTATCCTGTATGGGACTCTCTGTGCTTCCTGGACTTATTTCCTTTTCCGTATTAGGGAAGTTTTCAACTATAACCTCTTCAAATATTTTCTCAGTCCATTCCATTCTCTCTTTTTCCTCTGGGACCCCTATAATTTGAATGTTGCTACATTTAACATTGTCCCAGAGGTCTCTGAGAGTGTCCTCAATTCTTTTCATTCTTTTTTCTTTATTCTGCTCTGTGGTAGTTATTTCCACTATTTTGTCTTCCAGGTCACTTATCCGTTCTTCTGCCTCAGTTATTCTGCCATTGATTCCCTCTAGAGAATTTTTAATTTCATTTATTGTGTTGTTCATCATTGTTTGTCTGCTCTTTAGTTCTTCTAGGTCCTTGTTAAACGTCTCTTGTATTTTCTCCATTCTATTTCCAAGATTTTGGATCATTTTACTATCATTACTCTGAATTCTTTTTCAGGTCTACTGCCTATTTCCTCTTCATTTGTTTGGTCTGGTGGGTTTTTGCCTCACTCCTTCATCTGCTGTGTGTTTCTCTGTCTTCTCATTTTGCTTAACTTACTGTGTTTGGGGTCTCCTTTTCGCAGGCTGCATGTTCATAGTTCCCATTGTTTTTGGTGACTGCCCCCAGTGGCTAAGATTTGTTCAGTGGGTTGTGTAGGCTTCCTGGTGGAGGGGACTAGTGCCTGTGTTCTGGTGGATGAGGCTGGATCTTGTCTTTCTAGTGTGCAGGTCCGTATCTGGTCGTATGTTTTGGGCTGTCTGTGACCTTATTATGATTTTATGAAGCCTCTCTGCTAATGGGTGGGGTTGTGTTCCTGTCTTGCTAGTTGTTTGGCTTAGGGTGTCCATTACTGTAGCTTGCTGGACATTGAGTGGACCTGGGTCTTAGTGTTGAGATGCAGATCTCTCGGAGAGCTTTTGCCAGTTGATATTACATGGACCTGGGAGGTCTCTGTTGGAGCAATGTCCTGAACTCGGTTCTCCAATCTCAGAGGCACAGGCCTGACACCTGGCCAGAGCAACAAGACCCTGTCCACCATATGGCTCAGAAGAAAAGGTAGAAAAATAGAAAGAAAGAAAGAAAAATAAATAAAATTATTAAAATAAAAAAAATTATTAAAAATAAACAAAAAATTAAAAAGTAATATAAAAGAAAGAAAGAAGGAAGAGAACAACCAAACCAAAAAAGAAATCCACAAATGATACCAAGCACTAAAAATTTATATTAAAAAAATAAAAATAAAAAATAAAAATGGACAGACAGTACACTAGGCCAAAGCAAAGCTACACAGACAAAATCACACAAAGAAGCATACATATACACACTCACAAAAAGAGAAAAAGAAAAAAAATCTGTATATAAAAAAAAAAGAGGAAGGGAGCCAGCCAATAAATAAACAAATTTACCAGTGATAATAAACTGTAAATACTATACTAAGATAAACTTAAAACCATATATAAATTAGATGCAGAAAGCAAACCCCCAGTCTACAGTTGCTCCCAAAGTCCACTGCCTCAATTTTGGGATGATTCGTTTTCTATTCAGGTATTCCACAGAAGCAGGGTACATCTAGTTGACTGTGGAGATTGAATCTGCTCCTCCTGAGGCTGCTGGGAGAAATATCCCTTTCTCTTCTTTGTTCGCATAGCTTCAGGGGTTCAGCTTTGGGTTTGGCCCTATCTCTGCATGTAGGTCGCCTGAGGGCGTCTATTCTTCGCTCAGACAGGACAGGGTTAAAGTAGCAGCCGATTAGGGGGCTCTGGCTTACTCAGGCCGGGAGAATGGAGGAGTAAGGAACGCAGGGCGAGCCTGTGGTGGCAGAGGCCGGTGTGACATTACAACAGCCTGAGGCATGCCATGTGTTCTCCTGGGGAAGTTGTCCCTGGATCACGGGACCCTGGCAGTGGTGGGCTGCACAGGTTCCCGGGAGGAGAGGTGTGGATAGTGCCCCGTGCTTGCACACAGGCTTCTTGGTGGCTGCAGCAGCAGCCTTAGCTTTTCATGCCTGTTACTGTTGTCTGTGCTGATAGCTGCGGCTCACGCCTGCCTCTGGAGCTCGTTTAGGTGGTGCTCTGAATCTCCTCTCCTTGCGCACCCCGAAACAATGGTCTCTTGCCTCTTAGACAGCTCCAGACTTTTTCCTGGACACCCTCCCGGTTAGCTGTGGTGCACTAGCCCCCTTCAGGCTGTGTTTACACAGCCAACCCCAGTCCTCTCCCTGGAATCTGACCTCTGAAGCCGGAGCCTCAGCTCCCAGCCCCCACCCGTCCCCGGTGGCTGAGCAGACAGGCCTCTCAGGCTGGTGAGTGCTGGTCGGCACCAATCCTCTGTGCAGGAATCTCTCCATTTTGCCCTCTGCACCCCTATTGTTCTGCCTCCTCCGTGGCTCTGAAAGTTCCCCACTGCCACCCCCATCTCTGCCAGTGAAGGGGCTTCCTAGTGTGTGGAAACTTTTCCTCCTTCACAGCTCCCTCCCAGAGGTGCAGGTCCTATCTCTATTCTTTTGTCTCCTTTTTTCTTTTTTCTTTTGCCCTACCCAGGTACATGGGGAGTTTCTTGCCTTTTGGGAGGTCTGAGGTCTTCTGCCAGCATTCAGTAGGTGTTCTGTAGGAGTTGTTCCACATGTAGATGTATTTCTGTTGTATTTGTGGGGAGGAAGGTGATCTCCACGTTTTACTCCTCTGTCATCTTGAAGGTCTCTTCCCTCTAAGAGTATTATAGAGTCTGGCCTACATTTAGGTCTTTAATCCATTTTGAGTTTGTTTTTGTTTATGGTGTTAGGTAGTGTTCTAATTTCATTCTTATACATGTAGCTGTCCAGTTTTCTCAGCACCGCTTATTGAAGAGGCTGTCTATGCTCCATTGTATATTCTGGCCCCCTTTGTCATAGATTAGGTGACTATAGGTGTGTGGGTTTATTTCTGGGCTTTCTATTCTGTTCCATTGATTTATATTTCTGTTTTTGTGCCAATACCATACAGTCTTGATTACTGTAGCTTTGTAGTATAGTATGAAGTCTGGAAGCTTGGTTCCTCCAGCTCCATTTTTGTTTCTCAAGATTGCTTTTGCTATTCTGGTTCTTTTGTGTTTCCATACATATTGTAAATATTTTTTCTAGTTCTGTGAAAAATGTCATTGTTAATTTGATAGAGATTGCATTGAATCTGTAGATTACGTTGGGTATTGTAGTCATTTTCAGAATATTGACTCTTCCAATCCAAGAACATGGTATATCTCTCCATCTGTTTGTATCATCTTTGATTTCTTTCATCAGTATCTTATAGTTTTCTGTGTACAGGTCTTTTGCCTCCTTAGGTAGGTTTATTCCTATGTATTTTATTCTTTTTGTTGCAGTGGTAAATCAGATTGTTTCCTTAATTTCTCTTTCTGATCTTTTGGTGTTAGTGTATAGGAATGCAGGAGATTTCTGTGTAATAATTCTGTTTCCTGCGACTTTACTAAATTCATTGATTAACTCTAGTAGTTTTCTGGTTGAATCTTTAGGATTTTCTCTGTGTATAGTATCATGTCATATGACAGCAGTGACAGTTTTACTTCTTCCTTGCCAATTTGGATTCCTTTTATTTCTTTTTTCTTCTCTGATTGCCATGGCTAGGACTTCCACAACTATGTTAAATAATAGTGGCAAAAGTGAGCACCCTTGTCTTCCTCCTGATTTCAGAGAAAGTGCTTTCAGTTTTTCACCATTGAGAATAATGTTTGCTGTGGGTTTGTCATATGTAGCCTTTATTATGTTGAGGTAGGTTCCCTCTATGCCTACTTTCTGGAGAGTTTTTATCATAAGTGGGTTTTGAATTTTGTCAAAAGCTTTTTCTGCAACTATTGAGATGATCATATGGTTTTTATTATTCAATTTGTTAATATGGTGTATCACATTGATTGATTTGCATATATTGAAGTATCCTTGCATCACTGGAATAAATCCCACTTGATCATCGTGTATGAGGTTTTTAATGTGTTGTTGTATTCTTTTTGCTAGTATTTTGTTGAGGATTTTTGCGTCTATATTCATCAGTGATATTGGCCTGTAATTTTCTTTTTTTGTGATATCTTTGTCTGGTTTTGGTATCTGTGTAATGGTGACTTCATAGAATGAGTTTTGGAGTGTTTCTCCCTCTCTAATTTTTTGGAAGAGTTTGAGAAGGATAGGTGTTAACTCTTCTCTAAATGTTTGATAGATTTCACCTGTGAAGCCATCTGGTTCTGGACTTTTGTTTGTTGGAAGATTTTTAATCACAGTTTCGTTTTCATTACTTGTGATTGGTCTGTTAATATTTTCTATTTCTTCCTTGTTCAGTCTTGGAAGGTTGTACTTTTCTAAGAATTTGTCCATTTCTTCCAGGTTGTCCATTTTATTGGCGCATAGTTGCTTGTAGTAGTCTCTTATTTTCCTTTGTATTTTCTGTGGTTTCAGTTGTATCTTCTTTTTCATTTCTAATTTTATTGGTTCGAGTCCTATCCCTTTTTTTTTTGATGAGTATGGCTAAAAGGTTTATCAATTTTGTTTATCTTCTCAAAGAACCAGCTTCTAGTTTTATTGATGTTTGCTCTTGTTTTTCTTTTCGTTTCTATTTCATTTATTTCTCCTCTGATATATATGACTTATTTCCTTCTACTAACTTTGGGGTTTCTTTGTTATTCTTCTTCTAGTTGCTTTAGGTGTAAGGTTAGGTTGTTTATTTGAAATTTTTCTTATTTCTTGAGGTAGGATTGTATTGTTATAAACTTCCCTCTTAGAACCACTTTTGCCGCATCCCATAGGTTTTGGGTCATTGTGTTTTTGCTGTCATTTGTTTCTAGGTATTTTTTGATTTCTTTTTGATTTCTTCAGTGATCTGTTGGTTATTTAGTAGCATATTGTTTAGCCTCTCTTTGTTTGTACTTTTTGCAGTTTTTTTTTCCTGTAATTGATTTCTAATCTCATAGCGTTGTGGTCAGAAAAGATGCTTGATACAATTTCAAGTTTCTTAAATTTACCGGGGCTTGATTTGTGATCCAATATGTGATATAGTCCAGAGAATATTCTGTGTGCACTTTGGAAGAAAGTGTATTCTGCTGCTTTTGGATGGAATGTCCTATAAATATCAATTAAGTCTATCTGCCCTAATGTGTTATTTAAGGCTTGTTTTTCCTTATTCATTTTCTGTCTGTCTGATCTATCCATTGGTGTAAGTGGAGTGTTACAGGCCCCCACTATTATTGTGTTACTGTTGATTTCCCCTTTAATGGCTGTTAGCATTTGTCTTATGTATTGTGGTACTCCTATGTTGGGTGCATAAATATTTACAATTGTTATATCTTCTTCTTGGATTGATCCCTTGATCATTATGTAGTGTTCTTCCTTGTCTCATGTCACAGTTTTTATTTTAAAGTCTAGTTTGTCTGATATGAGTATTGTTATTCCAGCTTTCTTTTGATTTCCATTTGCATGCAATATCTTTTTCCATCCCCTATATATCTTCTTTTTATAATTATTTTTGACATTTCCTTTTGTTTTATAACTACTTTGGGAGCAGATATTTTCATTTGATTCTTTGTCTTAATGATTTCAATATTTACCTCTCATTTAATAGCATGACTTCTTCATTGTTGAGTCCTTTATTTTTATTCATTTCTTTTTTCAGCTTTTTTGTCTTTGACTAGTTTTTATTTCCTTCAAGATTTTGTGATTGTTATATTTTTTGTGTTCTTGTATATCTAAGAATATTTTCTGTTGCCATCACATGTAAGCAACAAGTTAATTAGCACAGAATTTTCAAGTAGTAACTATTTTCTCTCAAAACTCTGTCACTATTGTTTCATTGTCTTTGGTGTTTAAATTTAAGAGGTATATTCTGAAGTTAGTTTGCTATCTTGTTTTAGGAGAGCTGTTTTATTTTCCTTGACTATATTTTTATATGAGTCTTTGTCTTTTTCTTGAAATTAATCATTTTCTCTAAAGCATTTCTTTTCTTTTTTTTTTTAAACTTCATTGTAAGTGACTCCTTTTGGTCTGGCAAATCCAGGTGTTTTTCATATCAAGAAAGTTTTTTTTCGATTTTGTCTCTGCTTGTTGCTTCTTTATTTGTTTATTTGTTTTTTTCCTTCCAGGACTCCAATTATGTTTATTTCCATTCACTGTCTTCTGTATTCATAACGTGTCCTCTCTTCATATTTATTTCTTTGGGCTTTTCCATTTATTAGAAAAGGCTTCTGAAATGCATAATTCATAGCACTGTTCTTGTTTTAGCAGAGTCAGGACAGCTCTTTATTACTTTCTGTCTTTGTTTAATTCTGATACTGTATTTGAAAACTTCTTGCAATTTCTCTTGTTTTAAAATTTTGTGTAGCATATAAGTTATAATGTATATATAACATATAAGTTATGTAAGTTATGAATTATGACATTAAAATAAGAACTCACAACTGACTCTACCATCCAGTTTAAGAACTGCAGTATTAACCATAGCATTAAAGGACTTCCTCTGCTTGCTTCACCCCCACAGGTAACCTCCATCATTAACTTATATTTGTCATTCTTTTATTTTTAAGAAACAGTTTATCACAAGTATGTATCTTAAAACAATATAGTGTTTAATGGCTTTATAAAATAGTATTGTGCAGTGTGACTTACTTTTTTTTCATTCAAATTGTTTGTTTTCTTATTATTGAGTTTTAAGAGTTCTTTATATACAGTAGTTTCAATAACAATCTTTTATCAAATGTGCCTTTTGCAAGTATTTTCTCCCAATCTGTGGATTGTCTGCTCATTCTCTTGGTATTGTTTTTTTCAAAGCAGTAGTTTTTCATTTTAATGAAGCTCAGCTTACCGATTCTTTCATGGATCATGCCTTTGGTATTGTATCTCAAAAGGCATTGCCATATCCAAGGTCATCTAGGTTTTCTCCTATGTTATCTTCTAGGAGTTTTATAGTTTTGTACTTTACATTTAAGGTTATGATCTATTTTGAATTAATTTTTGTGAATGGAGTAAGGTCTTTTTCTAGATTCCTTTTTTTTTGGCATGGATGTCCAGTTATTCTAGCAACATTTCTGTTGTTTCTCCATCATATTGCCTTTGCTCCTTTGTCAAAGATCAGTTGACTGTATTTGTGTGTGTCTGTTTTTGGACTCTATTTTGTTGCATTGATCTATTTGTCTGTTCTTTCACCAATACCACACTTTTTTGATTACTGTAGTTTTATATTGAGTCTTGAAGTCAAGTAGTATCAGTCTCCTTAGAATTAATTCATTGACATTTATGAAACTGAAATCTTGATTGGAATTGTATTGAATCTATAGATCAAGTTGGAAGGAATTGACATCTTGACAATATTGAGTCTTTCTATCCATGAATATGGAATATATCTCCATTTAGTTAGTTCTTTTTTGATTTTTTAAATCAGAGTTTTTTAGTTTTCCTCAAATAGATTTTGTAATGTGCTGTATTTTATTTCTATTGATTCTTAATCATGCTAGCTTATTTGCTTGTGGGACTGGATAAATTTTTTTTTGTGTGTGCGGGAGTTTATCTTTGGTTGACCTTAATGTGTGGGAATGCTAAGAACTTCTAATGGGGTTATTTTTACTCAGGGAGGATTTGTGTTTACTTCTACTAGGAAGCAAGCAGCATTATTACCCTAGGACTACTTCAGCCTCTTTGAAGGACCTCAGTTTAATAAAAGATCTTCATGTTCCTTTCCCCCAATTAGCATAAGGTCACAAGTCTAGTCTCTTGATCTTAATGCAGATATAAGAATTTAATTACATAGCAATCCTGGCTTTATATGTCTCAGTGTTCCTTACCTCCCTCTCTCCCCCTCTTGTAGATTTCCTTTTCTTGAGAACTCAAAAATGCTTTAAAAGGTGATTATTATAATCCAGCAGGTCTAGTCCATTAGAATGCTAGAAGATTTGTAATTATTTTTATAGTTTACTTATTTCCCCTTTCCATTCTGTTGTCTTTTAAATCTCAGATTCTTTTCATTCTGTTCCATAAAAGGTAATGACTTGTTGCATTCTATTGAGGATACAAATTTCCAGAATTTTTTTCCTGATGCCTGGAGGTGCTCATTTCTTCAGAGGTATGTTGTTCCTCTGAGTTTTAGATGATGTTCTATTTATCTTGTTCAGCAATTTTCTTTCATTGAATTACTTTTCCTTTATTCATCTTCAAACAAATTAAAATCTGTATTCTTCTTTTGTTAGAGGTTTGTGTATAGAGGTTTCCCTGTTCTTTGAGTTCACTTGAGGCAAAATCTCTAACACTCACTTTCCCAAACCTAAAATTGTTGGCTGGGTTTGTGCATGTAAACTCTCTCTAGTCTAAGTGCCAAACTCTAGTAATAATTTACCTAGAAGGCATCTTCTCCTGCTGCCACTGCCTTGTTCTCTGATTAGCTGAATGGATGGAATACATCAGAAAGTACATTTCCTAGAAGACCTCTACTTCTGACAAGTGATTTCTAAGGGTTCTTGCTGGAGAAATGTAAAAAGATGCAGAGATTAAGATTGGAGGCCAGTAGGAGGGAGAAAAAGATTAAGCAACTGTTCTCCAGCCAAAACTCCTATCAGCACCAAGGGACGGTTCCTCAGATTTATGCTTGGCATAGACCGGTGTTTCTGAGTCTTGGAGTCAGAAGGCAGACAGTGGAGAAAGTATAAAATGTTATCCTAAAGTTTTAAAAAAAGAGTCTTTGTTTCACATGACACGGAACTTTGATATTTCATAAGGCAAAGCTTAGCTAGGTTTTTTCCCCCCCTAATATACATCTGTTTACTTTCCCATAAAGTTCTCTTAGTTTGCTTTGTTATACATTTTCATGTTTCAGCATCTTTGTGGGCATTTTAAAAGGGTATGGGAAGATCTTGGATTAGGTACCATGTTAGCGGTAAGTCCAATAATGTTTTTTAAATGGCACAAAATAAAAAGTACTTGGTGCCTCAACTTGATCACTATGGTCTCTACCCTTGTTTCTACCCTTAGTGCTCTTTGAAAAGAGCAGTTCCCGTAGGGTTTTCTAAGCCTGCTCTTCACAGTGGGGATGTGGAAGAAACTCAACACACAGGTTAGGTGGATGGAGAAAGCAAGACCTTCAGGTTTTTATTTCCTTATCATATCTAAAGTACCTTTTTCAGTGGAAATGCAGTAGAATCTCCATGTAAAATTGCTATTAACAATATTTTCCTCTCTTTCAAAATTGCCTGGAGATAGTCATAAACACATAACCAATGGATTCCTCATTCATTCATTCATCCACCCAACATTTGCGTGAGCTCTTGTCTAAGGGTTGACGCTAATTAAAGGAGTGAGAGCTCCTCATGCCACCCATGGTCAGTTGGGAGTGAAAGGTATTTAAGTACTCAGAAATAAGGGTACTTATTTACGATAAGCATTACAGTAGAAATGGGCACAAGGATAGACAACAGAATGATTGATTCAGCCTCACAGAGAAATGATTTTGCATTGATTCTCAAAGTCTCATTCATTTGCCAGCAGAGGGAACAACACGCATGTTGGTAAAGAGTTATTTAAAGCATGGCTTTTTAGGGAAACTGAAGTTAGGCATGTGTTTATAGGAATGTGGGGAGAGAGGTGGTGAACCTGAAAAGATAGACTGATGCCAGTTGATAAAGGGCCTTGTGTGTTAGGCTGGAGTGTGGTCTCTACCCCAAGGGCACGGGTAGTCAGTGAAGGTGCCTTTGTCAGCTCCGGCTGCTCTAAAAAATGCCATGGACTGGGTAGCTTAAACAACAAATATTTATTTCTCACAGTGCTGAGGCTGAAGTCCAAGATCAGGGTGCCAGCACAGTTGGGTTTTTTGTGAGAGCCCTCTCCCTGGTTCTGGCCTCACATGGCCTTTCTTTGGTGTGTGCACTGGGAGCTGAGAGAGAGAGAGATCTCAAGTCTCTTCCTATAAAGACACTAATATCATCACGGGGACACCACCCTTATGACCTCATTTAAACCTAATCACCCCCAACTACACCACCTCCAAATACCATCACATTCACATTGGGCTTTAGAGCTTCAACGTATGGATTCTGTAGGGGCACACATGTTCAGTCTCTAGCAGAAGGATTTTAGGTACACAAGTGACAGAATCAGGTCTGCATTCTAATATACAACAACATCAGCCTAAAAACACAAACAGAAAACTACTTACAAACAAAGCAAAAATGCATTTTTAGAGTGCTTTTTAAAATTCAAAATATCTTTTTTTTAAACATCTTTATTAGAGTATAATTGCTTTACAATGGTGTGTTAGTTTCTGCTTTATAACAAAGTGAATCAGTTATACATATACATATGTTCCCATATCTCTTCCCTCTTGCATCTCCCTCCCTCCCACCCTCCCTATCCCACCCCTCTAGGTGGTCACGAAGCACTGAGCTGATCTCCCTGTGCTATGCAGCTGCTTCCCACTAGCTATCTATTTTACGTTTTGTAGTGTATATATGTCCATCTTTCTCTACATTAACTTATTGGGTTTGTTCTTTGAAACCACCCTATGATGGATTATTGGCCCCATTTTAAATATAAGGAAACAGATGCAGAAAGGTGACTCACTTTGCCAAAGTTGGCTTAGCTAGTAGGAGGAGTAGGAAAATAAACTTAAGAACTTGGAAGAACAATACAGCTGAAGCATTTTCTCAGCACTTGGCTCTGGGGAATGCCTCGTGGTAGTGATTTCTATCTCCAATGAGGCCTGCAGGGCAGTTTAGGAAACTGCTAAGTTGTTGGAAAAGTAGTAAGTGGTAGAGCCGACAGCTGTAAATCCCAGGCTAGTGTACCTTCACTCCACCAGGATGGCAAGCGGTGCATATGTAATCTGATGTGAGTGATGTGTTCCTTATGAAACTATATATAAATGAAATTAACCTGGAGAATCCCTGAGGAAGGCTCTGTGTTGGAAACATCAAGCCTTTTAAGAATTTCCTCCAGTGTTTGAACAGGACAGTGTGGATGAAGTATTTAGTTTTCATCTGGGAGTTTATTGTATGAAAATACTTGGTATTTCACCAGAATTCTACCGAGTGCTGTGAGATGCTCACACCAGAGGATGCAGGAGGGCGCTGAGAGCGCACTGCCCCCTCAGTGTGGGCATGTGCTAATTGACTGTAAAGATGGGTAGAATCACCCACACTTTTAAAATTCCTCTTTCTTTCTCTTTTCATTTGTATAGAGCCCAAATGATTTCATTTGAGTGAAGTAAATGTGCTTATGACTCTACTGTATGTATAGAAAGCAACTATGCATTAACCTCTGGACTCTTTCCCACTAAACCTGGACTTGGCCTTAGAACCCATCTCAGCTCAGAGCTTAACCCAGGCAGCTATAACCAGTCAATGGGAATTGGTATCCCTGAACTATATTAATCTACCTATTTTCAAAAATATATTTGAAACATTTAAAAAACATCCATTACTCAGAAAACATAAATAAGCACTCATTTCAAGAAGCAGAGTTAGCCTAATCCCTGTACCCCTGAATATGGACCCCAGTGCCAGTAAGAAAGCTGGGCAAGGGCAGAGCATGTCTGCAGGGTAGTTCTTCAGGCCTACATGGAGTGAGAGGTTGGCTCAGGTTGCCAGAAGGAAGAGGTTTTGATTTCCTTTCTCAAGGAGCAGGACATAGAGAAAGGGTTAGGCAGTGAGGGGTGCTCGGGCTTTCAGCCAAAATTCCATCTCGGCCACGTCACAGCTACATCATTGCTGCATGCCTCAGTTTCTATAAAGTGTGGGTAACACTTCCTCTCTCCTTGTGTAGTTGCAAAGATTAAATGAGTGGCAGTGGCAGGTCAGAATGAATTATTGGCCCAAGATGGCCCTTGGAGGCCATGCCTCACCTGACCCAAGGGCCTGGAGCCGGGAGTGATTCCCATTAGCCACCTCATCCTCCCTACCTTCAGCCCCTGCATCATTGCAGGGTCCTTCCTGCCAGCTGCTTCTCCACACCAATCTGCCTTCAAATAAATCAATAAATGGACAGATGAGCCAATTTGGGCATTAGAGTATTTGCAAAGGTTGACTCTCAAGACAACAGACACATGAAATAATCTGTTTCGGCACTGGGTGAATTTGTTCCAACCAAAGGGCCATCACCAGTGTCAAAGGCAGTTAGCGTCATGCTGCCTCTGTATCTATTTCTTGTTAGCTTTCCAACATTGAACAGTAAACACATTTCACTGTTTTGTAAACCTCTCCAAAACCGATGGTCTGACGGCAGTGTTAACCATTTTCCTCCCCTCCCATCAGCCTTCCCATAGCTTTTTTTTGCTCTCTCTCATTCCAAAACTTTGCAAGTTCAAGACCCTGGGAACCCACTGAGTTCAGGAGCAGGAGCTGGGAAATTTACGACAGAAACTTTCCTCTCTTGATCTCCTTTTTCTTCACCTTGGCTAAGCATACAAATTTCTCCACCCCGCCCTGTCAATTCCCCTGTAATTAGAAGGGCCTCCAGAGTCTCGCAGGACAAGCCTCTACCCCAGAGCAGAAGGTTGGGAATAGGTGGTGAAGGTGGGTGATGGGGGAGGGGAGAGCTGGAGGACTGGGGGAGCCCTTGTTTTGGAGCTAAGAGCCAATGGTCAGCGAAGCAGGGAGGCTCATGCAGGAGGGTAGACTCCTGTTCCTGGAGGACGTGAGTTGGGGATCCCCTTCCTTTCTCCAACACAGTCAGGCATCCCACAGGTGCTGGGACCCTGGAGAAGTTCCTGCATTTTGTTGGAGACAGACATACAAATGACCACAAAGCTACATGCACACAGTGGGATTTTGGGATTTATGTGTCAACATTGCTTATTTCTAGGTAGTGGCGGGAGTTTGATAAACTTGTTGCATTCTTTATACTGTTATTTTTCTTTTTAAAAAATTTTTTTATTGGAGATTCGTTGACTTACAATGTTGTGTTGGTTTCAGGTGTACAGCAAAGTGATTCAGTTATACATGTACATGTATCCATTCTTTTTCAGATTCTTTTCCCATATAGGTTATTACAGAATATTGAGTAGAGTTCCCTGTGTTATACAGTAGGTCCTTATTAGTTTTTCTATTGCTTGCTTTTAAAATAATGAACATGTGTGCTTTATAAAGAGTGGTAACTTTATTATTTAATAAAAATAACAATGCAACATAATGAGCTTTCTAGAAGTCCACTGCAATCTGGGAGCCCTGAGGTTTTAAAGCAAGAGGGGACTTCTGGTTGAAGACAGTTTCTAAACTGGAGTATAATTAGTTAAATTTTTTTTCTGCACAGGCCCTGTGCTGTATCTGAGGATACAGAGAGGGTAATGTTGGGAGAGAGGGTAATGAATGTGAGGTGGGGAGAGGTAAGAACTCATTCTGGAGAGCCAGGCATGGGACAGGCTGAGACAGGTATATGTGCCAGGCCAGGGGGCTGGCATTTCTGCTCCTCAGTCAGGGGAAGGCATGTAGATGGTGGCTCAAGGCGGTACAAAAAAGGACAGCTAAAGGCCCAAGAGAAATGGATACAGAGCAATCTTCTTGAGACATTAATTTTACTTGAACATCCTCGGGGAAGAAGTCCCCTCGGCTGGAGTCCTGGACGAGCCCCTAAGCGGGAGTGTGTTTGCTCTGCTCCGTGGTTGGGGGGATCTCTTGGAGGGTATGAGGAGGCCTGCAGTGGTGACAGGAAGTACGGGGGTGAGTTACCATCCTGTCTGTTTTAGAAAGGTCAACTGAGGGGCCTGCATGAAGAGGGAGGATGAGATTTGAGGCAGGGTGACCAGTTAGGAGGCCCTCATGATAACTCTTTGGAGAAGCTGAGAGCCTGGCCATGGGGAGTGGAAGGCAGAGGGATGTGGGGGTGGCATTGATGGGACCCGGGTATTGCTGGGGGGAGGGGAAGGACAGGTGGGAGTCAAGAATGACCCCCAGGCTTCCATCTTTGGTCCCTTGGGGGATGAGTACACTATCCAACAACAGGGATACAGGAGGAGGATGAGGTTTTATTTTGTGCATATAGGTGGGGATGGACCTGAGACCACTCAGTGAGAGGGTTCTGAGGAGGAAGAAGACAGAGACAAGGGAGAGACTATGGTGACAGCAACTTTAGGGAGTGGGTGGAGGAAGAGGTCCTAGTGATGAGCAGCCCCTGCTCTTATCCCCCAGCCACGCCACATGACTTACGGGAGGCTGGGGGCCCAGGCCCCTGCAGGCCTCCAGGCTGCACTTCCTCAGCTCCTCTGCCAGGATGGCATGCCTCCCCTTGTCTTTCTGGCATATGCTCCCTTCTGAAGAATTCCCTCCTAAATGTAATGACAATTTCCTTCTTTTATGCCTCTTCTGACACCTAAACTTCCAGCACTGCCCCTGTAGCACTTTACAGAGTGCTCTGGTCTCCCCGACTGCCTTCCTCCACCGGACGTAAGCTCCTGTGTCCAGACGTGCATGGTAGAGGTGCTCAGTAAACGTTTTCTGGGTGAGTGAATGAATTATCAAAGAGGAAGGAGAAAGAAGCAGGAAGGGTGTGGCCATAGAGAGAGAGAAAGGAAGGAATTCTCTGTCAAGAATTCCAAACGCACCAAAGAATAAAGTTATTTAAAAGTTAAGAAGAATCCATTTCACTTGGTAGTTGGGAGGTGTCTTTGGCAAGAATAACTTCCCTGGCATGAAGGGGGCAGAAAAATATTACAACATATTTACATTAAAGAGTGAATATGAGATCAGAAAGTGGGGGCACAGTGCAGACTTTCTTTCCCCTAAGAAACTCAGAATAGAATAGGAGAGAGATAAGGTAATAATTACAAGTGACATAGATTTTTTAAGGTTTGAGGTGAAGGGGAAAGTGGAGAGGAGTAGCTCATGATGTGAATGAATGAGTGCCATTGATTGAGGTAGGAATAGGTGAGAACAAGTGCACGGGTGGAGAGATTGACTTTGAACCTGAAGGCAGATGCCTCTTCCACTATGAAGTAGGAGGAGGGAAGAGGCTACAAGTTTAAAGAGATCAGGGAAGATTGTGAATGGGAAAGGATGCATTCACAGACAAATAAAAAGACTCCTGTGTGTACTTTGAACCCACTTGAGACTAGAAAATATCAACAAACCTCCAACCCCTATGGTTTTATCATTTTTCTAGCCTTGTTCAGATGCCCAGATGCAGTTGTAGAGAAAGGAGTTTTTAGGGCAGCTGTGACAGAGGAATGTGAATGTGAGAAAAAAATTAAGGAGTCTGATGTAGGGATACCTGAAGCTCTTGACCTGAATTCTAGAGTGTGTAGGAAAGGCAAGAGAAGATAGTTGGAGAAGACACAGTTCCAAAGAACCAGGTATCACTGAGGTTGAAAAGAAGGTATAATGGAGTTAAGAGAGCAGGAAAGCTGCTTTTAAATATAGTCCTTCATATATATTGAAGTTGACATGTAAGTTTTCATCATTAGTTTACCAGTTGAAAAGGACATAATTATTTGCATATTGTAATCATACACAGGGAAACGCACACAGACATATAGATGTATCTTAAAAATAAGCTGCTAACACTCCCAAACTCATTCTATGAGGCCACCATCACTCTGATATGAAAACCAGACAAAGATGTCACAAAGAAAGGAAACTACAGGCCAATATCACTGATGAATATAGATGCAAAAATCCTCAACAAAATACTAGCAAACAGAATCCAACAGCACATGAAAAGGATCATACACTATGATCAAGTGGGGTTTATCCCAGGAATGCAAGGATTCTTCAATATACACAAATCAATCAACGTGATACACCATATTAACAAATTGGAGGAGAAAAACCATATGATCATCTCAATAGATGCAGAGAAAGCTTTTGACAAAATTCAACACCCATTTATGATAAAAACCCTGCAGAAAGTAGGCATACAGGGAACTTCCCTTAGTATAATAAAGGCCATATATGACAAACCCACAGCCAACATCGTCCTCAATGGTGAAAATCTGAAACCATTCCCACTAAGATCAGGAAGAAGAAACGGTTGCCCACTCTCTCCACTATTATTCAACATAGTTTTGGAGCTTTTAGCCACAGCAATCAGACAAGAAAAAGAAATAAAAGGAATCCAAACCAGAAAAGAAAAAGTAAAGTTCTCACTGTTTACAGATGACATGACACTATACATAGAGAATCCTAAAGATGCTACCAGAAAACTACTAGAGCTAATCAACGAACTTGGTAAAGTAAAAGGATACAAAATTAATGCACAAAAATCTCTTGCATTCCCATACACTAATGATGAAAAATCTGAAAGTGGAATTAAGAAAACACTCCCATTTACCATTGCAACAAAAAGAATAAAATATCTAGGAATAAACCTACCTAAGGAGACAAAAGATCTGTAGGCAGACAATTATAAGACACTAATGAAAGAATTAAAGATTGGATTGGAAGAATCAACGTTGTAAAAATGACTCTACTACCCAAAGCAATCTACAGATTCAATGCAATCCCTGTCAAACTACTACTGGCATTTTTCACAGAGCTAGAACAAAAAATTTCACAATTTGTATGGAAACACAAAAGAGCCCGAATAGCCAAATCAATCTTGAGAAAGAAAAACGGAGCTGGAGGAATCAGGCTCCCAGACTTCAGACTATACTACAAAGCTACAGTAACCACGACAGTATGGTACTGGCACAGAAACAGAAATATAGGTCAATGGAACAGAATAGAAAGCCCAGAGATAAACCCACACACATATGGTCACCTTATCTTTGATAAAGGAGGCAAGAATATACACTGGAGAAAAGACAGCCTCTTCAATAAGTGGTGCTGGGAAAGCTGGACAGCTATATGTAAAAGAATGAAACTAGAACACTCCCTAACACCAAACACAAAAATAAACTCAAAATGGATTAAAGACCTAAATGCAAGGCTAGACACCATCAAACTCTTAGAGGAAAACATAGGCAGAACCCTCTATGACATAAATCACAGCAAGATCCTTTCTGACCCACCTCCTAGAGAAATGGAAATAAAAACAAAAATAAACAAATGGGACCTAATGAAACTTCAAAGCTTTTGCAAAGCAAAGGAAACCATAAACAAGACGAAGAGGCAACCCTCAGAATGGGAGAAAATATTTGCAAATGAAGCAACAGACAAAGAATTAATCTCCAAAATTTACAAGCAGCTCATTCAGCTCAATATCAAAAAAAGCCAAACAACCTAATCCAAAAATGGGCAGAAGACCTAAATAGACATTTCTCCAAAGAAAATATACAGATTTCCAACAGACACATGAAAGAATGCTCAACATCATTAATCATTAGAGAAATGCAAATCAAAGCTACAATGAGATATCATCTCACACTGGTCAGAATGGCCATCATCAATAAATCTACAAACAATAAATGCTGGAGAAGGTGTGGAGAAAAGGGAACCCTCTTGCACTGTTGGTGGGAATGTAAATTGATACAGCCACTATGGAGAACAGTGTGGAGGTTCCTTAAAAAACTAAAAATTGTTTACTATAGTCAGGACATGGCAGCAACCTAAGCGCCCGTCAACAGATGAATGGATAAAGAAGATGTGGCACATATATACAATGGAATATTACCCGGCCATAAAAAGAAACAAAATTGAGTTATTTGTAGTGAGGTGGATGGACCTAGCATCTGCCATACAGAGTGAAGTAAGTCAGAAAGAGAAAAACAAATACCGTATGCTAACACATATATGGAATCTAAAAAAAAAAAAAAAAAAAAGTGGTTCTAAAGAACCTAGGTGCAGGACAGGAATAAAGACGCAGATGTAGAGAATGGACTTGAGGACACAGGGATGGGGAAGGTTAAGCTGGGCTGAAGTGAGAGAGTGGCATGGACATATATACACTACCAAACATAAAATAGATAGCTAGTGGGAAGCAGCCGCATAGCACAGGGAGATCGTCTCAGAGCTTTGTGACCACCTAGAGGGGTGGGATAAGGAGGGTGGGAGGGAGACACAAGAGGGAGGAGAAATGGGGATATATGTATACGTATAGCTGATTCACTTTGTTATACAGCAGAAACTAACATACCATTGTAAAGCAATTATACTCCAATAAAGATGTTAAAAAACCTACAAAAAACAAAAACTGCCACATCATTTTCAAAGCACGTTGAATGGACTCTGCTTGCAATAGTAACGTTACAGCACCATTATAGACTTTAAAAAGACATGAACAAGCTTAAGTTTAACAATTGAACAAGTGTTAAGTGAACCATATAACTCATGGAATTACTTGCCCGGATGGGAAGCTGTGGTCTGAGAGAGCAATGTTGGGGTTTCAGAGGTAGAGTTAATTTGTGCCATGCCCAAGAACTGTGAGCCTCAGGTGCTGGGTCTCTTTACCACGTTGCAAGCTCCTGTGTTGAGGGAATCAGAGAGTGGTGGACAAAATCCTTCACTGATATTCCGTGGAACACCAGCCCCACAGGATTCCTGACCACAAAGGTTTTCTGTAGTTAGACATATTTTTAGGGAAGATGCCTACTTTGCCCCTCTCTTGGCAGTTAGGAGTGCACATTCTTATTGTGGGAAATAACACTTTAGCTGTCTTTGTACCATTTCTGCCACCCTAACAATGCAGTTGTATCACAAATTTTGTTTGAGCCAATATTCAGTATTTACATGGTTATAGTACATGAACCAGTGTACTGCTGGGCCAAGTAATACCGTAATTACATTTCCTTCCTTGTATGGTCACATCAGGTTTTACAACAGCTTGATTCTCTTTTAAATGCCATCCTTCCTTGGAGCCAGCAGCCTGACTGTTCCCATCTGGATCAGCTGCTCTCTGGGACTGTTACAAAGGTGCAGTCTGGGACTCATTTTCTCTGTCTTCTTATGATATACCTTCCCATTCTCCTGTCTGGAGCCCTGTTTCCTGGGATCCATGTTCTTCTCCTTTTTGTCTTTCTTCCTCATATCTTCTACTACCTATCTAGTTGCTTCCTGAAAAGCCTGAATGTGTCTTGTTGGTCTAAAAATATCTTTATTCTATCCTCATACTTGAATCTTTGTTCAGTTGGGAATTTAATTCTAGGTTGAAAATAAATTTCCCTCAGCATTTTGTCTTCTAACGTCCTACGTGGTTATTGAGAATTCAATTGTGATTCATGTTCCATGTCTTTGGATGTGACATTTTTCCTCTCTGGAAGCATTTAAGATGCTATCTTTACCCGTGTTGTTCTAAAATTTCATGATGAGGAGCCTAGATGTGAGGTCTTTATTCATTAACTTTATTGGGCAATCAGAGAGCCATTTCAGTCAGGGGACTCATATATTTCAGTTCATGGGAAACGTTTTTGTAGCACATATTGGATGGTTTTCTTCTTTTTTTTCTGGAATGTCTATTACATAATTATTGAACTTGGATTATCTTCTAAATTTATTTCCTACTTTTCATCTTTGTTTTTTATTTTCTTCATTTTGGGCCTGGGGATCCTTCGCTTCCCCTTTTGCTGGTCTCCACTTCTTGAACTACATCTCAGTTGGGTTTGTCATTCAGGTGTTTGGTATCAGTGTCCATTATTTTGGCTCTGAGGCATAATATGCTGTTAACCCCACTCCCACTGTGAGGCACTGGAGACCAGATTCAGAAAAAGATTAGCCAACTTCTTGGCTGAGGGCTGGGAAGCAGCCCAGTCCTTCTGAGTCTCCTACAGTAATGAGAATGAAAAGCACATTGATATCTTAGTACATTATTTGGCTATCACTTGCAGCTGGAAATCCTGGTTCCATTTAACTGGACTTTTCCAACCTTATTTGGCCATAGAACTCCTTTCCCCTCTTAACATTTGTTAACATTGTATCAGTTTGGGCCCAGAGGAAACAGCTGGCACGCTCAGATGGGAATAATGTAAAGAGGGTTAATTTAGAAAAGGACTAGGTACACAGGCACGGGCAGGGTGTAATGGACAGTGCATGAACTTGAGGCCAGGAGCAATAGCGTTGTTTCCACCCCATCCTGAAGAGCCAGGGAGGTGCAGGGGAATTTGGGGGATCAAATTTGTCAGCCTTGTCAGTATCTGTTCAAAGTTCCCCATTCTGTATTTCAGAGAGCTGCTACTTCTCCACTAGCGCCCTTACCTTACATCCAAGGTCTGGCAGGTTTGCGAACTAATTGGTGCTGGGACTCTACAGCCCCAACTGTCAGGCTCTGGGCTTGATCCTCACCATACCTGCCTTGTGATACCTGCAGGAGGTGAGAAACTGTAATGCTGCCACAGAGCCTCCTGTTCTCCAAGTTAGTTCTTAATGGCACATCCATACACTCCAGGGATGGTAGACGGAGGAGTGACAGGGGTCTGTTGTCTCATGACCACTCCCAGACAAGAAGCAACCCAGGACAGGGCTCAGCCTAAGGCACAATGTCTGTCCAGAAGCCTGGCCAGGGCACTGGAGTGTGAGTCACTTCTCTAGAAGCTCTGGTCCCTGGAGCCAAGGGTGATGCCTAGGAAGCAGCGTGCTTATCAACAGGTACGTTGTCAACCTGGAGGATGAGGCAGTGAGGGTGGCCCTGGGTTTAGGCAATGGGAGAGAACCGGGAGAGAACTGGAACAGCCACACCAGAAGTGTGGAGCTGGAGCAATTCTCTGGATTGGAGATCCTGGTTGCAATGACTTTTGATGGATTCTCTGACCGACATGTTGTCAGGAGGAGAGGCACTCAGGCTGCTGGGATGGAGGGGTGCTGACGTTCATTTTCACCAGCTTTACCACTTTTTCTGCCAACACCTCCCTCTCTCTCCTCACCTCTTCCCAGTCCTCTCTCTGCCCTTCTCCTTTCTTTTCATTTCTCCTTTCTCCTGCGTTGCTCCTTTTATTTTCCCACCTCTGTCTTCTCTCCCATCTTTTCATCTCTCTTTTCTTCTGTGTTTTAGTCTCTTCTCCCTTTTGTGATACGCTTTTTGTATTAGGCTGTGCTATCTATATATTTTAAATCCCAGAGGTGTATCTGCTAATTGTCCTTTTAAGGAAATAATTATGGAAGTTAAGATGATTAGATAATGAAAGCATTCTCTGGGGCTGGCCTCTTTACAAAACGATGATGATGAGGTGGTGATGAGAACGGGGGATTGTTTCTACTTAAACTAACAGGGTGGTACAACTCTTACCAGAATGCTTTGAACATCTGGGATGTAATTATATCCCTCACAGAGCCTGGCCAGAGGGCAAACTCTGGGAGTAGCACCCTGGGAACAAGAATGTATATTCTGTGGCCTTCCGGGAAGGCAATGATCAGGGAACTCCGTGATATGGCTTGGAGCTCAGGACCCCATGGAATTCCTAGATCCAAATGAAGATTCTCGGAGTTTCTGAAATGTGTATAATTGTGCGTGCGTGTGCGTGCGCACAAACACACACACGTGCAGGGCAAGATTATGGCTTCCCTCAGGCAGAGGGTTTTGTAGATCCTAAATTGCTGAAACACATCATACCTGGAATTGCTTCATTGCACACTAATGGTTGCTGTAAGCTTCCTGCTCACTCACTCTTGTCATATAAAAAGTGTTCATGAGACAGTCCTTTCGTTGTCTGGGTTCTGCTCTTGATCCAGCACTGACTGCATTGTAACACCCTCCTGGCACTCCTGGGCCATTGCAAGTGCCTGCCACTCCCTCGCATCCAGCAAAGAGCTGACCTCCGCAGGCAGGAAGATGTGGAATGCTCTCAGCCAAAGGCCAGTGGACACAAGGAGAGGTGGCAGTAGAGGAGGGCATGAGTGGAGAAGGGACAGAGAGAAAGGGTTCAGAGAGTATTGGATGGTGGGGCAGCAGGAAAGTGGGACTGGGAAAATGCGCTTCCTGTTGGGGAAGGGAGGGTCTGGAAAGAGTAATGACTGGGAAGAATGAAAAGGGAGGGGAGACTAGTTCTGACTGAGAGCCTGCTGTTTTACAAAGAGAGAATGTGATGCCCAAAGAGGTTAAATTACATGCCCAAGTCATTGTTAGCATATGAGGGACAGGGATGCAAATCCAAGGCTCATGGTCCTCATCCTGGCACACCCTGCCCAGAAAATAGGATTGCAATGGATGTCAGAGTTAAATTACTCCCCTCCACAACTCAAGAAAGAGGACTCCTTAAAGACCACTCAGGCAAGAAGTGTCCACTGAAATAAGTGCTGTCGCTAGGAATTAGTGATTCATCCAGGTTTAACCTTAAGAAAGGAAGGAAATTTCTCTCCAGATTTAACTAGAAGTTCTCTCAGTAAACCCTAAGCCCTTTTGCATTGTCCATCTCCCCATAACCCATGCCACCCTCCCCCCTTCATCATTCCTCAGGGCTAGCAAAGGAAGTGGTTTCATATCGTAGTGTGACAGCAAAGAACTGTAGCCTAAGGACACAGTAGAAGGTGGCTCAGATAAAAGATTCCCACTCTTCTGACTTATTTTGTTTCTCTGACTGATTTATTATTGTTAGGCACAAGCACAGAACAGCCTCAATTGGGGGTGCTCCTGATTTCAGAATTTCCTCCCCTTCAGCCTCCATTAAGGAAACCATGGAGCTGAGTTCTTCCATGAAGTCCTGTCCCTGGATCCTGATGGCTCACCCACCCTTGCAGGCTTCCTGGTGGCCCCAGAGCATCTCACCACATTCACTGCAGACAGTGTTGCCAGGTTTAGCAAATAAAAATACACAATGCTCTGTTAAATATCAATTTCAGATAAAACCCAAATATCTGTTTTGTTTAAGTGTATCCCATGCAATATTTGGGACACACTTATGCAACGGAAGTGTTTGCTGTTTATCTGAAAAGATTTTATTTGGAAGCTCCACAGCTGAGGATGCCGTCAGCATGATTTCACTGGAGTGAGCACAGTTAGATCTGTTAGAAGAAGTCAAGTGCCCCGAGTCCCAGGGCAGGAATTACAACACCACACTGTTTCCTTCAGGAGCTGCCTCAGCTTCCCCTGTTCCTCCTTCAGGCTAGACTGAACTTCTGTGTCTGCAATACCCTGTTCATGACCAAACAGTGCACAGATGACTTTCCAGAGCCATATGCCTAGACTTCTCACAATATCAGAGAGTATCCATTTTTCTGACTTGTAAAATAATACACGTTCATTGATAAAAATTGGAAAGTACAGCTCAATAAAAAGAAAAATAAACATTCACCTTAATTGCAGTATATAGATCAGATCCAGACAGCCTGAGTTCAAATTCCAGCTTACTAGCTGTGTGATTTTAGGCAATTTCCTTAACTTCTCTGTGCCTCAGTTTTTCAATTGTAAAATGAAGGTAATATAGGGGCTTGAATGAATTTTTGAGGATTAAATGAGTTTATATGTGTTCAGGTCTTTTAAAAAGTGCCTGGTATATAGCAAGCACTGTGTAAGCACTTTTCAAAAAAAAAAAGAAAATTCTTTCACCCAGAGATAAGTATTATTGATGTCTTTTCTATACATTTCTATACATTCTATCATATAGATTTATACCATAGATTTCCATACTGTGGTAGGGTGCATTTTCCAAAGTTGAATGTAATGATTCTCCTGTCCAACATGTTCTTCTGCAAGGTTGTCTGGACACTTCTCCATCAAGAGGTGGAATCAATTCCTCTCCCCTTGAATCTAGGCTTTTTTTTAAGTTTTCTGGTCAACAGAATGCAGCAGCAGTGGTGTTCTGGGACTTCCAAGGCTGGACAGAGGAGGCTTGTGGTTTCTGGTTCCCTCTCTGGCACACTCACCATTGGGTACTTCCTCTTGGAATCCACCCTCAAGCCAAGGCACATGGAAAGACTTCATGTAGGTGCTCTGCTCAGTTCAGCAGCTGAGTGGCCTGCTGGCAGCCAGCTTCACCTGCCAGCCCACATGAGTGGGTCAGACCAGCTGTCTACAACGGCATGAGAGACCCCCAAGCAAGAACCACACAACTGAGCCCAATTGAACCACAGAGCCTTGAGGGATAATCATCAATTATTGTTTAGAGCCACTAAGTTATGAGATGGTTTACTACAAAGTGATAGAGATCTGGAAACATATTTAATGAAAGTGCCTAAGATCCTGAATTTTATTTTTTACTTATTTGTTTAACATCTTTATTGGAATATAATTGATTTACAATGGTGTGTTAGTTTCTGCTTTATAACAGAATGAATCAGCTAAACATATACATATATCCCCATATCTCTTCCCTCTTGCGTCTCCCTCCCTCCCACCCTCCCTATCCCACCGCTCCAGGCAGTCACAAAGCACCGAGCCGATATCCCTGTGCCATGCGGCTGCTTCCCACTAGCTATCTACCTTACGTTTGTTAGTGTGTATATGTCCATGACTCTCTCTCGCCCTGTCACAGCTCACCCTTCCCCCTCCCCATATCCTCAAGTCCGTTCTCCAGTAGGTCTGTGTCTTTATTCCTGTCTTACCCCTAGGTTCTTCATGACATTTTTTTCTTCTTAATTTCCATATATATGTGTTAGCATACGGTATTTGTCTTTTTCTTTCTGACTTACTTCACTCTGTATGACAGACTCTAGGTCTATCCACCTCATTACAAATAGCTCAATTTCGTTTCTTTACATGGCTGAGTAATATTCCATTGTATATATGTGCGACATCTTCTTTATCCATTCATCCGATGATGGGCGCTTAGGTCGTTTCCGTCTCCTGGCTATTGTAAATAGATCTGCAATGAACATTTTGGTACATGACTCTATTTGAATTTTGGTTTTCTCAGGGTATATGCCCAGTAGTGGGATTGCTGGGTCAAATGGTAGTTCTATTTGTAGTTTTTTAAGGAACCTCCATACTGTTCTCCATAGTGGCTGAACCAATTCACATTCCCACCAGCAGTGCAAGAGTGTTCCCTGTTCTCCACACCCTCTCCAGCATTTATTGTTTCTAGATTTTTTGATGATGGTCTTTCTGACTGGTGTGAGATGATATCTCATTGAAGTTTTGATTTGCATTTCTCTAATGATTAATGATGTTGAGCATTCTTTCATGTGTTTGTTGGCAGTCTGTATATCTTCTTTGGAGAAATGTCTATTTAGGTATTCTGCCCATTTTTGGATTGGGTTGTTTGTTTTTTTGTTATTGAGCTGCAAGAGCTGCTTGTAAATTTTGGAGATTAATCCTTTGTCAGCTGCTTCATTTGCAAATATTTTCTCCCATTCTGAGGGTTGTCTTTTGGTCTTGTTTATGGTTTCCTTTGCTGTGTAAAAGCTTTGAAGTTTCATTAGGTCCCATTTGTTTATTTTTGTTTTTATTTCCATTACTCTAGGAGGTGGGTCAGAAAGGGTCTTGCTGTGATTTATGTCATAGAGTGTTCTGCCTATGTTTTCCTCTAAGAGTTTGATAGTTTCTGGCCTTACATTTAGGTCTTTAATCCATTTTGAGTTTATTTTTGTGTATGGTGTTAGGGAGTGATCTAATCTCATACTTTTACATGTATCTGTCCAGTTTTCCCAGCACCACTTATTGAAGAGGCTGTCCTTTCTCCACTGTACATTCCTGCCACCTTTATCAAATATAAGGTGTCCATATGTGCGTGGGTTTATCTCTGGGCTTTCTATCCTGTTCCATTGATCTATATTTCTGTTTTTGTGCCAGCACCATACTGTCTTGATTACTGTAGCTTTGTAGTATGGTCTGAAGTCAGGGAGCCTGATTCCTCCAGCTCCTTTTTTCGTTCTCAAGATTGCTTTGGCTATTCGTGGTCTTTTGTGTTTCCATACAAATTGTGAAATTTTTTGTTCTAGTTCTGTGAAAAATGCCAATGGTAGTTTGATAGGGATTGCATTGAATCTATAGATTGCTTTGGGTAGTAGAGTCATTTTCACAATTTTGATTCTCCCAATCCAAGAACATGGTATATCTCTCAATCTGTTTGTATCATCTTTAATTCTTTCATTAGTGTCTTATACTTTTCTGCATACAGGTCTTTTGTCTCCTTAGGTAGGTTTATTCCTAGATATTTTATTCTTTTTGTTGCAATGGTAAATGGGAGTGTTTTCTTAATTTCACTTTCAGATTTTTCATCATTAGTATATAGGAATGCCAGAGATTTCTGTGCATTAATTTTGTATCCTTCTACTTTACCAAATTCATTGATTAGCTCTAGTAGTTTTCTGGTAGCATCTTTAGGATTCTCTATGTAGGGTATCATGTCATCTGCAAACAGTGACAGCTTTACTTCTTCTTTTCCGATTTGGATTCCTTTAATTTCCTTTTCTTCTCTGATTGCTGTGGCTAAAACTTCCAAAACTATGTTGAATAAGAGTGGTTAGAGTGGGCAACCTTGTTTTGTTCCTGATCTAAGTGGAAATGCTTTCAGTTTTTCACCATTGAGGATGATGTTGGCTGTGGGCTTGTCATATATGGCCTTTATTATGTTGAGGAAAGTTCCCTGTATGCCTACTTTCTGCAGGGTTTTTATCATAAATGGGTGTTAAATTTTGTCAAAAGCTTTCTCTGCATCTATTGAGATGATCATATGGTTTTTCTCCTTCAATTTGTTAATATGGTTTATCACATTGATAGATTTGCGTATATTGAAGAATCCTTGCATTCCTGGAATAAACCCCACTTGATCATGGTGTATGATCCTTTCAATGTGTTGTTGGATTCTGTTTGCTAGTATTTTGTTGAGGATTTTTGCATCTATGTTCATCAGTGATATTGGCCTGTAGCTTTCTTTGTTTGTGACATCTTTGTCTGGTTTTGGTATCAAGGTGATGGTGGCCTCATAGAAGGAATTTGGGAGTGTTCTTCCCTTTGCTATATTTTGGAAAAGTTTGAGAAGGATAGGTGTTAGCTCTTCTCTAAATGTTTGATAGAATTCGCCTGTGAAGCCATCTGGTCCTGGGCTTTTGTTTGTTGGAAGATTTTTAATCACAGTTTCAATTTCAGTGCTTGTGATTGGTCTGTTCATATTTTCTATTTCTTCCTGATTCAGTCTTGGCAGGTTGTGCATTTCTAAGAATTTGTCCATTTCTTCCAGATTGTCCATTTTATTGGCATAGTGTTGCTTGTAGTAATCTCTCATGATCTTTTTTATTTCTGCAGTGTCAGTAGTTACTTCTTCTTTTTCATTTCTAATTCTATTGATTTGAGTCTTCTTCCTTTGTTTCTTGATGAGTCTGGCTAATGGTTTATCAATTTTGTTTATCTTCTCAAAGAACCAGCATTTAGTTTTATTGACCTCTGCTATTGTTTCCTTCATTTCTTTTTCATTTATTTCTGATCTGATTTTTATGATTTCTTTCCTTCTGCTAGCTTTGGGGATTTTTGTTCTTCTTTCTGTAATTGCTTGAGGTGCAAGGTTAGGTTGTTTATTCGAGATGTTTCCTGCTTCTTAAGGTGGGCTTGTATTGCTATACTCATTGTAGTTTTGATTTGCATTTCTCTAATGGTTAGTGATGTTGAGTGTCCTTTCATGTGTTTGTTGGCAATCGGTATATCTTCTTTGGCAAAATGTCTATTTAGGTCTTCTGCCCATTTTTGGATTGGGTAGTTTGCTTTTTTTGATATTGAGCTGCATGAGCTGCTTGTAAATTTTGGAGATTAATCCTTAGTGATTTGCTTCATTTGCAAATATTTTCTCCCATTCTGAGGGTTGTCTTTTCATCTTGTTTATGGTTTCCTTTGCTGTACAAAAGCTTTTAAGTTTCATTAGGTCCCATTTGTTTATTTTTGTTTTTATTTCCATTTCTCTAGGAGGTGGGTCAAAAAGGATCTTGCTGTGATGTATGTCATAGAGTGTTCTGCCTATGTTTTCTTCTAAGAGTTTTGTAGTTTCTGGTCTTACACTTAGGTCTTTAATCAATTTTGAGTTTATTTTTGTGTATGGTGTTAGGGAGTGTTCTAATTTCATTCTTTTACATGTAGCTGTCCAGTTTTCCGAGCACCACTTACTGAAGAGGCTGCCTTTTCTCCATTGTATATTCGTGCCTCCCTTATCAAAAATAAGGTGACCATAGGTGCATGGATTTATCTCTGGGATTTCTATCCTGTTCCATTGATCTATATTTCTGCTTTAGTGCCAGTACATACTGTCTTGATTACTTTAGCTTTGTAGTATAGTCTGAAGTCAGGGAGCCTGATTCCTCCAGCTCTGTTTTTCTTTCTCAAGATTGTATTGGCTATTCAGGGTCTTTTGTGTTTCCATACAAATTGTGAAATTTTTTGTTCTAGTTCTGTGAAAAATGCCAGTGGTAGTTTGATAGGGAATGCATTGAATCTATAGATTGCTTTGGGTAGTATAGTCATTTTCACAATGTTGATTCTTCCAATCCAAGAACATGGTATATCTCTCTATCTGTTTGTATCATCTTTAATTCTTTCATTAGTGTCTTATACTTTTCAGCATACAGGTCTTTTGTCTCCTTAGGTAGGCTTATCCTTAGGTATTTTATTCTTTTTGTTGCCATGGTAAATGGGAGTGTTTCCTTAATTTCTCTTTCAGATTTTTCATCATTAGTGTTTAGGAATGCAAGAGATTTCTGTGCATTAATTTTGTATCCTTCTACTTTACCAAATTCATTGATTAGCTCTAGTAGTTTTCTGGTAGCATCTTTAGGATTCTCTTTATATAGTATCATGACGTCTGCAAACAGTGACAGCTTTACTTATTCTTTTCCAATTTGCATTCCTTTTATTTCGTTTTTTTTCTCTGATTGCTGTGGTTAAAACTTCCAAAACTATGTTGAATAATAATGGTGAGAGTGGACAACCTTGTTTTGTTCCTGATCTTAGAGGAAATGGTTTCAGTTTTTCACCATTGAGAACGATGTTGGCTGGGGGTTCATCATATATGGCCTTTATTATGTTGAGGTAAGTTCCCCCTATGCCTACTTTTTGGAGGGTTCTTATCATAAATGGGTGTTGAACTTTGTCAAAAGCTGTTTCTACATCTTTTGAGAATATCATATGCTTTTTATCCTTCAATATTTAAATATGGTGTATAACATTGATTGACTTGCATATATTGAAGAATCCTTGCATTCCTGGGATAAACCCCACTTGATCATGGTGTATGATCCTTTTAATGTGCTGTTCTATTCTGTTTCCCAGTATTTTGTTGAGGATTTTTGCATCTATGTTCATCAATAATATTGGCCTATAGTTTTGTTTCTTTGTGACATATTTTTCTGTTTTTGGTATCATGTGATGATGGCCTCGTAGAATGAGATTGGGAGTGTCCCTCCCTCTGCTATATTTTGGAAGAGTTTGAGAAGAATAGGTGTTAGCTCTTTTCTAAATGTTTGATTGAATTCGCCTGTGAAGCCACCTGGTCCTGGTCTTTTGTTTGTTGGAAAATTTTTAATCACAGTTTCAATTTCAGTGCTTGTGTTTGATATGTTTATTTTTTCTATTTCTTGCTGGTTCAGTCTCAGAAGATTGTGCTTTTCTATGAATTTGTCCATTTTTTCCAGGTTGTCCATTTTATCGGCATATAGTTGCTTTTAGTAATCTCTCATGATCCTTTGTATTTCTGCAGTCAGCTGTTTTTCTCTTTTTTCATTTCTAGTTCTATTGATTTGAGTTTTTTCCCTTTTTTTCTTGATGAGTCTGACTAATGGTTTATCAATTTTGTTTATGTTACTGTTTTGTTTATGTTACTGTTAGTGTTGTCCACACTGATAGCTGCAGCTCGCACCCGTCCCTGGAGCTCATTTAGGCGGTGCTCTGAATCCCCTCTCCTCCCACACCCCAAAACAATGGTCTCTTGCATCTTAGGCAGTTCCAGACTTTTCCCCGGACTCCCTCCCAGCTAGCTGTGGCA
The DNA here is from genome assembly GCF_059928025.1 of Delphinapterus leucas. Lineage (NCBI taxonomy): Eukaryota > Metazoa > Chordata > Mammalia > Artiodactyla > Monodontidae > Delphinapterus > Delphinapterus leucas. The sequence goes on from NC_143134.1 coordinate 24,212,687, forward strand.
CACTAGCCCCCTTCAGCCTGTGTTCATGCAGCCAACCCCAGTCCGCTCCCTGGGATCTGATCTCCAAAGCCTGAGCCTCAGCTCCCAGCCCCTACCTGACCCCAGCAGTTGAGCAGACAAGCCTGTCAGGCTGGTGAATGCTGGTCTGCATTGATCCTCTGTGCAGGAATCTCTCTGCTTTGCCCTCTGCACCCCTGTTGCTGTGCTCTCCTCTGAGGCTCTGAAGCTTCCCCCCTGCCACCCCCTGTCTCCGCCAGTGAAGGGGCTTCCTAGTGTGTGGAAACTTTTCCTCCTTCACAGCTCCCTACCAGAGGTGCAGGTCCCATCCCTAATTTTTGTTTCTGTTTTTTCTTTTGCCCTATCCAGGTACGTGGGGAGTTTCTTGCCTTTTGGGAAGTCTGAGGTCTTCTGCCAGCATTCAGTAGGTGTTCTGTAGGAGTTGTTTCACATGTAGGTGTATTTCTGATGTATTTGTGGGGAGGAAGGTCATCTCCACGTCTTACTCCTTTGGCATCTTGAAGGTTTCCCCCCTGAATTTTCAATATGAACCAACGTGTCTTCTATCCTGTTTCACTATTGCTTTCAGAGAAAGGGGACAAGTTCTTTTCTTTTTTTTCTTAAAAAGTTTTGTTTTAATTTAAAAATGTAAAGGATTTAAAAAATATTTTATTTTTGGCTTTGCCGTGAGGCTTGTGGGATCTTAGTTCCCTGACCAGGGGTTGAACCTGGCCCTCATCAGTGAAAGCATGGAGTCTTAACCACTGGACTGCCAGGGAATTCCCTAATTTTTAAAAATATTAAAGAAATTTTTATTGGAGTATAGTTGATTTACAATGTTGTGTTAGTTTCAGTTGTACTGTAAAGTGAATCAGTTATACATATACCTACTCTTTTTAAGATTATTTTCCCATATAGTCATTATAGAGTACTGGGCAGAGTTCCCTGTGGTATACAGTAGGTCCTTATTAGTTATTGAGTATATATATAGTAGTGTGTATATGTCAATCCCAATCTCCCAATTTATCGATACCCACCCCCTTTCCCCACCTGGTAACCATAAGTTTCTCTTCTACATCTGTGACTCTATTTCCATTTTGTAAATAAGTTCATTTGTACTATTTTAAAAAATATTCCCCATATAAGCAATGATATATGATATTTGTCTTTCTCTGTCTGACTTACTTCACTCAGTATGGCAATCTCTATGTCTATCCATGTTGCTGCAAATGGCATTATTTTTTTCCTTTTTATGGCTGATTAATATTCCATTGTACATATGTACCACATATTCTTTATCCATTCCTCTGTTGATGGACTTTTAGGTTGTTTCTATGTCTTGGCTATTGTAAATAGTGCTGCAATGAACATTGCGGTACATGTATCTTTTTGAATTATGGTTTTCTCCAGATATATTCCCAGGAGTGGGATTGCTGGATCACATGGTAGTTCTATATTTAGTTTTGTAAGGAACCTCCATACTGTTGTCCATAGTGGCTGTACCAATTTACATTCCCACCAACAGTGTATGAGGGTTCACTTTTTTCCACACCCTTTCCAGCATTTATCGTTTGTAGATTTTTTAATGATGGCCATTCTGACTGGTGTGAGGTGATACCTCATTGTAGTTTTGATTTGCATTTCTCTAATAATTAGTCATATTGAGGAAAAGGGACATTTTCAAATAAGCTGTCCTGTCTAAGAAAATATATTCCTCTCTCTTTGGACAAGTTAACCCCCAGCTGGGCTGGTAGTTAATGAACCCTAGGTCATTCATGCTTGAAGGCAACTTAGAGATCATCTAATAGTCACTCATCTGCCTATTTGCTTTACAGGTGAGAACCAGGAGGTGAAGTGACTCACCTAAGGCCAACTGGGTGCTAAATGACAGAGTCTGGTTGCACCACAGGTATCCTGACTCCAAGCTCAGTGCTCTCTTTATTATATTGTGCTACTTGTTTATAGGGATATTTAGGGGCAGGGTAGAATTGTGAGTTTCCAAAGGCCTGATGAGAGTGATGAAAGAATCTGGGGTCCTGAAGTCATCTGGGCTCTTTCACAGCTATGTCCAGTCAGTGTTTCTTGGGGAGGACACAGCTTCTTTAAAAAGTGTCTTTTCGTGCTCTGTCCAGTGAGGAAAATGTGAAATGTGGTGTGTCAAAGCCAAGTCTGGAGTGAGGGCTTCAGTGAGGAACTGGATGTGCTGAAGTCAGGAAGAGTGACAGGCTTCAGGACACCCTGTTGTCTTGAGATTGAGAGAGTCTGGCAAGGGCGGGGCCTGTTGTGAGTATGTGAGTGTCAGTGGGAAGGCTGCTTCTTGGGCCTCATGCTCACTACCATCCCAACTGAGTGGTTCAGATTCAATGAATGACAGTGTTTGGATGATGTAGGAGGCAGTTATCCTCATCCCAGGAGGAAGGAAGCATCAGAAAGGGGTGTTCAATGAGGAGAGAACATCAAGATGTTTGTTATGAGTTGAACTGTGTCCCACACAATTCATATATTGATGTCCTAACTCTAATGTCTCAGAGTATGACCTTATTTGGAAATAAGACTGCTGCAGATGTAGTTAGTTAAGATGAGGTCATACTGGAGTAGGATGGGTGTCTAATCCAAAATGACTGGTGTCCCTATGAAAAGGGGAAAGTTGGACACAGACACACACACAGGAGGAATGCCATGTGAAGATAAAGACAGAGATTGCGGTGATGCTTCTACAAGGCAACGAATGGCAAAGATTGCCAGCAAACCACTAGAAGCTAAGGAAGAGGCATGGGGCAGATTCTCCCACAGAGCTTACAGAAGGAACCAACCCTACTCACACCTTGATCTTGGACCTCTATCCTCCATAAATGTGAGACAATAAGTTTCTGTTGTTTAAGCCAGCTCGTTTATGGTATTTTGCTATGGCAGCCCCAGCAAACTAATAGAATGTTATATAAGTCAATGCATAGAGTCTTGAGATAAATAAATAAGATGAAAGGGGCCAGAGACTTGGCTGGAGGAGGGAAGGGTAGGTGGGGTGACCTTGGCTTATGGTAAACTCTAGTGAGAGAATCACAATGCAGGCCCCTGGGATCCTGGAGCAAAGTCATGCTGTCTTCAGTGGAGAATTATGCACCCTTTGAGAAATAGCTCTTGGCACATTACTGTAACCTGATAGAAGCAGGGTACTTGGCCATAATCATCAAGTGACAATGTGTCTGGAACTGCCCATTATGAGCTGGGTTCTGTCAGACCTCCAAACCATAAAGCCAGGCAGGTCCAGCAGGTATCCATTGTGGTGTGGAAATAGTACATCTAAGGTTGAGCCCTAGTAGGACCAGAGGGCATGACTAACCTGCACGTTTAGGTAGCCCAGACCTGCTTGTCACCCACTACAGTTGGATCAATGTCCTTCTCTGACTTGTGCTTATGGCCATAGAGGAGAATCACTTATGACCAGCTGGAAGAGGAGGAAAAAGCCTGAGCTTGGTTTACAGATAGATTAACTCAGTACATGTGTGTAAGTCAAAATTGACAGCAGCTGCATTTCTCCCACATTTAGCGTTGGCCCTAAAAGACAGTAGAGAGGGGAAAGTCTTCCCAGTGGAACTACAAGCAGTGTACCTGATCATCTTCTTTGTAGGAAAGGAAAAGTGGCCCAAAGTGGATGGCTAATGGCCTGGTCTGGGGTCAGAAAAGAAAAGGAATAGAGGAACACAGACAAGGAGGTCTGGGGTGGAGGCATGTGGTGGACATGTAGGAGTGGGCATAATGTGTGAAGACTTTTGTTTTGCACTTGCACTCACAAGTAAGTGTCCACCATCAACTGTATAACCAAGTAGATCAAATGACTTGCTCTGTGAACCTTAGCCAGCCTCCATCATCAACCACTGATGGCTGGTATGATGGGCTCATAAGTGGAGTGGCCACAGTATCAGAGAGGAAGATATGTGTGGACCCAAGTGCATGGACTTCCACCTACCAAGGCTAGCTACTCTTGCTTCTGAATGTCCCAACTGTTAACAAAAGAAACCAATTCATCCTGGCACTAGTCCTCAAGGAAACCAATTGACCATTTAATGGCAAGTTGACTACATTGGCCTGCTTCCACCTTGAAAGGGTCAATGATTCCTTCTCACAAGGATAAATATCTTTGCTGGTATGGGTTTGCCTTTCCTACCAGCAAAACCTCAGCCAGAATTACTATCTAGGTGTTTATAGAATGCCTGATCCATAGGTATGGAACCCCAAACAGTACAGCATACAATCAGAAGATCCACTTCACATTGAAGAAAGTGTGAGACTGGGACCACGACTAGCAGATATATTTGTTTTATTACATACTACATACTCAGAGGCAGCCATCCTCATGGAACACTAGAATAGCCTTCTATCAGTACCATGGAAGCCCTAGCTTAGAGGAAACATTCTGAAGCGATTGGATGCCATCATTCAGGATGAAAAGTATCTATTAAATCAGTGACTCTTATGTGTTGTTCCGTCTCCAATAAGAATTCAAGGGTCCAGGAACCAAGGAGTAGCAGCAGGGGTGGCCAAATTTCCCATCATACCCATGACCCATGGGGGGATGTTATATGCCTTGCCCCTGCAGCTTTGGGTTCTGCAGGTTGGAGGACTGCTGAAGAGGTGAACCCTTGTCATGGGTCACAGCAAGTGTGCCATTGAAATACAACTTGCAGATGCTGTCAGGGCACATTAGGTTCATTGTGCCCAGAGACAACGGGCAAGGAAAGGAGTCACTACGCTTACAGGGGCAAGTGACTTTGACCAGCAGGAAGATGCAGCTCTGCTTTTACACAGTAGTGGCAGGAAGGAAGACACACGGAATCCAGATGTTAGTAACTAAACCTGTCCCTCCAAAATCCATATGTTGAAGCTCTAGCCTCTAGTGTGGCTGTGTCTGGAAATGGGGGTCTCTAAAGAAGTAATTGAGGTCAAATGAGGTCTTAAAGATGGGGTCCTGATCTGACTGGACTCTTATCCTTACAAGAAGAGACACCAGAAAGCTCTGTCTCTTCATGTGCAGGCACCGAGGAAAAGCCATGGGAGTAAACAGCAAGAAGGTGGCTGTCTACAACAAAAGGAAGAGCTCTCATCAGACACTAAACCTGCTGTCACCTTGATCTTGGACTTCCACTCTTCAGAACTGTGAGAAGATAAAAATTTATATTGTTTAAGCCCCCCAGTCTGTGGTATTTTGTTTAAAGCAGCCTGAGCTGACTAACACACTGGGTGATCCACTTGGGTCTCTCCTTGTGCTCCTTTGCCACATTGTAAGTATGAATGGACACATGCAATCACCCTGGCCTGAGATGAGTGATTATCATGGGTTCATAACCCTCAGGAATGAAGGTTTGGGTCACACCACCAGGGAAGCCAGCAAGACCTGGCAAAATGTTGATGAGTCATAGCTGAGCTTGAGGAAAATTTAAAAAAGGGTAGTGGAGCAGGGAGAGGGTGGTATTTGTTCTGACCCCACAGTCAATTGCAAAGATGGGAGCAGTAATTCACCCTGCTAACCTCCCTCTTCTGATACCCCCTCAGGAAAAAAGGCCCCCTGGAACCATGGGGGAGCTGCTGCCCAAATCTTGTAGAGAAGTAGATTTGTTTGGTGCAAGGGATAGGCTGTGGTGACCATGAGAATAAGCCTTGCAGACCTCCAACTACAGGGAGCACAGATGCCTAAGGGTGCTAGTTGTAAAGCCCACCACCACATTTGCACTGAGGCTCCACTTCCCGTGGGCTGCTCCCAGTCAATGAATGAGTGTCGCAGGTATAGTAAGGAAGGTCCATTCTTGGGAGACACAAGATCCTCTGATGACCGACATTGGCTGGAGGACTCCTAAAATTTCCTCAGATTGTATCATCCTTTAGGATACTTCTACCCAACATTCTATTCCTCTGGCCTCCCTTTAGGGTCAAACTTGCATCATGGTCTGACTGTTCTTCTAGCTTTATCTGGACCCTACCTATTTTTTCCCCTCATAGATATTTCCCCTGAAAAATCCTTGCAAGTTTAATCTTAGTCTTGGCATCTTCTTCACAGAGGACCCAGAATAACACAGTTCCTTTAACCCTTGCTCACACCTCTGTAAATAGATCTTCTATAAAACATCTCTTTAAACATCCCAGCTGACTGTGACATCTGTTTCCTGCTGGGACCTTGACTAATATAGATTGCTGTGGACCATAAATGCTGTAACATTCCGAAGGAGAAAAACCAGTGTTAGTGTGGTAAGAATAAATAGCAAGGAATAAATGTGTTCTGAAATATGGGGTTGATCTGGGGTTAGAGTTTGGTATTTCAGATAGGGGTGTGTGTGTGTGTGTGTGTGTGTGTGTGTGTGTGTGTGTACAGCATAAACAAAGGTACTGGGGTAGAAACAAGCAGTTATGGCAGGGTCTGTTCAAGAGCCCACACTGTTTTTCCAAGGAGCTCCACCTGTCCTATGGGAGAAGAGCACTCAGAATGCTCATTTCTCTACGTTCATTGCTTGGAACCTGTGAGGAAGCCTGTACCTTTCCCCCTTTCATCACTTCATTTTGTATATCTTTCTATGTGCACAGATAAGCTCTTGTTAGAGAAGAGCTGAGTCAGTGGCCGTGGGACTCCCTGGAAAGCATATGGAAAAGGGGAAAGGAAGACAGGGAAGAATGAGTATCTTGAAATTCTGGGGTCAGGACATTGGGAGAATTGGGACTGAATAGCCCCATTTCTTAGGATCCCAAGAGGGCCAGCAGTTTCCTTTAGAATTCAGAGGCTGAGGGAATGTTGATTTCACAAAAGGCACAGAAAACAGAATTCACAGAGAGCCAGGGAATTTACAGATATTCAGACAGAGGCTTCTAGAATTTAAACATCTTTAAGCCAAACTTTCTTACTGAGCCGGTGAAAACTATTTTGTTTATGTATTCATTCATTCAGCACACATTTACAGAGCACCTACCACATGCCAGGAACTGTTCTAGGCATTGGGGATGCACTGGTAAGACAAGATGAAAATCCCTATCCTCATGGAGCTTCCATCCTTGTGGGGGAGAGGCAGACAACAAATAAATAAACAAATAAAGCAGTAAAACAAATAGCATGTCAGAGGGTGGTAAGTGCTGTGGAGCAAAGCAAACCAGAAAGAGGAATAGACAGTGCATGGGTCTGTCTGGGGCAGCCAGTGAAGACCCTACAGACAAGCCAACATAGAACAGAGACTTAAAGGAGGGGAAGGTTCAATCCCCAATGGGTTCCATGGGGAGTGGTTCATGCAGTGGAAAGAGCAAGCGCAAAGGCCTGGAAGTAGGGGTGTGATTGGTCTCATTAACATCTGTCTACTCCATGCATCTCCATGCTTGTCTACCTGCCCATAGATAAACTGTTAATTCCAGTCTTCAAGTTCTAGGAGTTTGAATTTCTAGACTATGTTGAAGTTATCTAATTGTAGGATCTAAGAGGCACCAGTGGTATAACAAAAAATTATTTCTCATTATGGCATCAGACATGAAGTCCATTATCTCATGATCTGCATCAGGTTCAGAAGCAGATAAGGCTCCTCAAGTGTGTCTCCAGAGATGCCATTTCTCTTGGCCCAGGACTTTGAACTACTAAAAACAGGTAGCACCCTGGCTTTTAGAACTGGAAAAATTGAGTCCTGGTTCACTTACAGGCTGCACAGCCCTGAATAGTTACTTAACTTCTCTGAGCTTCTGTTTCTTTATCTATAGATAGAGATAATAACAGCTATGACACAAATCAGGGAGGAAATCAAATAAGACTGTGTATTATAAAGTGTTTATTTATGAATAGTTGGCTTTTATATAGCACAGATACACTAACTAAACTATTAGTCTATTTCTTTATATTTTAGTTACTATCTAGTTATTATTTGTACATAAACCATGTAAAAAATATTGGCTTAAAACAACAATCATTTATTTGCTCGTGGTTCTGAAATATGGACTGGGCTTTGCTGGGGGTTACTTTTGTGGTTGCAGTCATCCAGCAGCTCGATGGAGGCTGGATGTCCCAAGACAGATTCACTCACATGCCTGGTCTCATTCACATGTCCCCAGCTAGGGCTTTTGGCTGGGGTTTCTGGTTCTCCTTTACATGGTCTCTCCCTTCCTGGCAGGATAATCAGTTTTTCTTTTACATGGTGACAGTCGCTTTTCAAGAGGACGAGGATAGCAGCTGTTTTGAGGCCAGGGCTCAGAAGTCACACAATATCACTTTTGCCACATTTGATTGGCCAAAGCAAATTACAGAACCAGCTGAGATGCAAGGGGTGGAGAAATAGGTTTCCCACTGCAATGGAGAGAGCTGCAGAGTCACATTGCATGGGTGGAAGAAATGGGCCATCTGTAGAAACAGTATATGACAGTCTATCCCCTGGCCTCAGCAAATCACTCCCTGGCATGTGCAAAATATACTCACGCTTCCCAAGGCCCCCCAAAGTTTTATCTCATTATGACATCAAGCTGGATAATGGTTTATTCACCATTATCTGATGATCTGCACCAGGTTATCACGTAGATAAGACTTCTCAAGTATGGCTTTTCAGATGCAGCTTCTCTCTTTTAAAAAATTATTTATTTAATTATTTTTAGCTTTTCTTTTTTTTAACATCTTTATTGGAGTATAATTGCTTTACAATGGTGTGCTAGCTTTCTGCTGTATAACAAAGTGAATCAGCTGTACATATACATACATCCCCATATCTCCTCCCTCTTGCATGTCCCTCCCACCCTTCCTATCCCACCCCTCTAGGAGGACACAAAGCACCAAGCTTCTCTTGATATAGAGACCTTCAACTCTTCAACTTAAAAGATAAGTATTCTATCCCTTCACCCCTAAAGCACAGTAATGAGAAAGGAACTGGGTAGACACTACAGCCACTCTTATTTAAAGTGGATAGGATGGGAACCACAAAGCAGTCACTAGTTTACAGAAATTATGAAGTCCAGCTGGTCACATGTTGGTTTGCCCTATAAGGGTCAGAAAATGTTCCTTGATTAGGACCCGATTCTGCTCCCTCAGAGGGATACCTAGCCAATTGTTCTCTGTGGCTCTTCCCTCTGGGCTCTTAGCTCCAACCTCTGAGATGTATTTTCTTTCACATAGGAAATTATGCATGTCTGTAGCTAAGTAGCCTTCTCAGTCTGATTCCTGCTTGCAGAAAGTGGAGGTCCAGTGGCCTCTTTTCATTTTGAATGATCTCTTTCACTTTTAGTTGAACCTTGTAATGCTTTCATTGATAAAACTCTCAAAACTTTTGTGCATTTACTAGGAATCTTATCGGGATTAACTTTATGCCCTCAAAACTTTATCTATAATTTTTTTTGAGACAGACCCCTCTCTTTGAGCATATCAAGCTGCTGTGAGACAATGCCCTCAAGATTCTCAGAAGTCCTTTTATCTAGTTGAGAGGGTCTCCTAGGCACTTCCTTTCAGAGGTCTTACAAGCATACCCCTGATTTGATTTTTATGCTGAGGTCACTTTTTATCTGAGAATTTTTGCCTGGCTGGAGATACTAGGGATGAAAAACAGTTTAATTTTTTCTAAACCAGGAATTTCTGGGCTCTCTACATTTCTCCTAAAATATGCTTGAATACTGAACACTTTCTCTTTTGGCTTATCTCTCTTGGTGGTATCTTACCATATACAACTGGAAGTATCTAGTTGATGCCTTCAACATTGTGTCTAGAAATTTCCTTAGCTAAATCCATAAGTTCATTAGGTACTTTATATCTTTTAAGTTACTGCAGGCAACATTTTTGCCAATGATTCTGCTACTACATAACATAGATTGTCCTTTTCCCAACTCCTAGTAACAATTTCCTCACTATATTTTTAGCATACACTAAAAGATTGTTCACCATTTCTCCAGCCTCTGCTGACAATCTATTCACTGCTTTCCCAGCTCCTATCCTCTGGTTTGTCACAAAGCCAATACCACATGTTTTAGATTTTTGTTATGGCAGTACTCCCCTTCTAGATAAGAATTGCATTAGCAGTTATCTAACACTGTACAACAAATCACTCCACGTTTTTGTGGTTTCAAACAAGAACCATTTATTTGCTCACTCTTCTGTGGTTCAGTAATTTGGGCAGGCTTAGCTTGGATGGTTTATCTCTGTCCCGCATGATGTTGGCTGGGTTCAGTCATATGCTTATTATACTCAGTTGTCAGTTCATCTGGGAGCTGGCTGATGGAGATGGCCTCGTGCACATCTTCCAGTTGGCTGGGGCTATCCACAGAGGCACCTCTATTCTTTTCTGTGTGGCCTCTCCAGCAGAAAGTCTGGACTTTCTACAGGGTACAGGGTAGTGGCGGCATTTCAAGAGAGCAAGCCTCAGTGTGCAAACACTTATAAATCCCTGGCTTGCATTACATTTGCTGATGTCCCATTGGCCAAAGAAAGTAACTTGGCCAAGTTCATAGTCAATGTGAGGGTGAACTAAGAAAAGGAATAGATTCTGGGACGCATGATTCACTGAGGGGCCACTAATGTAACAATATACCACACTTGATGTGTTCATTGATCAGCTCTTGCTGACATCCAGATGTGGTAGAGAATTCAAATGCTTATCCTTATCTTGATCTTGTATTCCTCTTCTTCCAGTCACATAGGAGGATGACAGTTTTTTCCCTGTCCTTCCTTATAGTGAGGTCATGAGACCAGTGGGCCGTGTGGGCTGTGGGTGGACTTATGTTATTTCCAGGTAGGGAATTTAATTTCTGGGGTGAACACCTCTGGCCTTGCCATTCCTCCTGTACTGTATGAACCCTGAAGTGTCTGCTGAGAGTATGGTGGTTTCTGTTGGCCTAGGTAGGCAACTGACTATATGAAGCAGAGGCCCCTACCTTTACCTCTACACTTTGTACCTGTACAATGAGGTAGCAATGAACTTTCACCCTTTTAAACCATTGAGATTTGGGGGTTGCTGGTTACTATGACATAGTCTAGCCTATCCTCATGGATGCAGAAGCCTCAGTCCCTCTGTGCTCTGTGGTCAATTCTAGCTCCCTCCCTAGGTATTTTTTGTTGTGACTTATGCAGCAAGAAAAGGAGGATATGGATAAAAAAAATAAGCATCTAATGGAGAAGATGGAAAAAAGGGGAAGGAAAAAAATCACTGGGCCAATGAGGAGCCCATTGTTTATTCACCAAGCATTTATGAAGTACCTCCTCTGTACTGGGTTCTGTACACTGCCTGGGCGATGCAATGATGGATGAGACACATGACCTTGAGGAGGACACGGGCTACCAGGGGAGGCTGACACACAAACAATGAACCACACTTGAGAACCATTAGTGCCACCAAGTGGTGGGACTGATTTTCTATTTTCCTCTGTAATTGGCTAATTGTCCCTGCAGTCAATTTCCATAGAGAAATTCCAGTCTTGGTGCCTGGAGTGGCAGCCTCATTGCTGTAAGTGTGTGGCCAGCCTCCCAGGGTGACATCACTGAAGGCCAGCACTCATCTGGATTCATAAGGTCTGTGATTTGTTTAAAAGTCAGTCTCATTACTTTATAACCACATATCAGATTCAATCCTTACAGATGACAAGTAATACATGGACAGAACAAAGCTGTTCCGAGGACTGCAGCTTGCAATTTTGTGGCCGGAATGGTGACTGAAATAGGGAGGTACCTTTGAGCATTCAGTGCCTGCTCAGAGCTGAGGGCCTTGGGAAGTTGGTAGACAGCATTCACGACAAAGCTTTGAAACTCTGACATTGCAAAGCCACAGTATAGTAAGGGAAACCCATGAAATATTAACTTCTAACTAGCGTTGTTTCATGCATATTGAAGGCGGATCTGCCTTGGAATGTCTGGGACCAGCCAGGCTAAGCTGTACAGGGCTGCTTGGGAGGGCAGCACAAGGATGAATTTTACTCTACTTACAAGGTGAGTTATAAAGAAAGTTTTCTTCCCTCTAACTCTATTTTATTCTGAGCCCACATCCTGCCAGGCCAATGGAAAATCCAATCTTAGCCACAATTGGGGCTCCTTTCCCCCGGCTCTATGCCTTCTTTGAGGTGTGAGTCATAGAATCTTAAAAAGTGCAGACTATTTGCCGGGCACCCTCTGGTCTTTAGTTCAGATGACACTGTCCAATTTTCAAGCCCACACAGTCCCTTGAAGCTTGGCTGCCTCTGTGCAAGCTGGCACATACAGTCTTTGCTGAGGCCCATGCTTAGTTCTTGGGCTAAGCCCATGCTTAGCCCAAGCTGCATCTTCTAGTCACCTAGATGCAGCCTACAGAGGCATTGCTCTCTGAGGTCCTGACACCTCCTATGCGCATGCAAGGGAGCAGGATATAGACCCTTCCTACTCCCAGAACTCCCATAACTCTCTGTGTCTTGTAATCTTTCCAACATTCTCTAAGGTCTGCCTGTGTCATGTTACTGTCTCCTGTCCCAATCCCAAGCTCTGGTACTAGTCCTCTTTTCAGACAACTCTTTTTTTGGTCTTTTGGTCTCTGAGATCACATGATTTTTAACAATAAAGATCTTTTAACCCTATTTTTTGGGCAAAAGAAGCACAGTTTCTAGGACTCAAAGCCTTACATACCCTCTTGAGAGGAAGAAGAGGAGGTGGGTAGCACCTCTCATTCTTTCTGATTTTTCTACAGTAATAAGACCAAAGTGCTATCTATCTATCTATCAATCTATCTATCTATCTTTCTCCAACCATATAGGCATTGAACCTAGAATGGTGGTAAAGAGGGGAGTCAGAGAAGAAGGAAGGGTTGTAGACAAGGTGGTCAGAAATTTAACAGGGTATAGAGTGGTCACCATGGAAGATGAAGAACTATAATACTTCCAAGAACATGGGGTATTCAACAGGGCACTCCATTTATGGGCAGCTTGATGGTGGTCTCTGACCAGCTGGGACAGGCTTATATAGAATCCAATTGGAGCCAGACTTGCAGAATGAGGGTCTAGGAGGAATCTTCTACTACTGACAAGATGCATAAAGGCACGTCATTCTATTTAATGGCCTTTGACAAATACTTACCTAGGGCCTACCCTATGCCAGGCAATGTACAAGGCACAGGGGTAAGCAGAAGGAACCTGCAATGTGGTGATGTCAAAGAACATAGGGCACCAACAGCACAATATCTATGGTAGTGGGCAGCTCTTGGAGTGAGCTCATGTCTGGCTGGCTACAGGGGAATCTGCCAGGAGGAAACAAAGGCAACAAAACAGGCCTCCCTGGTCAGTTTCTCAAAGAGCCTAAAAGAGTGTTTCTCTAAAGACCCTTCAAATATGATCATCATTGTCTTAAAGATAACTTTTCTTATCCATGTTTCTTCACCTTTTAATTTGTTGTGATAAAAAAATTGCTACTCTCCTCCCCTTCCACAAAGGAAATGTCTTATAGCCATGAGGTTGGGCTCTTCTCTCCTGGTTCTGCTGAAACTGGAGAATGGAGAGAGAGGGGAGTGTGTGTCGCCCCCAGACCCCTCAACACCCTTGTCACATTCAGACTCAGATGGAGGGGTCTGGGGTGGGGGTATACCCTGTGCCTGCAGCACACCCCCAGGAAGGCCCACTCTGCATTGTGGCCTCTTGGGCCCTCCCTCGGTCACTCAGCCAGGCCACTCCTGGCTCCTCATTTTGTAGATCCTGGCTTTTTAGATCCAGGTGTGGGTTTCATCTTTTTCATAAGGCTTTTGTCTTTAGACTCTATATCACTGCTTTTTCTTTTTCTACCTGCTTCTGAGGTACCAGCCTCTTGAGTATTTAACAAGGATCCCTTCCACCAGGAACAGTTTTTCTTCTTTTTCTTCTTCTCATCTTCCTCCTCCTCCTCCATCTCTTCCTCTTCCTCCTGTTCTTCTTCATCCTTTTCCTCTTCCTCCTTCTCCTCTTCATCTTCCTTTTCCAGGGAAGGTCTCCAGTTTCATAACATTCTTGACCACTGAGGAACTCAGGTCCGGAACCAGCCCAGAGTGGAGAAGTAAGGATTTATCAATACTTACGTACAATAGATTGCTATGAAAGGCTATATTTAACCCCACTTCATATTACTACGATTAACTGGTTTACATGACTTTAGAAAGGGTATAAAGTAGAGTCATGCATAGATAATCAGATTTTATACCATTGACACTCTGAAAATCAGATTCAGGCTTCATGCATTTGACTCGAGCTCCTTTCTTTTTTTTTTTTTTTTAGTTTGAAGAACTGGTTCATGATCCCATTTGGATAAACTTCTGCTTGTTAATTTCTCTCAGTGCCTGACTACTCCAAGGCATTTGGGCAGTTATTGAGACAATCTCCATTTTTGAGTCTGAATTCCAAATAAGGGACCACTACAGTTTTCACCAGTGACAGTAAATGGCAGCGAGAGCAAGAGACTCCCTGCTTTGTTGTAGGATAGATAGAGATGTCTCCTCTTCTAGCCCAGAGCCTTGGTCCATGTGAGGATACCTTACGACAACAGTTGGATTAGAGCCCCCTTAATCAACATGATCAGTGTCCATAAGCAGGGACAGAGCCTTTGGCCTTTTTCTTGGGGAAAGAAGATCTTAGGCTACTTTCCAGGATAATTTCCAGTTTCCAGGATAGTTTCTAGACTCTACTTCTCAGGTCCCTAAAGAAACGTAGCCAGAAGTGGAAGCTGTGCCACTGGAACCCAGATTCTAGGCACAGAGTTAGGTCATACCTCTGCCTTCTCTTCTTCTTCCAGGGAAATTCTCTATTCTCATTTGATAGAGGTTTGCAAATGGCTGTGTTTCAGGGGAAGCCTTGCAATTACCTGCCTCATTCACTTTTCTATATGTGTCATTTTGGGGGGTTAATTTATTTCAGAGAAATAAAACCCAAGCTTTCTGGTGCCAACCTCAGAGCTGGTTCCCAATCATGGGGTCGGCCAGGATGAAGCAGGAAAGAGGCCTCCCTGGTTCCAGCTAAGATTGCAGAGATGGAAGATCAGAAACACTCATCCTAGGGCAGATCTAAAAATAAAGTGGGATCTCTTCTGAAGCCTTCAAAATTTCAGAGACCACTCCGTGAAGAGCAGCTAAAAGGTGAGACTCTATTTGGGGTACGGTAGGTCTGGTGAACACACAGATCATTGAGCTACACCCAGTCTTCCTCTGGGCATTTTGCTTTTGTCACTTCTATATTCATACCAGTACCAGGAAATCATAATTGGTTCAGATCTGTCTTTGTCCAACTCAATCTCATGTGCTGGAGTTGGTTGGTTACACTGTCATGGAAACATGGGATTATACCTAATTCTAATGTACTTGACTGAGTGTAGAGGTAGACACCTCGAGCTTCTCTATCAGAGATCAAGGGAGCAGATGTATGGTTCTAGTTCTGGTCTGACTTCTGGCTTGTTGCTTATTTCTCCATGGTATTCACTGTATAAGCCTCCCCTTATTTTTCCCTTGTTGGATGACTTTCGCTCCTTTGTAAGCTCTTACGCTAAACGCTAGAGGGTGCATGGCTGCTCTTACCTTGCAGTAATCAATACTTTTCTTTACCTAGCACATAGTAGGTATTTAATAATGTTCATGGCTCTGGTAACATCTATTCTACAACAAAACAGCAAGTTTCTAGCTATCTCCGTTATTCCCACTTTCCTTGGGGATCTAGGTGCAAAAATGGAGATTGGCCCAATAACTCACCAAATAGAAATAAAAAATTTAAAAATGTTTGACAAACTCTTTAGATTACTGTCTCTTTTCAGATTGTCTGACAGACAAGGATATCCCATGTCCCTTCCAAAAAGGGTGACACTGATCCAGAAAAACAGTGAGTGTGGTAATGCAGAATCTGACCAGATCCATCGCATTGATTTGAGCACTTATTTCTGGTTAAAAAACTGTCTTGAAATTCACTTCCTTGGATCACTCCACTCCCTCCTTAAGTTACCCGTGTTCCTTTGTTCTCCTGGATTGCTCTTTCCATGCCATATTAATGCAGATGTCTGATCACAACAACTCTCCCCAGCTCAAACCTTGGGAGTTCAGCCTCTCGGGAAACTAGGTTCTCCCCATGGGAAGCTCCAGCAGGAGAAGTGATGGAATAAGCAGCCTGAGACTCTTGACTCAAAAAAGATGATTACTTATGAATCTCATCCAACTGCTCTATCCCGGTCTCTCACTGTCACCAATAATTAAGAGCTGACAATACAGCTATTTTCAATGAGAATTTTCACTAGGGAAATTCAAAGTTCTTTAGAAATACCATTTGAAGATCTATCTTAACACCCTGGTAGGGAAGGTTCATAAATCCACTAGATGTTTGAATATAAAATCGCTTGAAAAAGTATTAGAAAGGGACAAAGTTGTTACAGTGGAAAAAGCATAGGGTTTAGAGGCAGAATTTTCCCTCCTGGTCCTCCCAAACATTAGCTGTATTATGTTGAACAAGTCACTTAAACTCTTGGATTCTTCATTTCCTCTGCTGTAAAAAATGGAGATAATAAGATACCCACTATTTAGTGAGCACCTACTATTAATTAGCTGTAAAATGGAGATAATTAATAGCTACAACTTAGTGAACCCCCCTCCCGCCATGATATGTTACATTTTGCTATCTGTATCTCACTTTAACCTGCAAAATATTTGAACAAATTCTGTCTTGAACACAAATTCAAGAGAATAACATAAAAGTCAGGGTAAAGGTAGGAAAATATTAGAGGCAGAGGTAAGACTGCACTCAGGATACATTTGGAAGCATCAGTTGCTCGGCCTCTTATCCCATAATCCCTCTGCCACTTCCCTCCAGGCTGCCCCTGCTCACTGTCCTCTCCCCTTGGTCTGGCCACCATCCTTGGAAGCAGAGATGCAGAAATAGTCAATGCATAGGTCAGTTTTGGCATTACAACCGGATCTTTGAAATATGTAACTGAGATAATCATTTGAGAGAAAAGAGTTGCTTGGGGTTGAAAATCAAAGTCCTGCAGGATTCAGAACACAGGGTTTCTGGAAAGAACACATGGAGAGTCCCACCGTTCCAGGCTCCAAGACGGAGCCTCCATAGGCCAAGTAGCTGACGCAGCCATGGAGGTGAGATCCCGGGAGCATCTCCGCTGAGGCCACTGGCCGAACAGAGCTCTGAGAGGGTGTGAGTGGTGGTGAAAAAGCAGCAAGGATGAAGGTGCACCAGGAGATGCCATCCAGACAGCTGGTGACCAGGGCTGGGGGCAATCCTGACCCTCTCCACCTGTCATGGACTGGTTGTATGTCCCCCCCAAATTCATCTGTTGAAGGCCTAATCCCCAATTCGATGGCATTTGGAGCTGGGGTCTGTGGGGGGTAATTAGGTTTATTTACTTATTCATTTTTATAAATTTATTTATTTATTTTATTTTTGGCTGCATTGGGTCTTTGTTGCTGCGCGCAGGCTTTCTCTAGTTGCGGTGAGCAGGGGCTGCTCTTCTTTGTGGTGCTAGGGCTTCTCATTGCGGTGGCTTCTCTTGTTACGGAGCACAGGCTTTAGGCATGTGGGCTTCAGTAGTTGCGGTTTGCAGGCTCTAGAGCTCAGGCTCAGTAGTTGTGGTGCAGGGGCTTAGTTGCTCTGCAGCATGTGGGATCTTCTCGGACCAGGGGTCGAGCCCATGTCCCCTGAATTGGCATGCAGGTTCTTAACCACTGCGCCACCAGGGAGGGCCCCAGGGTAACAATGTTTAAATTAGATCATGAAGGTGGAGCTCCCATGATGGGTGTCTTTTTTTCGTTTTTCTTTTTTGGCTGCGCCATGTGTCTTGTGGGATCTTAGTTCTCCGACCAGGGATCGAACCCGGGCCCATGTCACTGAAAGCACCGAGTCCTAACCACTGGACCACCAGGGAATTCCTGGGAGTAGTGTCTTTATGAGAAGAAGAGAGACCAAAGCTCTCTCTCTCCCTGTTCTCACAAAGAAGAGGTCACACGAGGATGCTGCAAGATGGTTCTATCTAGAAACCAGTACGAGGGCCCTCGCCAGGAACTGAATCTGCCCGCACCTTGATCTTGGACTTCCCAGACTCTAGAACTGTGAGAAATAAATGTTTGTTGTTTTAGGCCCCCAGCCTATGATATTTTGCTATAGTAACCTGAGCTGACCAAGACACTGTCCCCAGCACCCCAGAACATCGGCACACCAGTGAAACAAGCAGAGGAGGGAAAATACATCCAGTGGGCTGGAAAACCCTGAATTGACTAGAAGCAAATTTTCACTAGTCAGCACGACAGAGACTTGGGTTTGAAAATGAGTCACGTTATGGAAATTTAAGAACATTCCATATTTGTATACCTGCTTTTGTGGCCTGAGAAAGTCATTCTTGCTTTTTGTGAGGTGTTGCCACCTGGTTTCTGATAACGATGTGTGCTAGAATTAGCTAAGGCATCTGTTTTCTGAGCCACCATGCCTCTTTGGGGATCATGCCCTCCATCAACTACGTTTAAGAATGGAGAACAGTCTTAGAGGAAAACATAGGCAGAACACTCTATGACATAAATCACAGCAAGATCCTTTTTGACCCACCTCCTACAGAAATGGAAATAAAAACAAAAATAAACAAATGGGACCTAATGAAACTTAAAAGCTTTTGCACAGCAAAGGAAACCATAAACAAGATGAAAAGACAACCCTCAGAATGGGAGAAAATATTTGTGAATGAAGCAAGTGACTAAGGATGAATCTCCAAAATTTACAAGCAGCTCATGCAGCTCAATAACAAAAAGACAAACAACCCAATCCAAAAAATGGGCAAAAGACCTAAATAGACATTTCTCCAAAGAAGATATACAGATTGCCAGCAAACACATGAAAGGATGCTCCACATCATTAATCATTAGAGAAATACAAATCAAAACTTCAATGAGATATCATCTCACACCGGTCAGAATGGCCATCATCAAAAAATCTAGAACAATAAATGCTGGAGAGGGTGTGGAGAAAAGGGAACCCTCTTGCACTGCTGGTGGGAATGTGAATTGGTACAGCCACTATGGAGAACAGTATGGAGGTTCCTTAAAAAACTACAAATAGAACTACCATATGACCCAGCAATCCCACTACTGGGCATATACCCTGAGAAAACCAAAATTCAAATAGAGTCATGTACCAAAATGTTCATTGCAGATCTATTTACAATAGCCAGGAGACGGAAACAACCTAAGCGCCCATCATCGGATGAATGGATAAAGAAGATGTCGCACATATATACAATGGAATATTACTCAGCCATGTAAAGAAACGAAATTGAGCTATTTGTAATGAGGTGGATGGACCTAGAGTCTGTCATACAGAGTGAAGTAAGTCAGAAAGAGAAAGACAAATACCATATGCTAACACATATATATGGAATTTAAGAAAAAAAAAGTCATGAAGAACCTAGGGGTAAGACAGGAATAAAGACACAGACCTACTGGAGAACGGACTTGAGGATATGGGGAGGGGGAAAGGTAAGCTGGGACAAAGTGAGAGAGTGGCATGGACATATATACACTACCAATCATAAAATAGATAGCTAGTGGGAAGCAGACTCATAGAACAGGGATATTAGCTCGGTGCTTTGTGACCACCTAGAGGGGTGAGATAGGAAGGGTGGGAGGGAGGGAGATGCAAGAGGAAAGAGATATGGGAACATATGTATATGTATAAGTGATTCACTTTGTTATAAAGCAGAAACTAACACACCATTGTAAAGCAATTATACTCCAATAAAGATGTAAAACAAACAAACACAAAAAACAAAAGAACCCAAACACCTCAATTAAAAAATGTGCAGAACATATATACAATGGAACATTACTCAGCCATAAAAAGGAACAAAACTGAGTTTTTTGTAGTGAGGTAGATGGACCTAGAGTCTGTCATACAGAGTGAAGTAAATCAGAAAGAGAAAAACAAATACCGTATGCTAACGCATATATATGGAATCTAAAAAAATCACACTGAGGAACCTAGTGGCAGGGCAGGAATAAAAACGCTGATGTAGAGAACAGACTTGAGGACATGGTGGGGAAGGGGAAGCTGGGACAAAGTGAGAGAGTAGCATGGACATATGTACACTACCAAATGTAAAATGGATAGCTAGTGGGAAGCTGCTGCATAGCACAGGGAGGTCAACTTGACGCTTTGTGATGACCTAGAGGGGTGGGATAGGGAGGGTGGGAGGGAGGCTCAAGAGGGAGGGGATATGGGGATATATGTATACATATAGCTGATTCACTTTGTTGTACAGCAGAAACTAACACAATATTGCAAAGCAATTATACTCCAATAAAGATGTGAAAAAAATGTGCAAAAAAAAAAAAAAAAGAATCGAGAACAGGAATATTTGGGACTTGATCCTCCATCACTCTCGACTGCAGGACCTGAGGGGGCTATCCCAGGCCCTTTCTGCTGTGGGGCTGCCCCGGCATGCTGGCAGGAGAGGTGGGGACCCTGCCTGAATAGCTCCTCCTCAGCTGCACCCAGGTCTCTGCTTCTTTTGGATCTATTGTCCTGTTGCCTAGGGGCTGGGGGAGGGGGAGGGAGGGCAGGCTGCAGGCTCAGCGTCTGGATATTCACCAGCTTGACAGTCTCCTCCCACCATGCACTCCCATCCTCCAGCCTGCGGAAGAATCAGCTGGTCAGAACAGGGTAGTCTGGCACTTTATCAGTAATTTCCAAATTTATTATTTGTAGCATAAACTTTATGCCATGATCCTTTTAGGGCTGTGGCATTTGATACGGACATGCTAGTTGAGACTTAAAAATGATCGTCTCCTCTGTTCTCTGTGCTATGAGACTCAGTAGTCGACTCTGAAGCTCAGAAGCTGAGCCCCTGACACTTTTTGTTCCTTTTTGGGTTTTTTTTTCTGCTGGAACAATGCTTCCCAGAAATAGCAAAGGAATGCTTGTCATATGATTTGAATGGAGAATAGCTGAAGTCATGCAGAATAGTATTTGGACACAGATGCATATCATAGGTTATCAGTGATTTTTAAAGATAAGACACAAAGTTGTGTTTAAGATTCTCATGGCCAATGTGAAGAGGAAAATCATCTCAGGATTAATAATGTTCAAAGATTTTTTAAAAATTGCTTTGGAGTAGCACAACTTTTTCTGATTTGAAAGCCATAAAATTTACAAAACAGAAATAGACTCACAGACATAGAAAACAAACTCATGGTTACCAAGGGGGAAAGAGGGTGAGGGATAAATTAGGAGTTTGTGATGAACCGATATACACTACTGTGTATATAAAACAGATAAACAACAAGGTCCTACTGTATAGCACAGGGAACTATATTCACTACCTTGTAATAACATATAATGGTAAAAAATCTGAAAAAGAATATACATACATAACTGAAAATCACTTTGATGTACACCCAAAACTAACACAACATTGTAAATCAACTATACTTCAACAAAAAAATTCTACCAGGGATGTCCATAAAAATATACAATGATGAAGCTGACAGCATTCATGGAATCCTGACAATGGGGACAGCATCGACTTTTATACAGCCACTACTTATGACATCTTCCCAGTGTGCGAATGACATAGTGAAGTGTAAACCCTGAAATAATTAGATAATAAGTTAAAGCAACAGTATTCAAGGGCTTGACTCTGGTGATCTTAGTTGACCCCAGAATAAATTTAAGAATACTCAGAGCACTTTTTTCTCAAAATGCAGTCCATGCACCATCTGTACCAGTATCATATGGTATGTTATAAAAATGTAGATTTCTTGTTCCCCCTCTCACCAATAGAATCAGATCCTTTGGGGATAAGACCCAGGGCTCTCTACTTCCAATAAGTCTCCTAGGTGATCCTTATGTACACTTAGATGACCTAGAACAGGGGTGCCTTGCCAATTTTGTGCCATAGGCCCCTTGGCTCTCAGGTGAAGCCTGTAAACCAGAATGATGTTTTTAAATGCAGGGAATCAAATACACATGATTACAAATGAAACTGATTATATTGAAAAGCAATCATCAAAATATTAAGCAAAAATAATTTTGCGATAAATAATGACTGAGTTTCATCATTCATGTGTTAAATAACAAGACCTAGCACCAGATCTAATAACCACAATAATTTTCAAGACATGATGAGTATAAATGATATTTAGAGATACTTGCAGCCCCTGTAACATGATATGATATGACTGTCTGTGATTTCTTTCTTTCTTTTTCTTTTTTTAAACATCTTTATTGGAGTATAATTGCTTTACAATGGTGTGTTAGTTTCTGCTGTATAACAAAGTGAATCAGCTATACATAAACATATATCCCCATATCTCCTCCCTCTTGCGTCTCCTTCCCACACTCCCTCTCGCACCCCTCTAGGTGGTCACAAAGCACCGAGCTGATCTCCCTGTGCTATGCGGCTGCTTCCCACTAGCTATCTATTTTACATTTGGTAGTGTATATATGTCCATGCCACTCTCTCACTTCGTCCCAGCTTACCCTTCCCACTCCCTGTGTCCTCAAGTCCATTCTCTACGTCTGTGTCTTTTTTCCCGTCCTGTCCCTAGGTTCTTCAAAACCATTTCTGTTTTTACATTCCATATATACGTGTTAGCATGCGGTATTTCTTCTCCTCTTTCTGACTTGCTTCACTCTGCATGACAATCTCTAGGTCCATCCACCTCACTACAAATAACTAAATTTCATTTTTTTATGGCAGAGTAACATTCCATTGTATATATGTGCCACATCCTCTTTAGCCATTCATCTGTCGATGGACACTTAGGTTGCTTCCATGTCCTGGCTCTTGTAAATAGAGCTGCAATGAACATTGTGGTGCATGACTCTTTTTGAATTATGGTTTTCTCAGAGTATATGCCCAGTAGTGGGATTGCTAGATCGTATGGTAGTTCTATTTTAAGTTTTTTAAGGATGCTCCGTGCTGTTCGCCATAGTGGCTGTATCAATTTACATTCCCACCAACAGTGCAAGAGGGTTCCCTTTTCTCCACACCCTCTCCAGCATTTATTATTTGTAGATTTTTTGATGATGGTCATTCTGACCGGTGTGAGGTGATACCTCATTGTAGTTTTGATTTACATTTCTATAATGATTAGTGACATTGAGCATTCTTTCATGTGTTTATTGGCAATCTGTATATCTTCTTTGGAGAAATGTCTATTTAGGTCTTCTGCCCATTTTTGGATTGGGTTGTTTGTTGGGTTGATTTTGATATTGAGCTGCATGAACTGCCTGCATACTTTGGAGTTTAATCCTTTGTCAGTTTCTTCGTGTGCAAATATTTTGTCCCATTCTGAGGGTTCTCTTTTCATCTTGTTTATGGTTCCCCCTGCTGTGCAAAAGCTTTTAACTTTCATTAGGTCCCATTTGTTTACTTTTATTTCCATTTCTCTAAGAGGTGGATCAAAAAGGATCTTGCTGTGATGTATGTCATAAAGTGTTCTGCCTATGTTTTTGTTCTGCCTATGTTTTCCGCTAAGAGTTTTATAGTGTCTGGACTTACATTTAGGTCTTTAATCCATTTAGAGTTTATTTTTGTGTACGGTGTTAAGGAGTGTTCTAATTTCATTCTTTTACATGTAGCTGTGCAGTTTTCCCAGCACCACTTATTGAAGAGGTTGTCTTTTCTCCATTGTGTATTCTTGCCTCCTTTATCAAAGATAAGGTGGCCATATGTGTGTGGGTTTATCTCTGGGCTTTCTATGCTGTTCCATTGATCTATATTTCTGTTTTTTGTGCCAGTACCATACTATCTTGATTACTGTAGCTTTGTAGTATAGTCTGAAGTCAGGGAGCCTGATTCCTCCAGCTCCGTCTTTCGTTCTCAAGATTGCTTTGGCTATTCGGGTTCTTTTGTGTTTCCATACATATTGTGAAATTTTTTGTTCTAGTTCTGTGAAAAATGCCATTGGTAGTTTGATGGGGATTGCACTGAATCTGTAGATTGCTTTGGGTAGTATAGTCATTTTCACAATGTTGATTCTTCTAGTCCAAGAACATGGTATATCTCACCTCTGTGTGTATCATCTCTAATTTCTTTCATCAATGTCTTATAGTTTTCTGCATACAGGTCTTTTGTCTCCTCAGGTAGGTTTATTCCTAGGTATTTTATTCTTTATTTTTGCAGTGGTAAATGGAAGTGTTTCCTTAATTTCACTTTCAGATTTTTCATCATTAGTGTATAGGAATGCAAGAGATTTCTGTGCATTAATTTTATATCCTGCTGCTTTACCAAATTCATTGATTAGCTCTAATAATTTTCTGGTAGCATCTTTGGGATTCTCTATGTATAGTATCATGTCATCTGCAAACACTGACACCTCTACTTCTTCTTTTCCAATTTGGATTCTTTTTATTTCTTTTTCTTCTCTGATTGCTGTGGCTAAAAATCTCAAAACTAGGTTGAATAATAGTGGTGAGAGTGGGAAACCTTGTCTTGTTGCTGATCTTAGAGGAAATGGTTTCAGTTTTTCACCATTGAGAGCGATGTTGGCTTTCGGTCTGTCATATATGGCCTTTATTTTTTTGAGGTAAGTTCTCTCTATGTCTACTTTCTGGAGAGATTTTTTAATCAAAAATTGGTTTTGAATTTTGTCAAAAGCTTTCTCTGCATCTATTGAGATGATCATATGGTTTTTCTCCTTCAATTTGTTAATATGGTGTATGTATCACATTGGTTGATTAGCATATATTGAAGAATCCTTGCATTCCTGGGATAAACCCCACTTGATCATGGTGTATGATCCTTTTAATGTGCTGTTGGATTCTGTTCCCTAGTATTTTTTAAGGATTTTTGCATCTATGTTCATCAGTGATATTGGCCTGTAGTTTTTTTCTTTGCAACGTCTTTGCCTGGTTTTGGTATCAGGGTGATGGTAGCTTCATAGAATGTGTTTGGGAGTGTTCCTTCCTCTGCCATATTTTGGAAGAGTTTGAGAAGGACAGGTGTTAGTTCTTCTCTAAATGTTTGATAAAATTCACATGTGAAACCATCTGGTCCTGGGCTTTTGTTTGTTGGAAGAATTTTAATCACGGTTTCAATTTCAGTGCTTGTGATTGGTCTGTTTATATTTTCTATTTCTTCCTGGTTCAGTCTCAGGAGGTTGTGCTTTTCTAAGAATTTGTCCATTTCTTCCAGGTTGTCCATTTTATTGGCATATAGTTGCTTGTAGTAATCTCTCATGATCCTTTGTATTTCTGCAGTGTCAGTTGTTACTTCTCCTTTTTCATTTCTAATTCTATTGATTTGAGTCTTCTCCCTTTTTTCTTTTTAACAATTTTTTCTAATGTGGACCATTTTTTAAAAGTCTTTGTTGAATTTGTTACAATGTTGCTTCTTTTTATGTATTGGTTTTTTGACACCAAGGCATGTGGGATCTTAGTTCCCTGACCAGGGTTTGAACCTGCACCCCCATCATTGGAAGGCAAAGTCTTAACCACTGGACAGCCAGGGAAGACTCCTCCCTTTTTTTCTTGATGAGTCTGGCTACTGGTTTATCAATTTTGTTTATCTTCTCAAAGAACCACCTTTTAGTTTTATTGATCTTAGCTATTTTTTTATTCATTTCATTTTCATTTATTTCTAATCTGATCTTTATGATTTCTTTCCTTCTGCTAACTTTGGGCTTCTTTTGTTCTTCTTTCTCTAACTGCTTTAGATGTAAGGTTAGGTTGTTTATTTGAGATGTTTATGTTTCTTGAGGTAGGATTGTAGTGCTATAAACTTCCCTTTTAGAACTGCTTTTGCTGCATCCCATAGGTTTTACGTCATCATGTTTTCATTGTCATTTGTTTCTAGGTATTTTTTGATTTCCTCTTTGATTTCTTCAGTGATCTCTTGGTTAGTTAGTGGTGTATTGTTTAGTCTCCATGTATTTGTATTTTTCACAGATATATTCCTGTAATTGATATCTTGTTTCATATCGTTGTGTTCGGAAAAGATACTTGATAAGATTTCAATTTTTTAAAATTTACCAAGACTTGATTTGTGACTGAAGATATGATCTATCCTGGAGAATGTTCCATGAGCACTTGAGAAGAAAGTGTATTCAGTTGTTTTTGGATGGAATGTCCTATAAATATCAATTAAGTCCAGCTTGTTTAATGTATCATTTAAAGCTTGTGTTTCCTTATTTATTTTATTTTGGATGATCTGTCCATTGGTGAAATTGGGGTGTTAAAGTCCCCTACTATGACTGTGTTACTGTTGATTTCCCCTTTTATGGCTGTTAGCATTTGCCTTATGTATTGAGGTGCTCCTCTGTTGGGTGCATAAATATTTACAATTGTTATAACTTCTTCTTGGATTGATCCCTTGATGATTATGTAGTGTCCTTCTTTGTCTCTTATAATAGTCTTTATTTTAAAGTCTCTTTTGTCTGATATAAGAATTGCTACTCCAGCTTTCTTTTGATTTCCATTTGCATGGAGTATCTTTTTCCATCCTCTCCCTTTCAGTCAGTATGTGTCCCTAGGTATGAAGTGGGTCACTTGTAGACAGCATGTATACGGGTTTTTCTTTTTAATCCATTCAGCCAGTTTGTGTCTTTTGGTTGGAGGCTTAATCCATTTACATTTAAGGTAGTTATCGATATGTGTCTCCCTATTACTATTTTCTTAATTGTTTTGTAATTGTAGGTGTTTTCCCTCTCTTGTATTTCCTGCCTGGAGAAGTTCCTTTAGCACTTGTTGTAAAGGTGGTTTTGTGGTGCTGAATTCTCTTAGGTTTTGCCAGTCTGTAAAGGTTTTAATTTCTCTGTCAAATCTGAATGAGATCGTTGCTGGCTAGAGTAATATTGGTTGTAGGTGTTTCTCTTTCATCACTTTAAATATGTCCTGACACTCCCTTCTGGCTTGCAGAGTTTCTGCTGAAAGATCAGCTTTTAACCTTGTGGGGATCCCCTTGTATGTTATTTGTTCTTTTTCCCTTGCTGCTTTTAATATTTTTTCTTTGTATATAATTTCTGATAGTTTGATTAATATGTGTCTTGGTGTGTTTCTCCTTGGTTTATCCTGTATGGGACGCTTTTCACTTCCTGGACTTACTATTTCCTCACATATTAGGGAAGTGTTCAACTATAATCTCTTCAAATATTTTCTCAGTCCTTTTTTTTTTGTGTGTGTGTGTGTGTGTTATGCAGGCCTGTCACTGTTGTGGCCTCTCCCATTGCAAAGCATAGGCTCCAGATGCGCAGGCTCAGCGAACATGGCTCATGGGCCCAGCTGCTCCGTGGCATGTGTGACCCTCCCAGACCGAGGCACGAACCCATGTCCCCTGCATTGGCAGGTGGACTCTCAACCACTGCACCACCAGGGAAGCCCTCTCAGTCTCTTTTTTTCTTCTTCTTCTTCGGGGACCCCTATAATTTGAATGTTGGTGTGTTTAATATTGGCCCAGAGGTCTCTGAGATGTTCCTCAATTCTTTTCATTCTTTTTTCTTTATTCTGTTCTGCAGTAGTTATTTCCACTATTTTACATTCCAGGTCACTTATCTGTTATTCTACCTCAGTTATTCTGCTATTGATTCCTTCTAGGGAATTTTAAATTTCATTTATTGTGTTGTTCACCACTGTTTGTTTGGTCTGTAGTTCTTCTAGGTCCTTGTTAAATGTTTCTTGTATTTTCTCTGTTCTATTTCCAAGATTTTAGGCCATCTTTACTATCATTACTCTGAATTCTTTTCCAGGTAGACTGCCTATTTCCTCTTCATTTGTTTGTTCTCATGGGTTTTTACCTTGCTCTTTCATCTGCTATGTATTTCTCTATCTTCTCATTTTGCTTAACCTACTGTGTTTGGGGTCTCCTTTTCACAGGCTGCAAGTTCATAGTTCCTGTTGTTTTTGTTGTCTGCCTCCAATGATAAGGTTGGTTCTGTGGGTTGTGTAGGCTTCCTTGTGGAGGCACCAGGTGCCTATGTTCTGGTGGATGAGGCTGGATCTTGTGTTTCTGGTGGGCAGGACCATGTCTGGTGATGTTTTTTGGGGTGTCTGTGACCTTATTATGATCTTACACAACCTCTCTGCTAAGGGGTGGGGTTGTGTTCCTGTCCTTCCAGTTGTTTGGCGTAGGGTGTCCAGTTCTGTAGCTTGGTGGTCTTTGAGGGGAGCTGGGTCTTCAGGTTGAGATTGTGATCTCTGGGAGAGATTCTTCATTTGATATTACATATGGCTGAGAAGTCTCTGGTGGAGCAATGTCCTGAAGTTTGCTCTCCAACCTCAGAGGCTCAGGCCTGACACCTGGCCGGTGTCAGTCACACACCTTAAAAGAAAATGGAGTAAAAGAAACAGAGAAAGAAAAATAAAATAAAGCTATTAAAATAAAAAATGAAATATGTATTATTAAAAATAAAAAATGGGGGATCTTCAAGATGGTGGAAGAATAAGATGTGGAGATCACCTTCCTCCACACAAATATATCAGAAATACATCTACATGTGGAACAACTCCTACAGAACACCTACTGAATGCTGGCAGAAGACCTCAGACTTCCCAAAAGGCAAGAAACCCCCCACGTACCTGGGTAGGGCAGAAGAAAAAAGAAAAAGCAGAGACAAAAAAATAGGGATGGGACCTGCACCAGTGGGAGGGAACTGTGAAGGAGGAAAGGTTTCCACACACTAGGAAGCCCCTTCACGGGTGGAGACTGCAAGTGGCAGACGGGGTAAGCTTTGGAGCCACGGAGAAGAGCGCAGCAGCAGGGGTGCGCAGGGCAAAGTGGAGAGATTCCCTCACAGAGGATTGGTGCTGACCAGCACTCACCAGCCCAAGAGGCTTGTCTGCTCACCAGCCGGGGTGGGTGGGGCCTGGGAGCTGAGGCTCGGGCTTCAGAGGTTGGATCCCAGGGAGAGGACTGGGGTTGGCTGCGTGAACACAGCCTGAAGGGGGCTAGTGCATCACAGCTAGGAGTGAGGGAGTCTGGGGAAAACTCTGGAGCTGCCGAAGAGGCAAGAGACTTTTTCTTGTGTCTCTGTTTCCTGGTGTGCAAGGAGAGAGGATTAAGAGTGCCACTTAAAGGAGCTCCAGAGACTGGCGCAAGCCGTGGCTATGGGCGTGGAACCCAGAGACAGGCATGAGATACTAAGGCTTTTGCTGCCACCACCAAGAAGCCTGTGTGTGAGCACAAGCCACTATCTACACCTCCCCTCCTGGGAGCCTGTGCAGCCCCCTACTGCCAGGGTTCCGTGATCCAGGGACAACTTCCCTGGGAGAACACATTGTGCGCCTCAGGCTGGTGTAACGTCATGCTGGCCTCTGCCTCCATAGGCTCACCCCACACTCCATACCTCTCCTTCCCCCACGCCTGAGTGAGCCAGAGCCCCCGAATCAGCTGCTCCTTTAACGCCGTTCTCTCTGAGTGAAGAACAGATGCCCTCAGGTGACCTACATGCAGAGGCGGGGCCACTTTCAAAGCTGATTCCCAGGAGCTGTGCGAATAAAGAAGAGAAAGGGAAATTTCTCCCAACAGCCTCAGGAGCAGCAGTTTAAATCTCCACAATCAACTTGATGTACCCTGCATCTGTGGAATACCTGAATAGCAACAAATCATCCCAAATTGAGGAGGTGCACTTTGGAAGCAATGATATATATATATATATATATATATATATATATATATATATATAATTTTTTCCCCTTTTTCTCTTTTTGTGAGTGCATATGTGTCTGCTTCTCTGTGTGATTTTGTGTGTACAGCTTTGCTTTTACCATTTGTCCAGGGGTTCTGTCTGTCCATTTTCTTTTTAAATATAGTTTTTAGCACTTGTTACCATTGGTGGATTTTTTTGTTGTTGTTGTTGCTCTCTTTCTATTTTTTATTATTTCAAAAATATTTTTTATAACTTTTTTATTTTAATAACTTTATTTTATTTTACCTTCTTCTTTCTATTTTTCTTCTCTCTTTTATTCTGAGCCGTGTGGATGACAGGCTCTTGGTTCTCCAGCCAGGCGCCTGGGCTGTGCCACTGAGGTGGCAGAGCCAAGTTCTGGACACTGGTCCACAAGAGACCTCTCAGCTCCACATAATATCAAGCAGCAAAAATCTCCCAGAGATCTCCATCTCAATGCCAAGACCCAGCTCCATTCAACGACCAGCAAGTTACAGTACTGGACACCCTATGCCAAACAACTAGCAAGACAGGAACCCAACCCCATCCACAAGCAGAGAGGCTGCCTAAAATCATAATAAGGCCACAGACACCACAAAACACACCACCAGATGTGGATCTGTCCACCAGAAGTACGAGATCCAGCCTCATCCACCAGAACACAGACACTAGTCCCCTCCACCAGGAAGCCTACAAAATTCACTGAGCCAACCTTAGCCACTGGGGACAGACACCAAAAACAAGGGGAACTACGAACCTGCAGCCTGTAAAAACGATACCCCAAATACAACAAGTTAAGCAAAATGAGAAGACAGACAAACACACAGCAGATGAAGGAGCAAAGCAAAAACCCACCAGACCTAACAAATGAAGAGGAAATAAGCAGTCAACCTGAAAAAGAATTCAGAATAATGATAGTAAAGATGATCCAAAATCTTGGAAATAGAATGGAGAAAATACAAAAACATTTAACAAGGACCTAGAAGCACTAAAGAGCAAACAAACAGTGATGAGCAACACAGTAAAAGAAATTAAAATTCTCCAGAAGGGATCAATAGCAGAATAACAGAGGCAGAATAATGGATAAGTAACCTGGAAGATAAAACAGTGGAAATAACTACTGCAGAGCAGAATCAAGAAAAAAGAATGAAAAGAATTGAGGACAGTCTCAGAGACCTCTGGGACAATATTAAACACACCAACATTTGAATTATAGGGGTTCCAGAAGAAGAAGAGAAAAAGAAAGGGACTGAGAAAATATTTGAAGAGATTATAGCTGAAAACTTCCCAAATAAGGGAAAGGAAATAGTTAATCAAGTACAGGAAGCACAGAGAGTCCCATACAGGATAAATCCAAGGAGAAACACGCCAAGACACATATTAATCAAATTATTAAAAATTAAAAACAAAGAAAAAATATTAAAAGCAGCAAGGGAAGAAACAAATAACACACAAGGGAATCCCCATAAGGTTAACAGCTGATCTTTCAGCAGAAACTCTGCAAGCCAGAAGGGAGTGGCCGGACATATTTAAAGTGATGAAGGAGAAAAACCTACAATCAAGATTATTCTACCCAGCAAGGATCTCATTCATATTTGACAGAGAAATTAAAACCTTCACAGACAAGCAAAAGCTAAGAGAATTCAGCATCACCAAACCAGCTTTACAACAAATGCTAAAGGAACTTCTCTAGGCAGGAAACACAAGAGAAGGAAAAGATCTACAATAACAAACCCAAAACAATTAAGAAAATTGTAATAGGAACATATATATCGAAAATTACCTTAAATGTAAATGGATTAAATCCTCCAACCAAAAGACAGACTGGCTGAATGGATACAAAAACAAGACCCGTATATATGCTGTCTACAAGAGACACACTTCAGACCTTGGGACACATACAGACTGAAAGTGAGGGGATGGAAAAATATATTCCATGCAAATGTAAATTAAAAGAAAGCTGGAGTAGCAATTCTCATATCAGACAAAATAGATTTTAAAACAAAGACTATTACAAGAGACAAAGAAGGACACTACATAATCATCAAGGGATCAATCCAAGAAGAAGATATAATAATTGTAAATATTTATGCACACCCAACATAGGAGCACCTCAATACATAAGGCAAATACTAACAGCCATTAAGGGGAAATTGACAGTAACACAATCATAGTAGGGGACATTAACACCGCACTTTCAGTAATGGACAGATCATCCAAAATGAAAATAAATAAGGAAACAAATTTAAATGATACATTAAACAAGAGGGACTTAATTGATATTTATAGGACATTCTATCCAAAAACAACAGAATACACATTCTTCTCAAGGGCTCATGGAACATTCTCCAGGATAGATCATATCTTCAGTCATAAATCAAGTCTTGGTAAATTTAAGAAAATTGTAATCTTATCAATATCTTTTCTGACCACAATGCTATGAGACTAGATATCAATTACAGGAAAAAGTCTTTAAGAAATACAAACACGGGTTTCCCTGGTGGCGCAGCAGTTGACAACCTGCCTACTAGTGCAGGGGATACGGGTTTGAGCCCTGGTCTGGGAAGATCCCACATGCTGTGGAGCAGCTAGGCCCGTGAGCCACAACTACTGAGCCTGTGCGTCTGGAGCCTGTGCTCTGCAACAAGAGAGGCCGTGATAGTGAGAGGCCCTGCACTGCGATGAGGAGTGACCCCCACTTGCCACAACTAGAGAAGGCCCTCACACAGAAGCGAAGATCCAACACAGCCAAAAATAAATAAATAAATTAAAAATATACAAACACATGGAGGTTAAACAATACACTACTTAATAACCAAAACATCACTGAAGAAATCAAAAATACCTAGAAACAAATGACAACGAAAACACGACGACCTAAAACTTATGGGATGCAGCAAAAGCAGTTATAAGAGGGAAGTTTATAGCAATACAATCCTACCTTAAGAAACAAGAAACATCTCAAATAAACAACCTAATATTACACTTAAAGCAAGTAGAGAAAGAAGAACAAAAAAACCCCAAAGTTAGCAGAAGGGAAGAAATCATAAAGATCAGATCAGAAATAAATGAAAAAGAAATGAAGGAAATGATAGCAAAGATCCATAAAACTAAATGCTGGTTCTTTGAGAAGATAAACAAAATTGATAAACCATTAGCCAGACTCATCAAGAAAAAAAGAGAGAAGACTCAAATCAACAGAATTAGAAAAGAAAAAGGAGAAGTAACAACTGACACTGCAGAACTACAAATGATCATGAGAGATTACTACAAGCAACTCTATGTGAATAAAATGGACAACCTGGAAGAAACGGACAAATTCTTAGGAATACACAATCATCCGAGACTGAACCAGGAAGAAACAGAAAATATGAACAGACCAATCACAAACATCGAAATTGAAACTGTGATTAAAAATCTTCCAACAAACAAAAGCCCAAAAGCAGAGGGCTTCACAGGCGAATTCTATCAAAAATTTAGACAAGAACTAATAGCCATCCTTCTCAAACTTTTGCAAAATATAGCAGAGGTAGGAACACTCACAAACTCATTCTGCAAGGCCACCATCACCCTGATACCAAAACCAGACAAAGATGTCACAAAGAAAGAAAACTACAGGCCAATATTACTGATGAACATAGATGCAAAAATCCTCAACAAAGTACTAGCAAACAGAATGCAACAGCACATTAAAAGGATCACACACCATGATCAAGTGGGGTTTATCCCAGGAATGCAAGGATTCTTCAATATACCCAAATCAATCGACGTGATACACCATATTTACAAATTGAAGGAGAAAATCCATATGATAATCTCAATAGATGCAGAGAAAGCTTTCAACAAAATTCAACACCTATTTATGATAAAAACCCTGCAGAAAGTAGGCATACAGGGAACTTTCCTCAACATAATAAAGGCCATATAAGACAAACCCACAGCCAACATCATCCTTAATGGTGAAAAACTGAAACCATTTCCACTAAGATCAGGGAGAAGACAAGGTTCCACGCTCTCAACACTATTATTCAACATAGTTTTGGAAGTTTCAGCCACAGCAATCAGAAAAGAAAAATAATTAAATGGAATCCAAATTGGAAATGAAGAAGTAAAGCTGTCACCGTTTGCAGATGACATGATACTCTACATAGAGAATCCTAAAGATGCTACCAGAAAACTACTAGATCTAATCAATGAATTTGGTAAAGTAGCAGGATACAAAATTAATGCACAGAAACCTCTTGCATTCCTATACACTAATGATGAAAAATCTGAAAGTGAAATTAAGAAAACTCTCCCATTTAGCATTGCAACAAAAAGAATAAAATATATAGGAATAAACCTACCTAAGAAGACAAAAGACCTGTATGCAGAAAACTATAAGACACTGATGAAAAAAATTAAAGATGATACAAATAGATGGAGAGATACACCATGTTCTTGGATTGGAAGAATCAACATTGTGAAAATGACTATACTACCCAAAGCAATCTACAGATTCAATGCATTCCCTATCCAACTACCACTGGCATTTTTCACAGAACTAGCACAAAAAATTTCACAATTTGTAAGGAAACACAGAAGACTCTGAATAGCCAGAGCAATCTTGAGAAAGAAAAATGGAGCTGGAGGAATCAGGCTCCCTGACTTCAGACTATACTACAAAGCTACAGTAATCAAGACAGTATAGTACTGGCACAAAAAGAGAAATATAGATCAATGGTACAGGATAGAAAGCCCAGAGATAAACCCATGCACATATGGTTACTTTAAGTTTGATAAAGG
Source organism: Delphinapterus leucas (assembly GCF_059928025.1). NCBI lineage: Eukaryota > Metazoa > Chordata > Mammalia > Artiodactyla > Monodontidae > Delphinapterus > Delphinapterus leucas. The sequence continues at coordinate 24,247,009 of NC_143134.1, forward strand.
AGGCAAGACTATACAGTGGAGAAAAGACAGCCTCTTCAATAAGTGGTGCTGGGAAAACTGGACAGCTATATGTGAAAGAATGAAATTACAACACTCCCTAACACCATACACAAAAATAAACTCAAAATGGATTAAAGACCTAAGTGTAAGGCCAGATACAAACAAAGTCTTAGAGGAAAACATAGGCAGAACACTCTATGACATACATCACAGCAAGATCCTTTTGACCAGCCTCCTAGAGAAATGGAAATAAAAACAAAAATAAGAAATGGGACCTAATGAAACTTAAAAGCTTTTGCATAGCAAAGGAAACCATACACAAGACAAAAAGACTGCCCTCAGAATGGGAGAAAATATTTGCAAATGAAGCAAGTGACAAAGGATTAATCTCCAAAATTTACAAGCAGCTGACAAAGCTCAGTAACAAAAAAACAAACAACCCAATCCAAAAATGGGCAGAAGACTGAAATAGACATTTCTCCAAAGAAGATATACCATTGCCAATAAACAAATGAAAGAATGCTCAAATCATTAATCATTAGAGAAATGCAAATAAAAACTACAATGAGATATCATCTCACACCAGTAAGAATGGCCATCATCAAAAAATCTACAAACAATAAATGCTGGAGAGGGTGTGAAGAAAAGGGTACCCTCTTGCACTGTTGTTGGGAATGTAAATTGATACAGCCACTATGGAGAACATTATGGAGGTTCCTTAAAAAACTAAAAATAGAACTACCATATGACCCAGCAATTCCACTACTGGGCATATACCCTGAGAAAATCATAATTCAAAAAGAGTCATGTACCACAATGTTCATTGCAGCTCTATTTACAATAGCCAGGTCATGGAAGCAACCTAAGTGTCCATCAACAGATAAATGGATAAAGAAGATATGGCACATACATACAATGGAATATTACTCAGCCATAAAAAGAAATGAAATTGAGTTATTTGTAGTGAGGTGGATGACCCTAGAGTCTGTCATACAGAGTGAAGTAAGTCAGAAAGAGGGAAACTAATACGGTATGCTAACACATATATATGGAATCTAAAAAAACAAAAAATGTGGTCATGAAGAACCTAGGGGGAAGACGGGAATAAAGACACAGACCTACTAGAGAATGGACTTGAGGACACGGGGAGGGGGATGGGTAAGCTGGGACAAAGTGAGAGAGTGGCATGGACATATATACACTACCAAATGTAAAATAGATAGCTAGTGGGAAGTAGCCGCATGGCACAGGGAGATCAGCTCGGTGCTTTGTGACCACCTAGAGGGGTGGGATAAGGAGGGTGGGAGGGTGATGTCAGAGGGAAGAGATATTGGGATGTATGTTTATGTATAACTGATTCATTTTGTTATAAAGCAGAAACTAACACACCATTGTAAAGCAATTATACTCCAATAAAGATGTTAAAAAAAAGTGTAAAAATCTCGATATTTTTAATATTGATTATGTGTAAACATTTTGCATATATTGACCTAGATAAAATGTTATGAAAACTAATTCCACTGGGAAAATAAAAAATAAAAAAGTAATAAAAAAAGAGAAAAAGGGCTTCCCTGGTGGCGCAGCGGTTGAGAGTCCGCCTGCTGATTCATGGGACACAGGTTCGTGCCCCAGTCCGGGAAGATCCCACATGCTGCGGAGTGGCTAGGCCCATGAGCCATGGCTGCTGAGCCTGCACGTCTGGAGTCTGTGCTCCCCAATGCGAGAGGCCACAACAGTGAGAGGCCCGTGTACCACAAAAAAAAGGAGAGAAAGAAAGAAAGAAGAGAGCAACCAAACCAAAAAAGAAAAATCTATACTAAGAAAAGAAACAAAAAAAAAACAAAAAGAACAAAACAAAAAGCAAAACAGAGAGACAGAACCCTAGGATAAACGGTTAAAGCAAAGCTATACAGACAAAATCACACAAAGAAGCATACACATACACAGTCACAAAAGGAGAAAAAGGAAAAAAATATATATGTATTAAAAAAAAAAGGATAGAGCAACCAAATCAAGAAACAAATCTATCAATGATAATAAGCTCTAAATACTAAATTAAGATAAACATAAAAGCAGAAGGAAAGCAGATGCAGAAAGCAAACCCCAAGTCTACAGTTCCTCCCAAAGTCCACCTCCTCAATTTTGGGATGATTCGTTGTCTATTCAGGTATTCCATGGATGCAGGGTACATCAGTTTGATTGTGGAGATTTAATCCATTGCTCCTGAGGCTGCTGGCAGAAATTTCCCTTTCTCTTTGTTCGCACAGCTCCTGGCATTCAGCTTTGGATTTGGCCCTGCCTCTGAGTGTAGGTCACCTGAGGGTGTCTGTTCCCTGCTGCGACAGGTCAGGGTTAAAGTAGCAGCTGATTCGGGGGCTCTGGCTCACTCAGGCCGGGGGGAGGGAGGAGTGTGGATGCGGGGCAAGCCTGCAGCGGCAGAGGCCGGTGTGACGTTGCAACAGCCTGAGTCGTGCCGTCCGTTCTCCCGGGGAAGTTGTCCCCGGATCACGGGACCCTGGCAGTGGCGGACTGCACAGGCTCCCGGGAGGGGAGGTGGGGATAGTGACCTGTGCTCGCACACAGGCTTCTTGGTGGCGGCTGCAGCAGCCTTAGCGTCTCATGCCCGTCTCTGGTGTCTGCGCTAATAGCCACGGCTCGCACCCGTCTCTGGAGCTCCTTTAAGTGGTGGTCTGAATCCCCTCTCCTTGTGCACCCCAAAACAATGGTCTCTTGCCTCTTAGGCAGTTTCAGACTTTTTCCCGGACTCCCTCCTGGCTAGCTGTGACGCACTAGCCCCCTTCAGGCTGTGTTTACGCACCAACCCCAGTCCTCTCCCTGAGCTCCGACCGAAGCGCGAGCCTCAGCTCCTAGCCCCACCCGCCCCAGCAGGTGAGCAGACAAGTCCCTCGGGCTGGTGAGTGCTGTTCGGCACCAATCCGTGCGGGAATCTCTCCGCTTTGTCCTCCGCACCCCTGTTGCTGCGCTCTCCTCTGAGACTCCGAAGCTTCCTCCCCGCCCACCCACCGTCTCTGCCCGGGAACGGGCTTCTAGTGTGTGGAAACTTTTCCTCCTTCACAGCTTCCTCCCAGAGGGAGGGCAGGTCCCGTCCCTATTCTTTTGTCTCTGTATTTTCTTTTTTCTTTTGCCCTACCCAGGTACATGGGGAGTTTCTTGCCTTTTGGGAGGTCTGAGGTCTTCTGCCAGCGTTCAGTAGGTGTTCTGTAGGAGTTGTTCCACATGTAGATGTATGTTTGATGTATCTGTGGGGAGGAAGGTGTCTCCACATCTTACTCCTCCACCATCTTGAAGCTATCTCAGTGTCTGTGATTTCTATTGGTGATAAAGTAAGAGGTACTGCTATTCCACATTTGTGGTTTGTTTCTTACATTCATAATTAAAGGAAGTTAGTGAAAAATTAAATATACATTTTTTTCTTTTTACATTCATGGGCCCCTCTCCAACCGCAGGTTAAGAATATCTGTTTAAGGCACTTGAAAAGATGTTCAACATCACTAATTGTTAGAGAAATTCGAATTGAAACTACAATGAAGTATCAACTCACACAGGTCTGAATGGCTTTTATCAAAAAGTCTACAAATAATAAATGCTGGAGAGGATGTGGAGAAAAGGGAACCCTCCTACACTGTTGGTGGGAATGGTAATTGGTGCAGCTACTATGGGGAACAGTATGCAGGTTCCTTAAAAAACTAAAATTAGAGCTACCATATGATCCACCAATTCCATTCCTGGGTATATATCCAGGAAAAAACAGAAACTCTAATTCAAAAAGATACATGCTCCCCAATGTTCATAGCAGCACTATGTACAGTAGCCATGACATGGAAACAACCTAAATGTCCATTGACAGATGAACAGATAAAAAAGATGTGGTACATATGAACAATGGAGTATTAGTCATAAAAAAGAATGAAATAATGCCATTTGCAGCAACGTGAATGGACCTAGAGGTTATCATACTAAGTGAAGTAAGTCAGAGAAAGACAAATATTGTATGCTATTACTTATAGGTGGAATCTAAAAAAATGGCACAAATGAACTTATTTACAAAATGGAAACAGACTCACAGACATAGAAAACAAACTTATGGTTACCAAAGGGGAAAGGGGGAGTTTGGGATTAACAGATATCCACTACTATATATAAAATGGGTAAACAATAAGAACTTACTGTATAGCACAGAGAACAATATTCAATATCTTGTAATAACTTATAATGAAAAAGAATCTGAAAAAGATTTTATATATATACACATATATGTTTGTATGTATCTATATATCTATATCTATGTCTAACAGAATCACTTTGCTGTACACCTGAAACTAACACAACGTTGTAAATGAACTATACTTCAATTAAGAAAAGAATACCTGTTTAATGAGATGATGGAATGCATGAGCTTTGGGACACCTTGCATGAACAAATGTGGGTGTGTGTACACAAAACACAGACACACAGACACACACACAATATTTTTGCTGCTATGTCTGACACGGACTGAACACAGGCTATTTAAAATCGTAGTCTTGATGAGAATGGGCACAGCTAGCTAGTGTTATCATTTAAAGATAGAGCCATATGCTTTGGCAATCAGCTAGACAGAGGACAGTTTTAAGGTTTACTAATGAAAATATGAGTCTGTTTAAGAAATGTGACTGGCTAAATGGACCCAGTACTTTCACACTTTCTCTGTGAGATGATCTGATCTATTCCAGAACATGAACATGTAGGTGAAAGAAGGCCAGGTTCTGTAATATAGAGCATCACAGCAATAATTCTGGCCTGGAAATGTTTCAAAGCAGGTGTTACCATTCACCCACCAAGAGCATAAAAAACCCAATAAAAGATATCAGTGCTTTCCAATCTGCTATACGTGTGTTTTGAAGAAGATGTTCAATTAAAAAAATGTTTCTGTGGTCAAATAAGCTTGAGAAATTCTGCATCCTAAATATCTTCTCTCAGTAATTCACAGCATATCAGCCCTGGCTGAGAAATTTATAGATAAGGAAACCTTTTTGTTTGTTTGTTTGTTTTTTTGGTATGCAGGCTTCTCACTGTTGTGGCCTCTCCCGTTGCGGAGCACAGGCTCCGGACGCGCAGGCTCAGCGGCCATGGCTCATGGGCCTAGACGCTCCACGGCACGTGGGATCTTCCTGGACCGGGGCACGAACCCGTGTCCCCTGCATCGGCAGGTAGACTCTCAACCACCGCGCCACCAGGGAAGCCCTCGGTTTTGTTTTATGCATCAGAATTTCTTGGGAGCCTTAAAGAAATACTTTAAAAATACCCACCACTCAGAGATTATGATTTAACTGGTTTATGGTGGGGTATTTAACAAAAATTTCCTCGGGTTGAAAGGCACTGGTGAACCCATCATTTTGAAAAGCTTATGTCACCATAGACCTTGCACTGATTTCCTGAGGTGGCTGCAACTTAGTACCATAAACTGGGTGGCTTAAAACCACCGTTCTCCCACAGTTCTGGAGGCCAGAAGTCCTCCAAAACTCAAGGTGCCAGCAGGACCATGGGCTCTTGAAGGCTCTCAGAGAGAATCTGTTCTATGCTCTTCTCTTAGTGTCTGGTGGGCCTGCAACCCTTGTGATTCCTTGGCTTGTGGCCCCATCACACTAAGCTCTGCCTCCATCATCACGTGGTGCTCTCCCTGTGTATCTCTCTCCTCTTCTTATAAGGACACCAGTCATATTGGATTAGGGCCCACCCTACTCCATCCATAATGACCTCATCTTAGCTGGGTTACATCTGCAAAGACCCTTTTTCCCAATAAGGTCACATTCAGAAGTACCAAGTTTAACAGTTCAACATGTCATTTAACGGAGACACAAGTCAACCCCTTTCAGATCTCCTTTGGGGAGAATCCTTGGAACACACTTTGAGAAATGCTGCCCACTAGAATTTTAAATTTTGTGCAATGTAGCTTCCTGGTAAAACCACCAAGATGCATTATTGACACAGTCTATTCCCTGGTAACTGAACAATTTGAACTGTGTACAGAATTGTTGGGGGATGTGCTGCAGGATGTGCTCCTGTGAAGATGATTTTGGTTTTAGAGTGGTTGATCTAAAGCCATTCTTTCTGACCTGAATGAGCTTGCCAGACAGATCATCTGTTGTGACTACACCCACTCTAGACAATAAACAGCCATCATCAGTGGAGAGAAGGGTACTTACCTGGGTATCCTCGACAGTAGGCAGGCCTGCTGCCAGGTGCATATTTAAAAGAACAAAGCCCCCAGTACACCTTCCTGTCACAGCCCTAGAAACTGTCACCTAGGCAGAGAGGAGCCGAGCACTTGATCCTCCTGATGTTCCAGGTAGCATTGAAGTGGAGGTTTTTTATTACCTGAAGAGCAGAGTGGTCCAGTGGAAAGACAGAACTAAGATTGCAACTCAGGCTCTTCCTCTAAGGCCTGGGCTCTTTCCAGAGTTGCACTGTATTTCTCTGAAAACAATGACGACACTCGTGTTACAGGATTGCTGTGGGGATTAAATGAGATACTGTGGGCGAAAGTGCTTGTAAATGATAAATTTAGAAAAGAACAGAATCATTATGGAGGAAGATAGAACCAACTTAAACGTTGGTATTATTATCAAGGAGTGTAAAACCGATCATCAGCACTGGCTTTGGACAACATTATGTAGTCAAGTTCATGGTTGAATGCCTCCCTGCTCCCCATTCTAAGTCATTCTCTTCTTAAATCTCACCTGCCTTTGCTAAATGCAGCTGTGTTGTTGACCTGCTGATTTTAGTTTGTGTGAATCTGGCTGTATAAATGGAATGGCTGATTTCAACAACCCTGTTATTAGGGTCAGAGGAGGGCTCCGGTTAGGAAACAGGAGGAAGCAACTCCTTCCTGGAATCAGAAGACTTAGGTGTTTGGCAGGGGCTGCAGAGAGGGGGGAGGCACCTAGTGGATGTCCTGCTTGCCCTTGGAGAGAGCTTTTTTGGCAGCCCAGCCCCTGAGGATCCTTCTGGGTTTTGATAGGATAGGTCTTAGGGAATAAAAAATGCTAGGTCCAGTCACTGCGGGGAGCAGTGCCTTCTCTCACTGATGTGGGCTTGGAGGTCAGAGGGACAGATATCCAGTGGACGGTGATATAAAAAGAGAGGGTAAAGTGTTACCTTAAAAAAAGAAAAAACTTGAAGAAACCAAAAAGCAATTCTTGTCCTAATTGTGTCATCAACTGGTCTACTCTAGAGTCTGAATTTCCATCCCTGGGAGTTCTTTGTTTTGGGTTGAGACTCCTTGGTGCCAGGATTTCTTTCCTAAAATGAAAATATCCCTGGGGGTGTGTGGATGGATAGGTTATGTCTTAACATCTCTCAGTCCGTAATATTTGGCGATAAATTTATTTATTAGCTGAAGAGTCTTAGGAACCTTGCAAACAAGTTCTAAGCCCCACAGTGCCTACCCCAGTGCAGTCCCTATAACAGATCTTTGGTAAATTTCTCCAGAGTTACATTTGGATTAAAAGAGATATAGACTCATGATTCTATGAAGGAGACAAAAGGGGGCAGATGGTATCGGTGTATGGAGTCCTACGTGGGGGCTTTATACTTTGGGGGAAAGAGATTCAAGAAGCTGCAAAGAGAAAGCAGTGGAGTGTCAAGGATTTGAAGACTGGGAAGATTTGTGTTTGTGTTCTAATTCTGCCACTTTGTGAGCACATGCAGGTCATGTTAAACTGTCTGGCCTTGGTTTTGTCAACAGTAAGTTGGGAGCACTTATTCCTTAATACCTCATAGAACTGTTGTGAGAATGTAAAGATACATTGGCAGTACAGTTTCCTTATAAATGATGAAAGGACAGACACTCGTTACTATTATTATTATTATTATTAAAGGCAGAACATACTCAGGGCTACTATAACTAACTTCACGTTTGTTTTCAAGTGACACATGGTGATGCTGACTAGCTCTTGTGTCTGGGGAGGTATGTAAATCTGTTACATGGAAGTGTTAGCATACTCTACAGTGGGGAATCTATGTTCGCTTGAATTCCGAGGACTGAGTTCCTTCCAAATCAGGTTGAAACTGTCTCCACAGTGCTGATTCTGAAAAGAAACACAGGCAGAGATCTGTTGGAGAGACGAGACCTACTTCATCATATGGCTGTGCCCATCGAAGGGAAGCAGACAGCCAGCCCTTTGCAGAGAATATTGAAGACAGCAAACATGGGGAGGGCATCAGGTGGTGGAGACACAGCACTACTAAGGAGAGTGCTTTGGCCAAACACCAACCTGGATGTGTCACAGCATCAGTGACCTGAAGAAAGGGGGTCCCCGACTCAGAGGGCAGCCTGGCATGGGGCAGAAGAGAATCTGAGCACACAGAGCACTTCTTCAACCACTATTGATCTGGGTCTCTCCCAGCTCCTCAGCATGGAGAAACCGGAGGCTGATAACAGAGCTGCTGTATGGCCTTATCATTCCTTCTAGACAGGTATGTGTTGTCCTTGAGTATAGTTTGCCCTCAGAGTTTGCATGAGTTCATTTTTGACCAATTCATTTGTTGTTTTCATAAAATCCTAAGTGAAAAAAATGTATGTTTGTGGTTCTATGTGAGCCGGTTGGATGCTACTGACTATCAGGCTCAAGATTCCAGAGCCTCCAAAGATGGCTAAGCCAGGTCAGGTGTCAGGAGCTTCCCTTCAAGAATGCCGTCATGGACTGAACACTTATCACATGATAATGGGTGTACAAAGGGTTAAAAACACGAGGAGAAGGGAAATATTTGCTCCAGTGGAGGAACTAAGGAAGACTTCATGGAGGATGTGGCACTTGAGACGGGTCTTAAAAAGAGAGCGGGATTTTTGACATACAGGGATGGGCTCAGGTGCAGAGAATGGGGTGAGGTCCACGGAAGATGGGGTGGAGGTGGGTTTGGATCGGAGATCCTGAGCAACAGAGAGGCAGAGACTCATGTGGCATGGGGGTAGGAGTGGAATGGTGACCAAACAGTGGGAAGAAGAAACGGGAGGGCTTGGGAGACCTGCCTTGTTGATGATTTTGTCTGCTAGGGGAAGAACAGAGGTGGTAGTCTTGCCTCATTGTGATGAGACCCATTCTCACATGCAGGGCAGAGTGATGGAGCCAGCTTTCCAAGGACAGGCTTCCAGAGACTTCCTGCCTTGATCAGTGGTCTTGTGTATGACATGGACATGTCCCTTGCCTTAACCGTATCCTCTGGGGCTCCTCTTCACATGATTTACCTGCTCCCTGCTCTGCTAGTAAAATAAGGTTTGGCATTTTTCTGGATTTGCCAGAAGGAGCCCCTTATACTTTTCAAATGCTGAGTATTATCATATCTGCTAAGCAGACGGAGGAGAGCTTAAAGAATCTAGAGCAGCAAGAGAGGTAGAGCCCTGTGCTGGTGGTCTCGGGGACCCAGAGCTCTCATCCTTCATCTGCCACTTACTTACTACCTGTATGACTATTTCACCTCGCTGTGTCCTCACCTGTCAGGAGAGAAGACTGGACAGGATGGTCAGTAAGAGGGCTTCCAGTTCTGGAAGTCGAAGTTTCTATGTCCTGACTACCTAGTGGGGTGGCAAACTTGACTGTCCCAAAGCATGGCAAAGGCTGATGCTTGCCCCATGCACACTTAGGCAGGGTGGGCTTCTAGAGCCAGATCATTCTGAAAAACAAACCAGCAAGAAGCTTGCTGGGAACAAGCCAAATTGCTTGGTTAAACCTGGCACTGTGTGTGCAGGTAAAGTTTTAGGAAGAAACACCTCTCCAAACCCCAGACAGAGGAAGAAGCTAGTGCAAAGATGGAGAATGCTAAGCAGAGAGAGAAGGAAGAGAAGGTTTCGGTGGCTACCTTTGGACTTTGAGAATTAGAGATCATCCAGCCATGTCAGTCTGACCTCTGGATCCACACATTCCAAGGCGAGCTGTCTCAATAGAGTGTGAGTCACCCTCTCTCCTTTGCATTTTCCCAATGAAAATTTCCCTCCAAGACATTCGAGTAGCGGAAATGATTGCATAATTGCACCTCTGTCTGTTGTTGCCATGCTCCCCAGCTGCTCTCACCATTTACTCCCCCTCAATACCTGTTCACTTTCCAGGGGGAAAGGGTGTGTAAGAAAAATGTTGCTGAAGAAAGGTCACATCCAGGGAGTGAGAGCAACGCAGTCTGCATTGAGATTGCCCCAAGACGTCCCTACCCCTGCAGAATGCTGGCTGGCCCAGAAACCAACCCTACTAATTAAATCATCCCTTGGCCCCTGGGGTGGACTAGCCTTGCCCTTCCCCCCTTCTCCCCACAGGCCAAGATTGCAAACGTGGTCACGCCAAATGTTGGCCACGCCAAACGTCTATGAGAAAGTCCCCTTCCCGGCATTCCCCAGCAGCTGTGTGACATATCAAGGTTACCTTGAAAGGAATGCAGAGGAGTGAGAATCTATCCATCTATCAAGATATGAGTCACCAGCGTGATGTCATCTGAATCTCAACCTGGTTCCCTTAGTTTTGACTGTATAAGCACATAATATACCAGAAGCAAATGGAACACGTCCAGCTGCAGACATCCACATGGACACACACATGCACTGACAAACACACACATACCCACACACACATGCACGCATGCATTCACTGGTCTAATATGCCCTGGTACAGCTCCTATGAGTGCAACACCTGGCTGTGGAGGGGGATGGCTTTTTGGGCAGTGTTAGTGAGGGTGACCTTCGGATGACGATCTGTAGGCTGCATGGAATGGAAGGCAACACGAGACCTTGGCACCCCTCTCTCTTGAAAGCATGGCAGTGCTTACATACTTACACAATTAGGCTTAATTATGTCCTGCTCTGCCGTCACTGAATGTGTTCCATGCAGTTTGGCTTTCTCTCCCTGCGCCTTTCACAGGCTCTTTTCCTGATGCTCTAAACTCGACTGGCTTCCTGCTATGGTTTTTGGAAGCCAGCCATGGAGGCCACCATATGGCCAAAGGCCCACTTCCCTGGCATTATCTGGGTCCTCCCTATTCCTAGAGAAGGTTAGTCTCTGCCCACTGCCCAGTGGGTCTTTAGGGGGAATCTTTATGACTTTAAGTTCAGCTCTGTTGACAGAGGCCACTGGGGCAACCGGTGTGGCTGTAACAGCACTGAGCTGGAGCCAGGAGATGTGGGCTTGAGACTCAATGCTTCTCCTGGCCTCAGTTTCTTCCTCTAAAAATGGGAATAAGAAAATCTGCCCCGCCTATAGAGCTGCCCAATAGATGGTTGCACAGTAGAAGACTCTAGAAGGCATGTGACCATGGTGTCAACAGAGGCCCTGGCTTTGTGAAGGGGGCGGTCCTGCCTACCTGCTTCAGAGTTCTTGTGAAGGTCACAGGAGAGAAATGATGATTTGCTGCCTACTGCTCCTGCTCTTGCCGATTCTCCTAGGATGTGCCCTTTAAGCTGCCCGGCTAGGGTATCACCCCATCATCTGCCTCTCAGTCAAATATGTCGTCTTGCCTCTCCTGCTCAACCTTGCTTTTCTGATACCTGAGACCTGAAGTTTCCAAGAGGAAGAGAGAGGTGGAGAAGCCTCCAGAGTTGGTGGCTTTGCTGGGGTCAATCTAGGAAAAGCTCACCCAGTGCAAGGGCTTGAAGGAAGGAGCTTACTGAATGCGAGCCGAACTTAAGTCTAGGGTGGAAGGGACCAAGCAGGCCACAGGAAAAATGAGTACTTCCCATGCACTGGGCCACTCAATGGACCCACCAAAGACGTGCATCCTGACATGGCCATAGTCTGTGGTTAACCAAAGCCCAGGACAGTGGGAGCACATGAAATTCTTTTTTATTTCATAATAATTTAATTGAATTTTTTAAATTAAATATTGCCTTGCCTTTGTGCTGCTTTAATTGTGCTTTAATTTTTTTAAATTTTAAAAAAATTTAATTTTTAAAATTAAATATTGCCTTGTGCTGTGTAATATTTAAATTAAATATTGCCTTGCTTTGCTTTGAACACACCTGTTGCCTAAGCTTTTGGAGTAACAGGAAGTGGCCCTCATCACAGCAGTTAATGACATGATGGCAAAAGCAGTGACTATTTAGGTGGCATGACACATTTGCTAGGAAGAACACCTCTGTAGTTATAGTGCCTGAATTTTAATCCTGACTTCACTGCTTACTAGGTACATGACCTTGGGTACGTTAACTAGTATTTTGGATCTCAGTTCCCTCATCTGTGAAAGTTAACTAATAATAGTACCTATCCCACTAGGTTTCTAAGGGACTTAGATGCGATAATGCCTGCAAAGTATTCAAAAGTCCCTGGCACATCCTAGATAATCAATGAATATTAGGTTTTACTAATTACATATTTCAAATTTTAAACATTCTAAATAATAATAATAATTCCTTATGTAAATTGTTACAGCTACTATGGAGAACAGTATGGAGGGTCCCTAATAAACTAAAAATAGATTCTCTAACCACCTCTAGTCACGGCCACTTCTAAAACACCCAGATGGGAGAGGACCTTCAAGATGGTGGAGGAGTGAGACGTGGAGATCTTCTTCCCCACAAATACATCAAAAATACATCTACATGTGGAACAACTCCTACAGAACACCTACTGAATGCTGGCAGAAGACCTCAGACTTCCCAAAAGGCAAGAAACTCCCCATGTACCTGGGTAGGGCAAAAAAAAAAAAACCCAAAAAACCAGAGACAAAAGAATAGGGACAAGACCTGCCCCTCTGGGAGGGAGCTGTGAAGGAGGAAAAGTTTCCACACACTAGGAAGCCCCTTCACTGGCAGAGACGGTGGGTGGGTGGGGACGAAGCTTTGGAGCCATGGAGGAGAGCACAGCAACAGGGGTGCAGAGGGCAAAGTGGAGAGATTCCCACAGAGAGGGCTGGTGCCAACCAGCACTCACCAGCCTGAGAGACTTGTCTGCTCACCAGCCAGGGCAGGTAGGGGCTGGGAAGCTGAGGCTCCGGCTTTGGTGGTCAGATCCCAGGGAGAGGACTTTGGAGGCATGAACACAGCCTGAAGGGGGCTAGTGTGCCACAACTAGCTGGGAGGGAGTCTGGGAAAAAGTCTGGAACTGCCAAAGAGTCAAGCGACCATTGTCTCAGAGTGTGTGAGGAGAGGGGATTCAGAGCACCGCCTAAATGAGCTCCAGAGACAGGCGTGAGCTGCAGCTATCAGTGCAGACACCAGACACAGGCATGACGTGCTAAGGCTGCTGCTGCAGCCACCAAGAAGCCTGTGTGCAAGCACAGGTCACTATTCACACCTCCCCTCCCGGGAGCCTGTTACCATCAGGGTGTGGTGATGCAGGGACAGTGTCCCTGGGAGAACACACAGCACGCCTCAGGCTGTTGCAACGTCGCACAGGCCTCTGCCGCCGCAGGCTCGCCCTGCATTCCGTACCCCTCCCTTCCCCCAACCTGAGTGAGCCAGAGCTCCCGAATCAACCACTCCTTTGACCCCCTCCTGTCTGGGTGAAGAACAGACACACTCAGGCAACCTACACGCAGAGGCAGGGCCAAACCCAAAGCCGAACCCCAGGAGCTGTGTGAACAAAGAAGAGAAAGGGAAATTTCTCCATTAGCCTCAGGAGCAGCAGATTAAATCTCCACAGTCAACTTGACGTACCTTGCATCTCTGGAATACCTGAATAGACAACGAATCATCCCAAAATTGAGGCGGTGGACTTTGGAAGCAACTGTAGACTTGAGGTTTGCTTTCTGCATCTAATTTGTTTCTCATTTTATGTTTATCTTAGTTTAGTATTTAGAGTTTATTAACATTGGTAGATTTGTTTATTGATTTGGTTGCTATCTTCCTTTTTTTTAAATATATGTATATATTTTTTCCTTTTTCTCTTTTTGTGAGTGTGTATGTGTATGCTTCTTTGTGTGATTTTTTCTGTTTAGGTTTGCTTTTACCATTTGCCCAAGGGTTCTGTGTGTCCATTTTTTTAAGTATTGTTTTTAGCTCTTGTTATCATTGGTGGATTTGTTTATTGGTTTTGTTGTTCTTTTCTTTTTTAATAATTTTAATTTTTTTATTTTAATAATTTTTTATTTTAATAACTTTATTTATTTAATTTATTATTTTTTTTCCTTCTCCCTTTTCGTCTGAGCCGAGTGGCTGACAGGGTCTTGGTGCTCTGGCACGGTGTCAGGCCTGAGCCTCTGAGGTGGGAAAGGTGAGATTAGGACATTGGTCCACCAGAGACCTCCTGGCCCCTCATAATATCCATCAGCAAGAGCTCTCCCAGAGATCTCCATCTTAACACTAAGACCCAGCTCCACTCAACGACCAGAAAGCTCCAGTGCTGGACGACCCATGCCAAACAACTAACTAGCAAGACCAGAGCAAAACCCCACCCCTTAGCAGAGAAGCTGCCTAAAATCATAATAAGTTCACAGACACCCCAAAACACACCACCAGACGTGGTCCTGCCTACCAGAAAGACAAGATCCAGCTGCATCCACCAGAACACAGTCACCAGCCCCCTCCACAAGGAAGCCTACACAACTCACTGAAGCAACCTTACCCACTGGGGGCAGACATGAAAAACAATGGGAACTACGAACCTACAGTCTGCAAAAAGGAGACACCAAACACAGTAGGTTAACAAAATGAGAAGACAGAGAAATACACAACAAATGAAGGAGCAAGGTAAAAACCTACCAGACCAAACAAATAAAGAGGAAATAGGCAGTCGACCTGAAAAAGAATTCAGAGTAATGATGGTAAAGATGATGCAAAATCTTGGAAACAGAATGGAGAAAATACAAAAACATTTAACAAGGACCTAGAAGAACTAAAGAGCAAACAAACAGTGATGAACAACACAATAAATGAAATTAAAAATTCTCTAGAAGGAATCAATATTAGAATAACTGAGGCAGAAGAACGGATAAGTGACCAGGAAGATAAAATAGTGGAAATAACTACTGCAGAGCAGAATAAAGAAAAAGAATGAAAAGAACTGAGGACAGTCAGAGACCTCTGAGAAAACATTAAACTCACCAACATTCAAATTATAGGGGTTCCAGAAGAAGAAGAGGAAAAGAAAGGGACTGAGAAAATATTTTAAGAGATTATAGTTGAAAACCTCCCAAATATGGGAAAGGAAATAGTTAATCAAGTCCAGGAAGCACAGAGAGTCCCATACAGGAGAAATCCAAGGAGAAACACACCAAGACACATATTAATCAAACTATCAAAAATTAAATACAAAGAAAAAATATTAAAAGCAGCAAGGGAAAAACAACAAATAATACACAAGGGAATCCCCATAAGGTTAAGAGCTGATCTTTCAGCAGAAACTCTGCAAGTCAGGACATATTTAAAGTGATTAAAGGAAAAAACCTACAACCAAGATTACTGTAGCCAGCAAGGAACTCATTCAGATTCTACAGAGAAATTAAAACCTTTACACACAAGCAAAATCTAAGAGAATTCAGCACCACCAAACCAGCTTTACAACAAATGCTAAAGGAACTTCTCTAGGCAGGAAACACAAGAGAAGGAAAAGACCTACACTAACAAACCTAAAACAATTTAGAAAATGGTAATAGGAACATACATATCGACAATTACCTTAAATGTAAATGGATTAAATGCTCCACGCAAAAGACACAGACTGGCTGAATGGATACAAAAACGTGTATATATGCTGTCGACCTGGGGACACATACAGACTGACAGTGAGGGGATGGAAAAGACATTCCATGCAAATGGAAATAAAAATAAAGCTGAAGTAGCAATTCTCATATCAGACAAAATAGACTTGAAAATAAAGACTGTTACAAGAAACAAAGAAGGACACTACATAATGATCAAGGGATCAATCCAAGAAGAAGATATAAAAATTATAAATATTTATGAACCCAACGTAGTAGCACCTCAATACATAAGGCAAATAATAACAACAATAAAAGGGGAAATTGACAGTAACACAATCATAGTAGGGGACTTTAACACCCCACTTTCACCAATGGACACATCATCCATAATGAAAATACATAAGGAAACACAATCTTTAAATGATACATTAAACACAATGGACTTAATTTATATTTATAGGACATTCCATCCCAAAACAACAGAATACACTTTCTTCTCAAGTGCTCATGGAACGTTCTCCAGGATAGATCACATCCTGGGTCACAAATCAAGCCTTGGTAAATTTAAGAAAATTGAAATCATATCAAGTATCTTTTCCGACCACAATGCTATAAGACTAGATACCAATTACAGGAAAAGAAAAACTGTAAAATTTACGAAAACCTGGAGGCTAAACAATACACTACTAAATAATAAAGAGATTCCTGAAGAAACCAAGGAGGAAATAAAAAAATACTTAGAAACAAATGACAATGAAAACACGATGACCCAAAACCTATGGATTGCAGCAAAAGCAGTTCTAAGAGGGAAGCTTATAGGAATACAATCCTACCTCAAGAAAAAATAACAATCTCAAATAAACGACCTAACCTTACACTTAAAGCAATTAGAGCAAGAAGAACAAAAAAAACCCCAAAGTTAGCAGAAGAAAAGAAATCATAAAGATAAGACCAGAATTCAGTGAAAAGGAAATGAAGGAAACAATAGCAAAGATCAATAAAATTAAAAGCTGGTTCTTTGAGAAGATAAACAAAATAGATAAACCATTAGCCAGATTCATCAAGAAAAAAGGGAAAAGACTCAAATCAATAGAACTAGAAATGAAAAAGGAGAAGTAACAACCGACACTGCCGAACTACAAACGATCATGAGAGATTATTACAAGCAACTATATGCCAATAAAAAGGACAACCTGGAAGAAATGGACAAATTCTTAGAAAAGCACAACCTTCCAAAACTGAACCCAGAAGAAATAGAAAACATAAACAGACCAATCTCAAGCCCTGAAATGGAAACTGTGATTAAAAATCTTCCAACAGGGCTTCCCTGGTGGCGCAGTGGTTGAGAACCTGCCTGCCAATGCAGGGGACACGGGTTCGAGCCCTGGTCCGGGAAGATCCCACATGCCGCTGAGCAGCTAGATATGTAAGCCACAACTACTGAGCCTGCGCGTCTGGAGCCTGTGCTCTGCAACAAGAGAAGCTGTGACAGTGACAGTGAGAGGCCCGCGCACCACGATGAAGAGTGGCCCCCGCTCGCCACAACTAGAGAAAGCCCTTGCACAGAAACGAAGACCCAACCCACCCCAAAATAAATAAATAAATAAATAAAAAGCCATGCTTATAAAAAAAAAAAATCTTCCAACAAACAAAAGCCCAGGACCAGATGGCTTCACAGGCAAATTCTATCAAACACTTAGGGAAGAGCTAGCACCTACCCTTCTCAAACTCTTCCAAATATAGCAGAGGAGGAACACTCCTAAACTCATTCTATGAGGCCACCATCACCCTGATACCAAAACCAGACAAAGATGTCACAAACAAAGAAAACTGCAGGCTAGTATCACTGATGAACATAGATGCAAAAATCCTCAACAAAATACTAGCAAACAGAATCCAACAGCACATTAAAAGGATCATACAGCATGATCAAGTGGGGTTTATCCCAGGAATGCAAGGATTCTTCAATATATGCAAATCAATCAATGTGATACACCATATTAACAAGTTGAAGGAGAAAATCCATATGAGGCTCTCAAAAGATGCAGAAAAAGGTTTTGAAAAAATTCAACACCCATTTATGATAAAAACCCTCCAGAAAGTAGGCACAGAAGGAACTTATCCCAACATAATAATGCAATATATGACAAACCCGCAGCCAACATCGTTCTCAATGGTGAAAAACTGAAATCATTTCCTCTAAAATCAGGAACAAGACAAGGTTGTCCACTCTCAAGATTATTATTCAACATAGTTTTGTAATTTTTAGCCACAGCAGTCAGAGAGGAAAAAGAAATAAAAAGAATTCAAATAAGGAAAGAAGAGGTAGAACTGTCCCTGTTTGCAGATAACATGATTCTATACATAGAGAATCCCAAAGATGCTACCAGAAAACTACTAGAGCTAATCAATGAATTTGGTAAAATAGCAGGATACAAAATTAATGCGCAGAAATCTCTTGCATTCCTAAACACTAATGATGAAAAATCTGAATGAGAAATTAAGGAAACGCTCCTGTTTACCATTGCAACAAAAAGAATAAAATACCTAGGAATAAACCTACCTAAGGACACAAAACACCTGTATGCATAAACTGTAAGACACTAATGAAAAAAATTAAAGATTGTACAAACAGATGAAGAGATATGCCATGTTCTTGGATTGGAAGAATCAACATTGTGAAAATGACTATACTCTCCAAAGCAATGTACATATTCAATACAATCCCTATCAAACTACCAATGGCATTTTTCACAGAACTAGAACAAAAAAATTTCACAATCTGTATGGAGACACAGAAGACCCTGAATAGCTAAAGCAATCTTGAGAAATAAAAACAGAGCTGGAGGAATAAGTCTCCTTGACTTCAGACAATACTACAAAGCTACAGTAATGAAGATAGTATGGTACTGGCACAAAAACAGAAGTATAGATCAATGGAACAGGATAGAAAGCCCAGAGATAAACCCACACACATATGGTCACCTTATCTTTGATAAAGGAGGCAAGAATATATAATGGAGAAAAGACAACCTCTTCAATAAGTGGTGCTGGGAAAACTGGACAGCTACATGTAAAAGACTGAAATTAGAACACTCCCTAGCACCATACACAAAAATAAACTCAAAATGGATTAAAGATATAAATCTAAGGCCAGACACTATAAAACTCTTAGAGGAAAATATAGGCAGAACACTCAATGACATACATCACAGCAAGATCCTTTTTGACCCACCTCTTAGAGAAATGGAAATAAAAACAAAAATAAACAAATGGGACCTAATGAAATGTAAAAGCTTTTGCACAGCAAAGGAACCCATAAACAAGTTGAAAAGACAACACTCAGAATGGGAGAAAATATTTGCAAACGAAGCAACTTACAAAGGATTAATCTCCAAACTTTACAAGCAGCTCAGGCAGCTGAATATCAAAAAAACAAACAACCCAATCCGAAAATGGGCAGAAGACCTAAATAGTCATTTCTCCAAAGAAGATATACAGATTGCCAACAAACACATGAAAGGATGCTCAACATCACTAATCATTAGAGAAATGCAAATCAAAACTACAATGAGGTATCACCTCACACCAGTCAGAATGGCCATCATCAAAAAATCTGCAAACATGGCTTCCCTGGTGGTGCAATGATTGAGGGTCCGCCTGCCGATGCAGGGGACACGGGTTCGTGCCCCGGTCCGGGAAGATCCCACATGCCGCAGAGCACCTGGGCCCACGAGCCATGGTCGCTGAGCCTGCGCGTCCGGAGCCTGTGCTCCGCAACGGGAGAGACCACAACAGTGAGAGGCCTGCGTACCACCAAAAAAAAAAAAAATCTGCAAATAATAAATGCTGGAGAGTGTGTGGAGAAAAGGGTACCCTCTTGCACTGTTGGTGGGAACGTAAATTGATACAGCCACTATGGAGAATAGTATGGAGGCTCCTTAAAAAACTAAAAATAGAACTACCATACAAGACCGCAATCCCACTACTAGGCATATACCCTGAGAAAACCATAATTCAAAAAGAGTCATGTACCCTTATGTTCATTGTAGCACAGTTTACAATAGCCAGGACATGGAAGCAACCTAATTGTCCATCAACAGATGAATGCATAAAGAAGATGTGGCACATATATACTATGGAATATTACTCAGCCATAAAAAGAAATGCAATTGTGTTAATTGTAGTGAGGTGGATGGACCTAGAGTCCATCATACAGAGTGAAGTATGTCAGGAAGAGAAAAACATATACCATATGCTAACACACATATATATGGAATCTAAAAAAAAAAGGGTTCTGAAGAACCTAGGGGCAGGACAGAAATAAAGAGACAGATATTATGAATGGACTTGAGGACATGGGGTGGGGGAAGGGTAAGCTGGGACGAAGTAAGAGAGTGGCATGTACATATATACACTACCAAATGTAAAATAGATAGCTAGTGGGAAGCAGTCTTATAGCACAGGGAGATCAGCTTGGTGCTTTGTTACCACCTAAAGGGGTGGGATAGGGAAGGTGGGAGGGAGATGCAAGATGGAGGGGATATGGTGATGTATGTATGTTTAGCTGACTCACTTTGTTATACTGCAGAAACTAACACACCATTGTAAAGAAATGATACTCAAATAAAGATGTTAAAAACAAAAATAAAGCACCCAGTTGCAAGCTGCAAAATGAAAATCAAAACAGACACATGTTCCCCAGTGTTCATTAGAGCACTATTTACAATAGCCAGGACATGGAAGCAACCTAATTGTCCATTAACAGAGGAATGGATAAAGAAGATATGGTACATGTATACAATGGACTATTACTCAGCCATAGAAAGGAATGAAATTGGGTGATTTGTAGAGATGTGGTTGGACCTAGAGTCTGTCATAGAGTGAAGTAAGTCAGAAAGAGAAAAACAAGTAGTGTATATTAACTCATATATGTGAAATCTAGAAAAAATGGTAAAGATGATATTATTTGCAAAGCAGAAATAGAGATCAGATGTAGAGAACAAATGTGTGGATACCAAGGTAGAAGGGTGTTGGCAGGAATTGGGAGATTGTGATTGAGGCATATACACTATTGATACTATGTATAAAATAGATCACTAATGAGAACATAATGCATAGCACAGGGAACTCTACTCAATGCTCTGTGGTGACCTAAATGAGAAGGAAATCCAAAAATGAGGGGATGTATGTATGTGTATAGCTGATTCATTTTGCTGTAAGTAGAAACTAACACAATATTGTAAAGCAACTATACTCCAATAAAAATTAATTTAGAAAAAGAAATAAAAGCAAAAATAAACAAATGGGACCTAATCAAATTTATAAGCTTTTACACAGCAAATGAAACCATAAACAAAACGAAAAGACAACCTATGGACTCGGAGAAAATATTTGCAAATGATGCGACCTACAAGGGCTTAATTTCTGAAATATACAAACAGCTTATACAACTCAATAACAAAAAACCAAAACACCCAATCAAAAAATGGTCAGAAAACCTAAATAGACATTTCTCTAAAGAAGACACACAGATGGCCATTAGGCACATAAAAAGATGTTCAACATCGCTAATTATTAGAGGAATGTAAATCAAAACTACAATGACATATCAACTCACACCGGTCAGAATGGCCATCATCAAAAAGTCTACAAATAACAAATGATGGAGGGGTGTGGAGAAAAGGGAGCCCTCCTACACTGTTGGTGGGAAAGTAAATTGGTGCAGCCACCATGGAAAACAGTATGGACGTTCTTCAAAAAACTAAAAATAGAGTTGCCATATGATCCAGCCGCCAGTTCTGGGCATATATCCAGAGAAAACTATAATTTGAAAAGAGACATGCACCACTATGTTCATAGCAGCACTATTTACAATAGCCAAGACATGGCTATTGTAAATGTCCATTGACAGATGAATGGATAAAAAAGATTTGGTATACATATATACAATGGAATATTATTCATAAAAAAGGAATTAAATAATGCCATTTACAGCAACATGGATGGACCTAGAGATGATCATATTAAGTGAAGTAAGTCAGAAAGAGAAAGACAAATACCATATGATATCACTTATATGTGGAATCTAAAACATGACACTATGAACATATCTACAAAACAGAAACAGACTCATGGACATAGAGAACAGACTTGTGATTACCAAGGGGGAGGGGGAGTGGGAGAGTGAAGGTTTGGGAGTTTGGGATTAGCAGATGCAAACTATTATATATAGGATGGATAAACAACAAGGTCCTACTGTAGAGCACAGGAAAGTCTATTGAATACCTTGTGATAAACTGTAATGGAAAACAATATGAAAAAAATATATAACTGAATCACTTTGCTGTACATCAGAAATTCACACAATATTGTAAATCAACTATACTTCAATAAAGTTAAAAAAAATTCCTAAAACATATGTACTGATTTTACTTCACAAATGCTATAACATGTATTATATAATTTTATCTTGAACAATAATTTTGTGTGCAGGTACCCAAAACCCTATTTTACAAAGGAGAAAGAGAGGGAGGGAAGGAAGGAAGGAGGGAAAGAAGGAAGGATTAAATTGCTGTTCTGTGCCAGCTATTAGGCTTTCATATAAGGCAAATACTATTATTAATATGATTTTACAAGTGAGAAAACTGTGGATCAGTGGGAATAAGAAATTTGCTCAAAGACTCAAGAAGGGGTAAAGAAAAAGGGATAAAGGCTTTATAGTCTGCATTTTAAATATTTTCTTGTGATAGGTTATTTTATATTACGTACAACGATCATCTGGGTGGTGTCTATTAATTCCTGCCTTGGTTTTACAGAAAGATCAAAACGTATATCCTTGACATTAATGAAAACACAAGCAGTAAGGTGCTTGAAGTGAAAAGCACAATTTTTGTTATGGTTTTAACAATATGTTATATGCAATAACTTTTCTGATCAAATAGAATTTCTGAATTATAGTGAAAATATAAATAAAAATAATTTCACATATGTATTTTTCACTTTAGAAATTACTTTAGGTATCATATATAGAGAAAGAGATCCTGTTATTATGTCTGAGTTTTAAAAATTTTATAAACAATTCAATCACTAACTTTTTGCCTCTTGCCTCTTTTATTGTGTAATAATAGATTTATAATGGTAATCAGCCTCATTTCTTCTCTGGATATAGAAATGATATAATAATATATATGAGAAGAGTAATATTGTCACAATGATGTTTAGAAACTTGTTGAAAATGAGGTAGCTGCATGGCAATGCCATCACTTGGACGGATCAGTCTTTCTTTTGGTAATTTCTGGGATCTTATTTAAAAGGAATCAGTGGTTGTTAAGAGAGATTAGAATCTAAGGGTTCTCACACAAGGTGAATTTTCTTTTCTTTTCTTTTCATTGTATCCATATGAGACGATGGATGTGAACTAACCCTACTGTGGTAATCATTTCACAAGATATGTAAATAAAACCATCGTTCAGTACGTCTTAAACTTACGTGGTGGTGTATGTCAACTATTACTCAATAAAACTGGAAGAAAAGGTGGACCCCTTTCTTACACCACTCACAAAAATTAACTCCAAACAGATGAAAGTCTTAAATGCAAGACCTGAAACCATGAAACTCCTAGAAGAAAATATAGAAATAAAGCTCCTTGACATTGGTCTTAGTAATACATTTTTGGATATGGTACCTAAAGCTCAAGCAACAAAATAAAAAACCAAACAAGTGGGGCTACATCAAACTAAAAAGATTCTGCACAGTAAAAGAAACCATCAACAAAGTGAAAAGACAACCTACAGAGTGGGAAAAATATTTGCAAATCATTTGTTTGATAAGGAGTTGATATCCACATTACATAACTAATTCATATACAATTCAATAACAAAAACCCCAATAACCCAATTAAAAACTGGCCAAAGAACCTGAATAGAAATGTCTCCAAAGAAGATGTACAAAAGGCCAACAGGTACATGAAAAGATGATCAACATTGCTAGTCATTAGGGAAATGCAAATTAAAACCACAGTGAGGGCTTCCCTGGTGGCGCAGTGGTTGAGAGTCCTCCTGCCGATGCAGAGGACACGGGTTCGTGCCCCGGTCCGGCAAGATCCCACATGCCGCGGAACGGCTGGGCCCGTGAGCCATGGCCGCTGAGCCTGTGCTCCGCAACAGGAGAGGCCACAGCAGTGAGAGGCCTGCGTACCGCCAAAAAAAAAAAAAAAACCACAGTGAGATACCACCTCGCACCTGTTAGAATAGCCTTCATGAAAAAGACAAGACATAACAAATGCTGGTGTGGATGTGGAGAAAAGGAACCCTTGTGCACTGTTGGTGGGAATATAAATTGGTGCAATCACTATGGAAAATAGTATGGAGGATTCTCAAAAATTAAAAATAGCACTACCTCATGATCCAGCAATTCCACTTCCAGGAATATATCCAAAGGAAAAGAAAATAATAACTTGAAAAGATATCTGTACCCCAATGTTCATAGCAGCATTACTTACAATAGCCAAGACATGGAAACAACCTAAGTGTCCATCACTGAATGAATGGATAAAGAAGGTGTGATACACACACACACACACACACACACACACACAATGGTATATTATTCAGCCATAAAAATGAGGAAATCCTACCATTTTTGACAACATGGATAAACCTTGAAGGCATTATGCTAGTGAAATAAGTCAGACAGAGAAACAAATACTGTCAGATCTCACTTATATGTGGAATCTAAAAAAAAAGCAAACCAAACTCTTAGAAAGAGAGATCAGATTCTTGTGGTTATCAGAGGCAGAGGGTTCAGGGGCCGGGGAGAGGGGTGTGGTAGGGATGGAGGAAGGTGGTCAAAAGGTACAAACTTTCAGTTGTAAGATAAATAAGTCCTGGGGATGTAATGTATATGATGACTATAGCTAATGCTGCTGTACAATACAGAGGAGAGTTGTCAGGGGAGTGGATCCTGGGAGTTCTCATTAACAAGGAGGACATTTCTTCCTTTTTCCTTTCCTTCTTTCTTTTCACTTTATTATATCTACATTTTTTCCTTTCCTTCTTTCTTTTCTCTTTATTATATCTACATGAGAGATGGATGTTGGGCCGAACTTATTGTGGTAATCATTTCACAGTATATGTAAATCAAACCATGATGCTCTGTGCCCTAAACTTATGCAGTGATATATTCTAACTGTTTCTCAATAAAACTGGAAAGAAAGCCTCATGATGTCCAGTGCAACTTATCCAATAAAGAACAGAAGTAGGGGTAAGATATTTTAAAAGATTTTCCTCTTCTGAAGCAAACATGCATTTAAAAAAAAAAACATGCATTTTAGTTATATCATTCAGCATCTACTTACAGAGCAAACTGGGTAATTAGGTTTCTATTGTAAATATATTTATTTATTGAAATTAAACTTTATTTTTAATATTATAAATTTAAATAGCACAATGGAATATTACAGTAATTTAGATAGCAAAATGTCATACATAAAAATTTTGATGCATGTGTCAAATGATTTTAAAATAAAACTGTTAGATGTAGAATTTTTTTATAGCTTTAGCATGAGATGTTAGCAATTGATTCTATAGCTTTTTATTGGGATTAGCAATCAGTTTGTGCAAGTGAATATTGATATACATGACATAAAGACAAGTAAATGTGGGCAGAGGGCAAGGATCAACATAGATCCTTGGGAGGATCATAGTGGGAGTTTAAGAGGCTATGCTGTGTCTCCTTTACTAATTCTCTTTTTCCCCCAGTTGTCTTGAGATTCTTAACACTCATTTTAACCATTAGTGTTTACCTCACCTCTTGATCATCCTCAAGGCTTCTCTCCCTCCATCCTTCTCCAGCTATCAACACAGTGGTGAACAGCTGGACTGGCATTGGCTGGTGTGAAGAATGCAGCTACAGTACCACGTTTTGGCCAGGCAGAGTTAGGTGGGTGATCCTCCACCACTGTGAACCCCTAGGGGACCCTGGGTGTTTAGGTAGTGGAAACTGAGGCATCCTAGGAAAGGAAGAGGATTCTGGGGACATTTATCTTTGGGGAAAAGTCTCTGCATTTAGGAGAAAGCAATGTTTCCCCACCTGGCTGTGCAAGAGAATTTCCCCAGGGTTTTTTTAGTTTTCTAAATTGAAGTATTGTTCATTTACAATGTGTGTTAGTTGTGTTAGTACAGCAGAGTAATTCAGCCATATATATATTCTTTTTCAGATTCTTTTCCATTAAAGGTTATTATAAGATATTGAGTATAGTCCCATCCCCAGGGCTTTTGAAAAATGTGGATTCCTGGGCCCCATTTGCAGAAACTCTAATCCAACAAATCTGGAGTGGGGCCTTGAACCTCTATTTAAAAAAATAGACATTTAATTTTGGGATAATTTTAGATTCACAGAAACGTTGTGAAGATAATTTGTATTTTAATCATTTTTAATTGTGAAATATAAAGCACATACAGATAAGTGCCGCAAACAAAAAAAAATACCTTGATGATTTATCACAAAGTGAATGCCTGTGTCATCACTACGTGGCTAAGAAATAGGACATGGCTTCCAGAAGCTTCCCCTATGGCCCTACTTTTTTCTTCCCACCTAAAGCTTTACCACTTAAGCATGTACCCCTAAACTTGTGGTTTACTTTTTCATCACTAAACACTTAGTATAATTTTACCTATTTTGAACTTTTCATAAATGTAATCACACTGTATGTATTCTTTTTGGTGTGTATGCATTTTCTTTTTTTTTTTTTTTTTTTTAGTTTAGCACCGCTTATTAAGTGATCTGAGCTGTTGTTGTAGCTGCTGCATGTCAGCCTGTTCTTAAAACATAAAATGCTCTTTTGATTCCTCTTCCGATTCTTTTACTGGATGAGATTCATTCATGTTATTGTATATAGCTAGAATTTGCTATTTTTCCCTGTTCTATTCACTACACCTTGCTATCCAATACAGTAGTCATTAGGAACATGTGGCTATTTCAATTTAAATTGATCAAAATTAGATGAAATTAAAAATTTAGTTCCTCTTTGGCACTAGCCACATCTCCATAGTCACATGTGATAAGTGGCTACCATATTGGACACAGCAGAACGAACATTTTCATCTTCACAGAAAATGCTTTTGGAAAGCTGTGCTCTAGAATATTCAATTTTCTGAATGCATCCAAATTTTCCCATTCTACTGTTGATGGACTTTATTTAGTTGTTTGCAGTTTTTGGCTATTGAATAATGCTGAGAATATTTTGGTCTCTGGTGCACATGTGCAAATATTTATGTTGGGTGTACACCCAATAGTAGAATTGTAAGGCCATAGGTGTGCATATGTTCGGCTTTAGTAGATAATATCACACTGTCTTCTTAATATCAATATTTATAATATTTATGATTTCTTAAAATTGATACTCTTACCAGAATTGCTTTGAATCTAATGGCTCAAATTGTGTAGCAGTAGAATGGACTCTCAGGAGAAACACCTCATCAAGTAGAGAGTGCCCTGTCTTTAGAGGTATTCAAGTTGATGCTGAACAGCTCTTTGATTTAGCAGCTCTGAAAAGAACTCCTGGACTTAGTAGGAAGCCTTCCTAAGTGATGTAGAATGTCCTTTCCAACTGTAAGAGTCTCTGATTTCATGCCTTTTCATAGCCATGTTTGGTTAGATACATGCTGGACAGTTAAATTCTTCATAGTTAGGCAGAGGGAGAGAGAGAGTGCTGGTGCCAGAGTCTCGGATCAAACACAAATTGGATCATTAGCCCCTGAGTAATTGAGTTAGTTGTCTTGATGATCAATGAGACACCTCGTGCTCACTTAAACCCACTGTTCCTACCTCAGCTCTTGGGATAATGGGAATGATAGCTACTCAGTGTCACCCTCTGCAGACATTTATATGTCCTCCTTATTTCTACTTTAATGGCTTTATTGGCTATGTGCCTATTATTGTAACTGTCTCAAATCATTTTGGGAAGCAGGTGTGTCATAAGTTATAACACAGTAAAAATGCCCTCCTTCTAACATTGCCTAGTAGTCTGCTTTCAACCGTCTTAATGCTATCTCTCTCCACCTATTCTTCCTGCTCCCCCTGGAATTCCCTTATATCCTTGAGGGGTTTGGAAATGAAGGGATTTATTCTAGGTCATGAGAGGATAATCCTCCTGCCCTGGCACTCAAGAGTCTGCCCTTTGTGATAGAATGACTTCCTAGTAACTCTCTTGAAGACTGATTGTTTCTTGTAAGAGTGCTGTTAGGGGATTTGGGAAAAAGGTTTTAAATCTCCCTGGGTATATGTGAGTGGTGAGGTTTCAAAGGGAAAATGAGAAGTGAGCATATCTGATAACCTGGGCCTCTGCTGGGCCTGTGAGTGGCAACCACTTCTGCTCCACTAATTAGCTGAGAGCAATGTTCTGCTCTGGGTCTCCACCCAGCTCACAGATCACCTTATTGCTAATTTCCTGGTAAAATCCACCCAGTTAGGATCCCAAACAACCTGTGGGTGTAGCTACAACTGGGCCAGCACAGAGATAGGAACATGGTGCTACTGGGTGGTGGCAGCCATCACTCTAGCTCCTTAAGTTTTGAACCAAGGGATGAATCAGACTTTGTCCACCTAATTTTTTGGATGGAAGGGACCAACTGAGTCAAGAGAGGAAAACCTAGAGAAATAGCCTTAGAGCCTCTGGGGAAGCTTGGAGCTCCTTCTTATTACCAATGGTTAAAAATTGCTTTTTTCCTTAGGAGGTTGCAAAAGAGAAGCTGTGATAAGATGGAACTTGAAAGATGGGCAAGGTCAGATAGAGAATCCCTGTTGTTTACTCCCTATGGCTTTTAGCCTGCTCCCAGCTTTCTGGGCCCTAGGATGCCCTGAAACTTCAGGAACAAAGACAGTCAAAGAGGTATGTCTAGAGAAGGCCCTTGTCCCAGGAGACATACTAGCCTTAATTAGCTGGTACCCACAGGATGTTCTGAAAATGAGAAATGCCTGGGATTATTATCTATTGAATGTCACATACAAATATGCTCAAGTTCCCATTATGGATGTGTGTGTTGCAAACTTGCTCAACCAAGTGTGACCCGTTTGGTGGCTTTAATTACAAATATCAATAAAGTTGATTGATATTTATGGGCGCAGACTCTTCAGATCAGGGGCAAGGAAGCTAATTTTGTAAGACAGCGCCGTGATTGAACTCCGAGGGAGGCATGGGCTCCTGCTAGCTGGGTGTGATGCTGAGACAGCTCCAGTCTCCCTGTGTTAATTAAATGTGATGAAATGAATATTAACTTGTAAAAAGAGTCAGAGACATGGGCTGGGTTTGCTTGGTAGGTGGGGCTGAGGCTGGGGATGTGGTTGTGGTGGATGGACTCAAGGGCTATACCATCTTTGAGAGAAGTAACTTTTGCTTAGTGGTTGTCAACCCTGGCTGCAAATCAAATTGCCTGAGAGGGGCTTCTAAAATCTGCCAAGGCCTGGACTGCACTGCCAGAGATTGCCTGGGGTGGGGTCTCTGGGTTATTCTATTGACCAGCCAGGACTGAAAACCACTGATGCAGTGAAAAAAGTTCATGCTGACAAATAAGGCTTTGAACCAGCTGTCTGTCCTTGAGTCTCTTGCTCTCTGAGCCTCACTTTTGCTTTCTTCTGTTGTCTGTAAAAATGGGATTAACCAAAGCTACACTGTACACCTGCAATAATAAAATGAGATTAAAGGAGTGAAAGGACTTCGTACCTAGTGGGGCCTCAGGAAAAGTTAGTTTGTTATGGACTTTCAGTGTTCTCTTTACTACTGGAAATAGAGTCATTAGTGTCTTTAATGAGATAAGAGGGCCGGTTCTAGAAACCCCAAAACCAATTCAGAAAACTCATCCTTCAAATTCTGTCTGTCTCTCTCTAACCAATCCTGATACTAAAATCTGCATTAGGATTCTCCAAGAAACAGAACTGGTAGGATACCTCTGTCTCCATCTCCACCACAATTTCCATCTCCATCTCCACATCTCCATCCACATCTCCATCTTCATCTCCATCTCTATCTACCTGTGTGTGTATGTGCACACACACACACACACACACATATATATCTAGAGAGAGGTTTACTATAAGGAACTGGCTCATGTGATTATGGAGGCTGAGAATTTCCACTACTGTGTACAGACTAGAGACCCAGGAAGCCTGGTGGGTTAGTTCAAAGGCCTGAGCACTGAAGGCAAGAGGAGATCAATGTTCTAGCTCATGAAGTCAGGCCAGGGGTGGGGGGAAGTGGGGGAGAGAGAGAGAGAGAGAGAGAGAGAGAGAGAGAGAGAGAGAGAGAGAGAAACCTTCCTTCCTCCACCTTTTTGTTTGATTCAGTCTACAGATTCAAATGCTAATCTCTTCTGGATTAGCAACCTCACAGACACACTCAGAAATGACGTCTAACCAGAGATCTGGGTATCCCCTGATCCAATCAAGTTGACAAATAAAACTAACTATCACACCATTCCTCCCTAAGATTCAAGTGTACGTGGGCCAGGATGAATTCAGAAGACTTCAGGGGGGCTGGCGGCTTAAGCCAATGGGAATTGTTCACTAAGTACTGATGGAGTTGCCCATGAGAAGAACTCATCCCTTCAACTTCTTCATTCTCCTTAGGAACAAAGGGACATGTCCAAGGGAGTGGGGCTTGGGGTGGCTGAACCAGGCTCAGAAGCCCTGTCTGCTGTCTTCTAGCTTCTGGCTCCACCCACTCCATTCTGGAAACTTGCCTTTTCTGTCAACTGTGAGAAGAGTTGTCATGTTTGTTTGCTTTTCAGGTGGCCTATGATGTGGTCCCTTGAGAAGCAGGGAAAGATGGTGTGATAGGCAGCTTTTAACTGGCTTTCTCATTCCTTCCCCTGACAATCAAGGTGTTCCTGACTTCATTCAACCTTCTTTATATGCCATATCTTCTCTTCTTGAAACCCACACAGTGCAGCCAAACTGGGGTCCTCCAAACCCCCCAACAGGCTCCATTCTTTCCTCTCTGTACATTTGCTCACACTTTCTTTCACCCAGAATGTACCTCTCTGCAACATCTGCAACTCAACACTTCTAAAAGCCCAGAAAAAAATGTTGCTCCTTTCATGAATCCATTCTTGAAATGCCCTCCTTTGGAGAAACTATGGTGACAGTGTGTCTATCTCATATAGTCACGGGTCTCATTCCCATCACTAGACAGGATGCCAATGAGGGCTGGATGGAGCAGTGGGAGGAGTCAGACTCAAGCATCAGGTCCATGTGGGTCTGAATTTCATCCCTGTCACTATTAGCTTTGTGATCCCAGGAGAATCATTTAGATTCTCTAAGCCTCTGTGTACTCATTAATTAAAATGAGAAAATAATTCCTACTTCTCAGGGCTGAAGTGATTAGTTTGATACATATTTATGAAAGAGTCTTCCAAAGAAAGGTTTTCATAGTAGCCTGTGGAATGATTAAATAAATTGATATAAACTATCTGGCATGGATGTTAACTGTCTTTTACTTACCCTGTAGTTAAAAATTGCATTTTGGAGAGGTGGTGGTGAGGAATATACAGATTCTTTTGAGATGTTCACATGACAAGGCATGGGTCTTTAAGGCCCATGGAAAGAAGTTAATTTGGGGGAGGCTATGATGAACCCAGAATCATCATTAAATCATCAGTATAACCTCATGAGGTGGGAATAATTTTCTCAGAAGGTCAGGGTTGTAATATTCGCTCTTCCATTTATCATGGGACCATGGGAAATTGTTTGCCTGCTCTGAACCTTAGTCTTCCAATGTGTAAAATGGGGTAGCACTCCTCTCACACGTGACTTGCATCCATATGATGGTGTCTGGTGTGTGGTTGGCATGCTACAAAGGGCTGCTCTAGGTGTTGTTATGATGGTATTTGTATTAGGCACAGCAAGTTAACAAGACCCTGGTTCCATGGTATTCCATAGTGATAGCAGAGTTGGTATTTCAGCCCAGGGTGTCTGTACCAAGTCCAACCCATTTCCTGCTATATCACCTGGCCCTGGGCAGCCTGTCTTACCCAGATCACAGCATCGCTGAGCAGGGCTTTGCCATGGGCATCCATGTTGCACTTTTTCAGAGCCTTTGAATTTGCCACCATGAAAGCCCCCTCCACTCCTGTGTTTTTCGGAATCGAGCCTGGCTCCTTTCTGGCAAATCCCCACCCTACTCCATTTCCCTTATCAGCCTGCAGATCACCCCTCATTCGTCATCTTTATTAGCTTTTAATCTCCCATCAGTTTAGTGCCGGGGTTTAAGAGCAGGATTAGTGTGGGGGAGTTTAATTGGATGATCCTCCATGGCCCCTTGAACATCAGATTCAATAAAAGTTTATGAAAAGATAAAATCGCAAAGGGTTTTATAGCTCCAGACAGAGCAAGAGACTGGGGCGAGAACAAGGTGACTGTTTTTCAACCTCATATAATCCGTGTTTCGATTTGATTAAATGAGGAAGTGAGTTTTCCTTCTCTCTCCCTTCCTCCCTCTCTTTCCTTGGGTACCGTTAGCCTTTTCTGCCTGCTGTAATCAAGAAGCCCCTTACTGTGAGGCTCTTGTCCCCTCTCCCTTTGATTCTCTCTGACAGGAAGACTAATGAAACCTGGATGCGCCAGAAAATAACATTTATTTCATGTGGAAATATGCTGATCCACCACTGAAGGTGGCGGAGGTGTTGCATCTGACGGGAAAGAGGCCAGTCTTCAGGAGGGGGACGTGTGGTCCAGGTGGAAGAAGGGTGGAAATGTGATCCTCAGCTGTGAACTCCTGCCCATCTTGAACCCACCTTCTCCAGTCTTCCACCCTCCATTCTGTATCATTTCTTCTGTGGGTCAGGCAAGCAGACAGTGAGGGTGGGGTAGGCTGCAGAGTCATTTATGAATTTGTTCATTTATTAATTCAGCAAACATTTCTTGCATGTGTGCTATGTGCCAGATGCTGTGCTAAGCATGGGAGATATCAAGGTGAATAAAGCCTGTTCTGCTGGCAGGAGAGCATGGTCTGTGGGGGAGATGGACAGTTTGTAGGAAATTAATTTTTCTTTTTTCAGCCATAACTGCAGTCTGAGGAAGAGATGGGTCTGGTGGGTTTCGTGGCATAAATGTGATCCTGTGGCAGAGCTTGGCTGTCAGACCTAGGGTGATGCAGTGTTTTGCACAATGAAGGAGGAAGAATTGGGGGTTTCTAAAGGGAATCCTGTGGGAGAAGCAAGGGGGAGGGGCAGGAAGAGCTGCCAAGGAGTGGTTAATCTGTGGACTCCCTGGGGTGAAGATGTAATGGAAATTTCCTGGTGTGGATGGCCTAAGAACATTTAGAGTAGTCAATACACATCATTGCCTTGTGGGGATATTTATTTTTTCTTCTGTTCGTTCAGTAAAAGTAAAAGCCCATAACCATGGGTGACCAGGAGGATGCAGCTTCCCAGGAATTCATAGAAATCTGAAATTGGTCTTTGGATTTCCACTGGCCATGAATTGGGGTTTAAGCCAATCATAAATACCAGGAGACCCCTGGAGACGTGTGATTTGCACAACTCTTATTGAATACTAGGTACAAGAATGGCAACGGTACAACATAAAACCAGAGCTCGAGGGAGGGAGTGATCAGTCCACCTGGGAAGGGGATGTACTGGGTATCAGAAAAGTCTAGATGAATAGAATGGGAGTAGAAGGAGTACACAAGGCACCTTGAGACAAGGAAATAGCCAGGAAACAGGAAATGGTAAGACGGCCATTGAAGCTGGGGTGCTCGAGGGAGATGTGAGGGCGGCAGTGGGAATCGAGGCTGTAGTATAAGCTACTGGATGGAGTGGTGGTGGCGGGTACTCATGGAAGACCTCTGTTGCTGCATAAAGGAGCTCTGACCTTGGTGGTTGGTGCAGGACCACTGAAGAGTTTTGCTTATGGGGGGATCAGAGTGATATTTTCATGTCCGAGCTATCATCCTGGCTCAGGGTGGAGGATGAATTTGAGGGGAGTGGGATTGGAGTCAGGGTGGCTAGGCAGGGGAAAATAGTCCAGGCCTGAGCATAGGTGGTCCAAGTGAGGATCGGGGAATGGACGTGCTGGAGTCACGTTTCCAATGTAAAGCGGAAAAACTTTGTAATTAGTTGAATGTGGGTTGAGGCACAGAGGAAGGAGTTTGTATCTCCACGGTTTCTGGACTGGGTGTCAAGGTGGTGAGTTGTGTTGTTCTCTGGGGGAGGATATTCAGTTGTGTTTGGAGAGATGACTTTTGGTTGTGTTGAGATGTAGGTATCTGTTAAGCAGGCAGATGTGCTCGAAGCCTTGTAGATGATCCAAGAGGATGTATAGAGTGTTAAAAAGAAAGAGAGAAGAAGGAAGGAGGAAGGGAGGGAAGGGAAGGAGAAAAAAAAGTGACCCATAAATTTCTGCCTTCTTCACTGACAATGTTCTAGGACATGTCTGCTTCTACTACGTAGTGGATGGGGATGTTTAAGATGTCTCAACTGTGGGCAGCAAAGGAGGATGACTCCATGTTGTCAGCAGATGTGTGGGACAGGGGTGAGGGTCCTGGTGCCTTGCTCTTGATGGCTGGGCCTGGTGAGGTGCAACCCCACCTGCTTACTCCTGAGCAGAGCCCCATGGTCACAGAGTCTTTTTGTGACTCAAAGTGAGAATACTCTGCTTTGAGAGCTAGATGTTTGCTTGGAACCGTTAGAGTAGGGGTGGATTCAAGCTTTGTGGTGCTTGAGGCTAATATGATCTTTAAAGTAAAAGAATACAAAATTATGTATATAAATTTGGGTACTGAACTTTGGAAGGGATCATGATAGTGAGAAGCTCTGAAACTTAAGCTCTATTAGCTTCCTGGTAAATTCCCCTTTGCTTGGGAGACTTCCAAGAAGCCCAGGAGAGGAACATGCATACTGAGGGTGTGTAGTGTGTGTGTATGTGTGTGTGTGTGTGTAGTGTGTGTGTATGTATGTGTGTGTGTGTGTGTGTGTGTGTATGTATGTGTGTGTGTGTATGTACTTCATTAATGTGTAAGGATGAACTAGGAAAAGTGGGAACTCAGGGCTGGGTGCTTTTTGATCTTGTCCCACACAGCAGGGGTCTCACATGAAGAAGGGTCCTAAGAACATGTGTTGGGTCCATAGCCTGGAAGTCAATTGGAGTGCCTATCCTTTAAGACCAAGATAAGATTGGCATAAACTCTTGTCCCATGTTTAGAAGGAGCCCAATTCTTTCTCCAAGACTTCTGCAAATTCCTAAAGGACTTACATTAATTTATTCTCATGGTCCCTTTAATTTCTGAGCCTATGCTGCCACCAAATTAGTTACGGATCCTCTCAATGTCTTTGCTCCATCTTGTGTTGACTCAGACATGGAGCTCATCCTCTTTCTATGATTTACACACACGTGTACACACTCATTCACTCACATCCACAAGTCTTTATGACTGAGGCAGATTTTACTGAATAAAGGATGGATATATTGAAGTAACACAAACAATTTAAAATTGAATATTATCCATCATGAATTACCATTTCACTTGGCCTCCCCTCTTCCTTCCTGTCCTTCTTTCTCTACTCTCCTCTTCCCTTATTCCAAAGTCTTGCAGTTTAATAATCTCTTTTCATCCTCATTATCCAGTACCCTCTGGGACTCACCTTCCAAGCCAAGTGTATTAACTGACTAGTGCTGCGTAACAAACCACCCCTAAATTCTATGTCTTTGACAACAACTATTTATTATTTCTGATGAGTCTATGGATCAGCTGGGTGGTCCTGTTAACACTGACTAGGAATGTTCATGCATATGTTGTCAATTTGTTGGTCCTCTTGGGGAAATCCAGTCTAGGATGGCCTTGGCTTTCTTCCATGTGTCTCATCCCCTCCTAGGCCAGCCCAGGCATGTTTTCAAGGTGGGTGGTGGCAGGATTGAAGAGAGAGAGTGAAGATGTACAAGATTTTTTTCTGGCATCTGATTTCATCATGGTTGCTATCCTCTCATTTACATGGCCCTGCCTGGAGTCAGTGTGGGAAGCACTGCAGAAGAACACAGCTACACACAGCACGGGCTGTTAGTGTAATCCATCATTCACACCATGTCTTTCAAGAAGTATTTTCCTAAGCAAAGACTGTTCCTTCTCTAGGAGGCATCCTGGTTCCAGCTGTTAAGACAATAGTTTGTTTCACTCTACTACTTCTGGTTCCTGCTTTGCATCTTATTACACAACATAATAGCCCAGGGTATGACACTTTATGGGGGCTTCCACATTTCTGCATGAAAGACAAATATTTGTAAATCATTGATTTATTTTCCTAAATATTATGGGCCGATCTAACGTCTTATTTTTAAGTGTCCTGCTTAAGTTCCAATAGTGCTGAACAGAGGAAAGAGATAAAGCTGAAGTTACTTTTCCAGCACTTCACATACCTTGGCCAAAATGAGAAACTGAGGCAAAGCAAAAAATCCTGGTGATTCTGAATTCTAAAAATGCTTAGACTACACATGCTCCCCGAATTAGCATGGGGGCACACTGGGCATCCATTATCAGTGCAGGTCTTGGGAAGATCTCCCTAGGGAGGACCTTTGGGAGTTGGGAATATGAAAATCAGGGCTTCTTTCTCACTGTTCTCATTCTATAGGGGAAGGTAAGGGATTGGATGGGGGGTTCTGTTCTGCATGCCTTCCTTCACCACATCCTTCTTAATCAAAGGGTGTGTGTGTGTGTGTGTGTGTGTATGTGCGTGTGTGTTTTAGAGAGAGAGAGAGAGAAATGGAGTGTATATATTCATATGTCTATACACATATATATCAACATACCTCTAGGCTTTCTGCTGGCAGACGTTCAGCTTTGATACTGCTTTGCTCTGCTTTGTGTTAACCCAGACAATAAAGGAAATGATTAGGAGCTTTCAGAGCAAGCACCTGACAATAGGGAAAGGTGAATGTGGGCTGATTGAAGATACGTTTCCCCTATTCCTGCTGAGCAGGGAAGGGCAGGCCAGGGATGGGCCAGCACCTGCATTTTGCAGGACCAGTCCCAGGATGAAATGTTCCCCCTCACTTCTCCTTCCCGACTCCCCACCCGCCGGGGCCCTTGGGGTTGGTTAAATTTAGCATTCTGGCGTATCCAAATCCATGTGATTTCTTCCAGGACTGTGAATCTAAATGTCACCCTCACTGCACAATTACTAACACATTGTGCTGATGGGGGTTGTTCAAAAGCTGTGTGGCTGGGAGGAAAAGGAAAGAGGAGGAGAGTCTGGGGAAGGTGCGAGGAGGAGGAAAGAAAAGAGGTTTAAGGAGAGGATGAGTGGGCTTTCTTCTTCTGCAGTTCCCCGACAACCAGCCCAAATGAATTCAGCTAGGAAATAGCTCCTTGAGCAAACCTTGTCGAGTTGCAGCACCTATATAGGAACCCTGAGAAATAACCAAGCACTCGGAGGTGGGGGTGGTTGTTTGTTATAAAGCCTTTTCCCCTTATCTCCCAAATCTCAGAAAAGGCATTCCACTTGGAGTTGAGTAGGACTGCTATTAGAAATTCTTGTGAGAGATGTCCCCAGGCTCAGTGGGGTGGGGGACAGAGAGGGGTAGGGTGAACAGCCACGAAGTGAAGCCTCCCATACACCCATAATGTGCTCAGCCACCTGTTAATTGTGTGACCAGGGACTCACCACTTTGTGTTTCTTATTTTGTTAAATAGGGACAAGTATCTTTGCTCTGCCCACTTTGCAGGGATATTGTGAAGCTCGAACGAGGTGATGTATGAGAAGCCCTTAAAAAGAACTCATCTGAACCCTGTCTGTGGAAGAAACTCATGCCACTGCCCAGCTCGAGGTGAGTGGACGTTTCAAAAGCTAGGGAGGCATGCAGGGCCTCAGCTCTGGGGCAAGACTTCTGGGATGAAATCCAGCCCCACCTACCGCTGACTAGCTTTGTGACCTCAGGAAAGTCTCCATATCCTTTTGGTGCCTCAGTTTTGTGATCTGGAAAATGAGAGAATAACCATCCTTACCTTATAGTGTCGTTGTGAGATTAAATGATTTAAAGCGCTTAAGTGCTTAGACAGCACCTAGACAATAATAAGTCTTTAGTCAATATTGGCTCTTATTATATATCTTTCCTGGAGTATCTGCTTTGGGACCCCAGAGTTCTTTCTAGAAAGATTTTCATGGGGGGTTATCTTGGGAACTTGAATTAACACACGCAATGTTCACCGTTCCACGCTGGACATGCTGTTGTGGTGCCCAAGGTGTGCTGTTTTCTGTCCTCCTCTTTCACTTCTGACCTCTCATTCTACTGGGCCGTGGGCCTTCTATTCTGTGGGGGAGAAAGAGATAACTCAGAAAGACCCTGATGAAAAACTGTACCTGTGATCTACTGTTATAACCCCATAACATGCAATCCCTTTTTCTTAGGCCCTGTTTCTCAATGTTTCCCCATGCTTTTTGGCCTTGATAAGAAAGAAAAATATAATTGACATATACACACTACTATATATAAAATAGATAACCAATAAGGACCTACTGTATAGCACAGGGAACTATGCTCAATACTTTGTAATAACCTAAATGGGAAAAGAATTTGAAAAAGAATGGATATATGTATATGTATATGTATAACTGACTCACTTTGCTGTACACCTGAAACTAACACAACATTGTTAATCAAGTGTACTCCAATATAAAATAGAATTAACATAAATAAATATATATATTATCATTTTCTAATTGTTCCCGGTTAAAAAAGGAAGAAAGAAAGAAAGAAAGGCTAGTAAAGAGCCAACACCCGTCATCCTCCTCCACCTCAAGAGATTGGGAAAATTCACCTCTCTGGGACTCAGTTTCCCCATCTGTTAAATGAGGTCATCGCCAAGGGCCCTTCTACCAACTCATGACAGCTTTGAATTCACTGTTCCCAGCAAATGACAGACCCTGGCCCCTTTCCATGTGTATGTCACTGGCTATTTTACTTCCGTTTCTTTTTATTTCTCCCTCATGAACACACCAAGTGTTTCTGTCATTTTTGAGAATCCAATAAGCTGCATTACTGGGAGGAGACAGGGAATAACACACACAGGCAAAAATCTGCTGTTTTCACATGAATGCTTTAGGCAGTCAGCCTTGATGGGAAATGAAATGTGTGGAAAAGTACAGGGTGAATAAAGAGGGCTTTAGTAAAATGATGAGTCTTTTATCGCTTGTGCCTGCACGTGATATGGTGTCGATCTGTTAGCTCAGAGGCTGCTGTGTGCCCCCGAATGGCTTCTGCCATGGAGGTCTTACTTTCAATCCCCCCAACAGGTTGCATTTTGATGCTGAAGAGCCCATGGTATTTACCAAGGGTCCCCTAAGGACAGAGCAAGAGGAGGAGGA
Organism: Delphinapterus leucas; assembly: GCF_059928025.1. NCBI lineage: Eukaryota > Metazoa > Chordata > Mammalia > Artiodactyla > Monodontidae > Delphinapterus > Delphinapterus leucas. Next base: position 24,285,978 of record NC_143134.1, read on the forward strand.
GGCCAGTAGGAGGGTTTCAAATCGGGCATCAGGAATCATTTCCATGATATAGAGGATGCTGAGAGATAGTCCACAGAATCTCCTCCACTGACTGATGGAGTGGAAAGGACTCTTAAAACACAGCCATGGGCTTCCCTGGTGGCACAGTGGTTGAGAGTCCGCCTGCCAATGCAGGGGACACGGGTTCGTGCCCTGGTCTGGGAAGATCCCACATGCCACGGAGCGGCTGGGCCTGTGAGCCATGGCCGCTGAGCCTGCGCGTCTGGAGCCTGTGCTCGGCAACTGGAGAGGCCACAGCAGTGAGAGGCCCAAGTACCACAAAAAAACCCAATAAAACAAACAAAACACCACAGCCCTGATGACCTCAGATTGTGGCTTCTCTATCTAGTGTCAGGGTGGCTTAGTACCAGGTCCAGGGTGTTAGAATCAAGAACTGTGTTCAAGTTACAGCTCTGATCCTGACCTGCTGTGTGGTTGGACCAGATGGCAGAGATCAGTCAGCCCATCTCCTGCTCCTACTGAGTGCCACTGACCCAGGGACTAAAGCTCGTGCTTCTACCAAGAAGACAGTGTCTACATATTTTCAATCTAGGCATAGGGCTTTTTTTTTTTTAAAGTTAAAAGCCTTTATTTTTTAGAGCAGTTTTAGGTTTAAAAAAATTGAGCAGAAAGTACAGTGAGTTGCCATATATTCCTCTTTCTCTTCTCTGTTTCCTCTATCAACATTTTGCATTAGGGTGGTACATTTGTTACAGTTAATGAGACAATAGTAAACCATTATTATTATTTTTTTGGCTGTGTTGGGTCTTGGTTGCTGTGTGAGGGCTTTCTCTAGTTGCGGCGAGTGGGGGCTACCCTTTGCTGTGGTGCATGGGCTTGTCATTGTGGTGGCTTCTCTTGTGGCAGAACATGGGCTCTAGGCGCGCGGGCTTCAGTAGTTGCAGCACGCGGGCTCAGTAGTTGCGGTGCATGGGCTCTAGGGCATGCAGGCTTCAGTAGTTGTGGCACGTGGTCTCAGTAGTTGTGGCTCCAGGGCTCTAGAGTGCAGGCTCAGTAGTTGTGGCGCACAGGCTTAGCTGCTCCGCGGCATGTGGGATCTTCCCGGTCCAGGGATCTAAGCTGTGTCCCCTGCATTGGCAGGCAGATTCTTAACCATTGCACCACGAAGGAAGTCCCTGAATAATTATTTTTAACTAAAGTCCATGTTTTACATCAGCTTCACTCTTTGTGTTGTGCATTCTATGGGTTTGTAAAAATATGTAATGACGTGTATCTACCATTATAGTATCGAACAGAATAACAGTTTCATTGCCCTAAACATCCCCTGTGCTCCATCAATTCATCCATCTTTTCTCTCCCTGCAACCTCTTGGCAGCCACCAATCTTTTTCTTTGGCCAGGCCAAGTGGCTTGTGTGATCTCAGTTCCCCAACCAGGAATTGAACCCAGGCCACGGCACTGAAAGCCCAGAATCCTAACCACTAGGCCACCAGGGGACCCAGACCACCAATCCCTTTATATCTCTACAGTTGTACCTTTTTCAGAGTGTTGTATAGCTGGAATCATACAGCATGTCACTTTTTCAGGTTGGATTTTTTCACTTAGTAACATGCATTTAAGGTTCCTCCATGTCTTTTCAGGGCTTGATAGCACATTTCTTTTTATTGCTGAATAATATTCCATTGTCTGGATGTGTCACATTTTGTTTATCCATTCTCCTGTTGAAGAATATCATGTTTGCTTTCAAGTTTTGGCAATTATGGATAAAACTGCTATAAGCTTTTGTGCAGGTTCTTGCGTGGAGATAATTTTTCAGCTCACTTGGGTAAATGCTATGCAGTGCACTTGCTGGATGCTATGGTAAGAGTATGTTTAGTTTTGTAAGAAACTGCCAAACTGTCTTCCAAAGTGGTTGTACCATTTTGCATTCCCACCAGCAATGAATGAGAGTTCCTGATGCTCCACATCCTTGCCAACATTTGGTGTTGTCAGTATCTTGGATTTTAGCTATTCTAATAGGTGTGTAGTGACATCTCATTATTTTAATTTGCATTTCCCTGATAACATATGATGTTGAGCAAATAGGAACAATGTCTGTACATTTTTCACTCTAGGAATATTTCTAACAAACTCATTTATCTTCCTCTACCCCGTCCCCCAAGCCAGTAGGAATTAGGGTGAGTCTGTGACCAAGACAAGAGAAGCAGGCTTACAGTTAATAGGAGCCTCGAGCCCTGGGCTGGGAGTCAGAAGACCTGAACACTGGTCTTATCTCTGCTCCCCTGAGCTGCTTGACCTGAGGAATCACTTTACTTTTGGAGCTCAGCCACCTCACCTGCAAAATGTGATTCTTGTATTGGATCAAGGGTACTAAGGTCTTCTCAGCCAGCACCACCAGCTGGAATGAATGGGGAGAGGTGTGCAAGGCTCCGTGTTGTGATGGAGAGGCGCTATCTAGCCATATACCTGCTCTTCTTGAGAATGATCTCAACTTCCCATCCTGTTTACAATTCTGTGCAATTTTAAGTGACAACTGACAGCCTAACAGAGAGAAAGGGAAGATGGATTTTAAAATGTTGATGCCATGGCTCAAAAAGTTCCCTAGTGTGGGGCAGTCTGCGTTGTGAAGTCGTTCCAATCCAGTATAAACATCATGGGCCAGACCATGAGCTCTGCCCGGAGGAGAGAAATCCATCTGTCCCTTGGTCCCCAGAGCCCTGCATGGGAAGATACTTTGCTTATGTTTTCTGAGCATCTTGCAGATACCAGGCATGGTTCTGGGCACTGGGAACTCAGCAGGGAGCAGAGAGACAAAAGTCCCCACCCTCACGGGGCTTCCGTCATAATGATGTGCGTGAATAACCAAAAAGATTAATTTGTGCTCTGTGTATTCTGTTTCCGAAAGCAGGGAGTGTCATCCTATTTAGAAAAACGGCCGCCCTAGGCACTGAAAATTAAAATGAATTTGGGACCCTAGAGCATCTCATAACATAAAGGTGCTGACACAGCGTCCGTGAAGGCTTTAATATGGTTTCCTGGACAAGTAGATGGGTGGCTGCAGCTTGTTGCATCAGGCCGGCTCCAGCCCAGTCCAGGTCCCCAGCAGGGCTCCAAATCCCCAATCCTCTGAAGGTACAGAGGAGTCTGGACAGGACTCCTTCCCACTCTGAACCTGGTTTCCAAGAGAGGAGGCCTGGGTCCCTCTGAGGAGGGATGTCCCACAGCAATCGAGCTACAAATATGCCCATTACAGCCATGTATGGGGAGGCTGCCGTGAGCTCTGGTCCAATGCCTTATCTCCCCACAATGTCCCAGGGAGATTATTAAACCCACTTGAAGGCCAAGCACTTTCCTAGATTCAGAATTGTGTGTAAGCAGTGGAAAAAGTCTAAGAAAGTGAGGAGATGCTTATCGAGGTTTGTGCACTGGTGAACTCTCCCTTCTTAGCTGAGTGGTTTGGTAATGGTTTTCTTCACGGTAGAATGAGATAATTTCCTTTTTCTTCATCTTGAAAACTTCCTGTGAGTAGTGACCTTGGCTGTGTTGGGAGAGACAGGAGGAAGGCTTCAGATAACAGGTAGACAGTCGCTCAAGGTCTGGAAGATGCAGGCAGGTCCTGAGTTGCTGGAGGGTCTCTGGCCACGCATGTGGCCATCCCTGAGGACAGGACAAGAGGCTGGAAAGTGGCATATAGGTTAGGATTTTGTGGTCAACAGCAAGTGGTGGTGATGGGGGCGAGGAGAGATGTAAGAGCAGCAGAGTCAGAAGGCGTTGGGGGCTCTCCAATTGGAAAAGCTACCAGCAGTGGAAGAGCTGGAAGAAATACAGCTTAGCATGGTGGGGTGGGCTATTTAGTGTAGGGCAAATTGCTCTACAGCCTCCAGAATTCTCCAGGGCCCCTCTGTGTATACTCCACACTTAGCACTTCCACAGACGAAATGCCCTTTCTTTCTTTCTTTCTTTTTTTTAAAGCATATACAAGCACAGAACAGCACGACATGTTTTGTAAGGATTTATACATATATATACAGTTTTAAATTAATTAATCTATTTAAAATTTTTTTTGCTGTGTTGGGTCTTTGTTGCTGCACGTGGGTTTCTCTTATTGTGGTACTTCTCTTGTTGCGGAGCACAGTCTCTAGGGCTCGCAGGCCTCAGCAGTCGTGGCTCGCGGGCTTTGTTGTTCCATGGCACGTGGGATCCTCCCAGACCAGGGATCGAACCTGAGTCCCCTGCACTGGCAGGCGGTTTACTAACAACTGCACCACCAGGGAAGTCCCCACCCTTTATTTCTGACAGCAGCTGGGTGAGGGGAGCCAGAGGGGACCGAACTGCCAGCCTTTCGGCTTGGGGTCCAGTGCCATTTCCACTACGCCCAAGCTGCTGCCAGTAACCGAGCAATGATGGAGTCATGATGGAGTCAGAGTATATGGAGAATGGCTTTCACGTAAATGATGAAGAAAGAAAGAAAGAAAGGAGAAAGAAAGAAAGGAAAAAGAAACACAAGTTTATGCTTAAAAGCTTATGCTTCAGTTATCTGGAAACTTCGCTCACCCAGAATACTTCTTTGATTTCAGACAAAGAGGCATCAGTGAAGCATTATTGTGGTTCAGTGTTTGCAATCAGTTCCCAGCTAAGCCATTAAGAGAAGAGGTACAAAGCACACACCCAGCCATCTCCCCCATAAATCACACATTCATGTGCACACAATAGGAGACGATTGAACACATGGCAAAGGTGTGTGCCTGCCCCTTCTTAGATTCACCTGGAGCAGGAATCTGCTCAGCAAGGTGAGGCTGCATCTTGCAACCAGGTGTGGGCCTGTGTGGCCTGCACAGCCTATTCCAGTGATGATGAGAATGATAAAGACAGTGGCTAATGAGTGATTATTTACTATGTGACAGGTACTGCTCCCAGAGCTGTACTCGCAGTAAGTTATTTAAGCTTTACCACCACCTTCTGAGGCAGGTACTGTTATTATAACCATAGTTCAGGGTGAGGACCCTGAGGAACAGAGAGATGTGCTGAAAGGGTTTGATGCCATTGTTCGGATAACATCTGTCCTGGGCCATGTAGAGAGATGGATTTCTACTTGGAGTTTGGCCAAAATTTGAGTCCTTGGGCCACTGCTTCTCTCCCTCCTTCCTTTCTTTTCTTCCTTCCTTCTTTCCTCCCTCCCTCCCTTCCTCCCCCCCTTCCTTCCATCCTTCTTTTCTCTCTTCCTTTCACATTTGTTGACTGTCTACTAATTCCAATAACCATGAATGGTTCTAGGGATACAGGAATGAAAAAGCAATGGCTCCTACCTTTAAGGGATTCAATATCTGGGCAGAGTTTGGGGCTTGGCAGGAAGGTGGAGGCATGGGCATGAGTGGAAATCAATTGGTCAGCCTATTTCCTTCCAAGATAGAATGATGGTTACGGTGGAATTGGAGTATGGGCTGCCTGTAGCAGGTAGGGAAAAGCAGAAAATGGATAGCGATGGGAAAATATCAAAGGATACTTAGTGCACGCTGGGCCTGTCACAGGCTCCTCTGTGACTCTGTTTGTTGGAGCCATTTTTTCCCAAAGACACCAGAGACCTGACAGCTGTGAGGCATGTGGCCCATGGACTTGGATTGGTAAATATGCTACTACAGTGCATGAGGCAGGCAGTGGGTGGAAGGACTGTGCTCAGAAAGGAACTGGATTGAAACTGTAAACTTTCCATGCGAGAGAAGATGATGAGGGAAGAGAAATTCCCTAGTGAGTCCCAAGGGCTTCGGATAAAAGGCACCGTTCCTGCGAAATATCAGCCAATTAATTCATAGATGTTTCTTAAACTTGGAGCAGAAGCAAGGCACTGCCTAAGGGCTGGGCAGGGGGACGGGCACAGAGAAACAGAGCTTGGGACCCTACCTACTATCTGAGGCAGGGAGGAAGCAGGGAGTTACCAGGTGTGAGCTCTATAATGCACCCAGTGCCCACCATGCGGTGCCTTGGGTGGGAGAGGTGGGCTGGGCTGGGCTGGACCGACAGGCAAGCAGGGGAGGAATCTTGAAGGAGGCCCTTAAGGAAGAATAGGATTGGGTTGGTGGTGGAGAGGATATTTTGGGCTGAGTTACTGAGATAACAGTTTGTACACCATCCCACAGGCTGGAGGTGCAGAGAGACCGAGGGAAACAGCAGATGGGCAGGGCTGGGAGGACGGATGTTATGGGTTGTCTCTCACTCCTGGAACAGTTAGGAGGGCCAGGACTAACTGACCTCCAGCACCGGAGAAGGGGGACCTGATGTGGGAAATGGGAGTTGGGACATATATTTGGGGGGAAAGTCTAGTCTCATGGTAAAAAATAGTTACTATTCTGCAAAGGCTCAAAGGAGAGATTCCCTTCCCTTTGGCCATTCTTGGAGAACAGGTCAGAGCACTGGACTGGTAGGACCGCTGGTCTGAATGAAAGTCTGTGGAAGCTCATTGGCTCTAGTAGAAAAGCAGCATTTGCTCTGTCAGTTGCCGTTTCTCTCTCTCTCTCTCTTTCTCATTAATCTGTGTATGGATCACTGTCTGTCGGTTAGTCTGTCTGTCTTTCCATGCCTATTTTTCTTTCCATCACCGGTCGCTTTCTAGTTTGGACCATCTGTTTATCCCTTCTTTCTCCTGCAGGCTTTTTCCCATGTTTGCTGTGTTACACGTGCATGTGTATATGTGTGTGAGCACGCACACAGCAGACTTGGGGAGGATTCTTGGTGATGTCAGTTTGCCCTGTATTTTGAGGACACGAGACTATTAGAGGTTGAATACTTGGGCAATTGTGAGTGCAAGGGCCCTATTTTAGAAAGGCATGAAAAATGCTCCCTCTTCAGTGTTTATGTGTAGGAATATTGCATTTGTGTGTGTGTGCGCATTGCATGTTCAGGTGTGTACATGTGTGTGTGTCTGTCTGTGTGCATGTGTGTGCTCAGTGTCTTCTGGAATGAAGCCATCCCAGCCTACCACAAGAGAAGAAAGAAGAGATGGTAGGAACCCTGTTCAAAAGGAAACTGGGCAATTTTTCCTTCTCTACTCTCCCAGAGCCACGGGACAGGGGCAAAGGAGCAGCTGTGTTGGCCTTAAAGGAAGCAGTTTTCTAGTCCCTTGGAAGATCAATCAGTCAGCAGGCGTGGGAGTAGATGCCATTCCCAGCTCCCCTGGCACAATGTAGGGTCTAAAACTGTGTGAGACATGGTCTCTTAGAGAACTTCTACAGTCTCTCTCTTTGTAGGGAAAAATACAGTCCAGCTTCCTAACATGTAGGTGAAGGCCTGACTTGGCCAAGGGTGAGAAGTTGGACCAGACAACTTTTCTGGAATTTTCTGGCTTTGAGGCTTAGCGATGTGGTGGTTCAGATGCCTCAGTGGGCATTTATAGTCCCAGAGGCCCTGACTTCGTTGTGCCTTGCTGGCCGCCCCCTCCGTGTTGCCCCTGATCCTACCCTTCATGCAAACCCAACCTCTTGCCATTCCCCCTCTGTTAATACTTCCACCCCAACTTCCTGACTTCCACACTCCCATCCCACCAGGGCCAGCTGACACCCATCCCTCCGACCTGTGGGTGCCCCTGGCTCTGCCCCTCCTGTAAACATACATCATTCTCGAGAGTCACCAGAATAAGCCTTCCCTTACCCCCCGACTCACGCCCCAGTGGACTGCAAGCTGGGCAAGACCTGTGCCACAGGTGTCTCTCTATCTCTGTAGTGCCTGCCTAGCACAGTCCTTCTCACCCAGAAGGGCCCCCATAAACATTTGAAGGACAAGTGTGTGAATGCAAAGTAAAATCAAGGGATCCAGAGTGAGCGTGGTGTGTACGGGTGGGAGAGCGAGAAATCTATCTTGTGGTTTCAAGACACACGTGGTGCAGCTGCTGAGGTTGCGCAAGGTCCCCTGCGATTTTCTCTCGTGGAGAATTTCAGCCCCTCTTTTTAGCCCCTGGGACCCTCCAGCTTCATTCTTGTTCCCTTTTATGCCAATGGCTTGGTAGACTTCTGAATCCCAGCGTTCGAGCTCTGTGCTTTCCTGTCCTCACTCTTATCTGCCATGTCGGGAGAGGAGCTGGCAGTGGGGCTGAGAAATCCTTTGAGGCTTCTGCCACACCCAGGCCCCCCGAGAGTGCTGTCCTTTTGTTCCGAGCACAGGGCATGGGTTCTTGGCCCACATAACCTTGGGGCAAGTGCCTGCACATTTCTGGTGCTCTGTCCTGCTCATTTTTATAACAATGTCCAGTGTGAACTGAAAATGCTGCTGAGGTCACCTCTTCCAGCCTGAAAACAAACCTAGGAATCTGTGTGGCCTGCCACGAGTTGCTCTGGCCCCAGGGGTTTGGGCGTCAGTAAGGGAGCTGGATGGGGATGGGAAGAGCTTATACCAGCAGGTGGGTTCTGCTTCCATGGCGACACCAGGCAGATGCTGATTCCTTGTGGGGGTGTGTGTGGATTGGGGGGCGCATACATGGCCGGAAGGGAGGAAGGGAATGGGGGCTTGCTTCTCTCCTCTGTATAATAGCCTACTTCTGACAAGGAGCTTCTGTTCTTTTCCACTGGAAAGCTTTTAAGAACGCTGAAAAGGACAGGCAATTACAGGAAGGTTAGGTGTGCCTGATTGGATGTTGCTACAAATCACTCATTGTCATATGCGCCGTTTGGAAAGGAGGCCATCAGGGACTGATTGCCATTTAGGGTAAGTGATTTCTGTTTAGAGTCAGTGAGCAGATGAAGGCTTGGCTGGTTCTCATCGCCCTCTCCCCTTGTTTGTTGTTGTGTTGCTGGTTTTTCTTGGCAAGGAGGGAACGTCAGAGATGCTTACAGGACGTACAAATGAAAAGGAGCTAGAGATCAGCACTGTAATCCCACCCCTGCCTCATCCTAGCCTCTATCCTACTGATGGGGAAACTGAGTCTACAGAGTAAGGAAGAGATGGTTCAGCTTCATACAGCAGGTTAGTGGAGGTGCTGGACCAGAGCCCACATCCAGACCTCACGCCATGTTCTCGCTTACAACAAGGCCCCAAGCTGACGGCCCACTGGGGCTGGGTGTTTCCATCCACCCACCGTGTGTGAGGCTGTGCTGTTTGAACACATCTCACATGGCAGCCCTTGCAACTCCAGGCACCACACCTGGCTGTACTGCACAATCTGTTCCTGTGCATTCTCTCACACACTGTCGCTTGGGATTTTGCTTGACCTCATGGTGTCCCCAGGAGGCAGGAAACACAGTTGGACTGTCCTGGTGTTCCCAGTTTCACCTCTCTCTGTCTGTCTCTCTGTCTCTCTGTCTCACCCACACACACCCCTCCACATACCTCCTGGAGACAGAGAATGGTCAAAGAACTATGGTTGTATGCCTTTGGTCTTCCAGTTTTGAGTATTTGAGAATAGTGTCCCCCCAAAATGTATGTTGAAGTCCTAACCTTCAGTATCTTAGGATGTGACCTTATTTGGAAATGGGGTCTTTACCAAAGTAATCAAGGTCATAAGGATTGCCCTAATCTCATATAACTGGTGTCCTTATAAAAAGGGGAAATTAGGGGAGGGATAAATTAGGAGTTTGGGATTAACAGATACACACTACTATATATAAAATAGATAAACAACAAGGTCCTACTGCATAGCATAGGGAACTCTATTCAATACCCTGTAGTAACCTATAACAGAAAAAGTCTGAAAAAGTATATATATGTATACATATGTATGTATATATATATATTTAACTAAATTACTTTGCTGTACACCTAAACTAACAACACTGTAAATCAATTATACTTCAATTAAAGAAAAAGGGGGAAATTAAGAGACAGAGGCAGACATACAGAGAGACAGACTGTGTGAAGTGACACAGGAAGAGTGACGTGTGAAGGCAGAGATCTGGGTGATGTTACAAGGCAAGGAATAAAAAAGATGGCCAGCAATTGACCAGAAGTTACAAGAGAGGCCTGGAAATGATTCCGCCTGACAGCCCTCAGAAGGAGCCAACCCTGCGGACACCTTGATCATGAACATCTGGCTTCCAGAACTATGAGGAAATGAATTTCTATTGTTTAAGTTCTCCAGTTTGTACTTGTTAAGGTAGCCCAAGGAAATGAATACAGTGTCCTTCCTTCTCCATTATCTTTCTGTTTTACCTCCCATTATTTAACTGGACTCTACAGCTATATTTAATTGGGGTGAAAATCCCCTAGTTATGTGATAGGTGTTAATGTTATCAGGATTTGTGATAAAACATGTCACGTTATGTGGTAGAGACTGTGGGACGATGCCAGCATCTCCACTCTTGCCCTAAGCAAGGGGATCTACCCATTTAACCATTTGACAACTATTTGCTGGGGGCCTACTAAGCATCTGGCCCCATGCTCTATGATGGAGACTAGGACATGCATGACACTGCCCTGGCTCTCAAGGAGCTCACAGTCTGGTGGGGAAGACTGTTGTGTAGACTGGTAATTGTGGCATGATGCTGGAGCCAACGCTGTCATGGGGGTGAGCACAGAGTGTCATGGGAGCTCAGAGCAGGTGAGGGGATTCTGGGAAGAGGTGGAAGGAGCCAGAGAAGGTGCCTGGAGAAGAGCCCACAGAAGCTGAGCCTTCAAGAGGTTATCCAGGCCACCAAGTGGGAAAGGCTGTTCCAAGCAGAAGGAGCATCACAAGCAAGGGAACAGGGACATGTGAATGTGAGTGCGTGTGTGTGCATGCGTGTGGGTGAGATACCCCATATAACCATGGACCATCTATATACATCATGCCAGCCTCTGTAGGGCATGGCAAGCAGGTTTGCCCACGAGCTGAGTGATGCCAGTTCCTAGAAGTTTCAAGCCCCCTCTGTGGAGTGTGGGATAAGTCTGGGCCTTTATTTCCAGCCACTTGAGGCAGTCCTTACCTTGGTAGTGTCCTTTGCTTATACTTTCGGAGGATAGTCTCTGAAATTCTTTTTCTGATAACCTTCCTCTTTTAGGGAACTTTACTTTTAGCTTCCAATTCTTTAACCTAGGACACCCAAGTCTGTACAAAAATTTATTTTACACCTCTAGACTAGGGTCTTCCCAGTATGTGTGTATATGTATGTATGTATACACATATCATCTTTTTAACTTTTTTATTGAAGAAAAGAACATTGACCAGTTGGGAAGTTGGGCACAGCTCTTGATAATGCTTGGGAGCAATGCCTTGCTACTCACTGGGTGAATGTGAGAGGCTGAGTTGGGAGAATGAGAAGAAGGAGTAGGTCTGAAGCAATAGCTTAACACAAACAAACACTGGGTAACTTGCAAAAACACCTAAAGCTCAGCTTTCACGTGTGAAATATTCTTACAAAATCAGAGCAGGCTTTCCTATATTGTATACACTGCTCTGGGCTCAAGCTTTGAAAAGCCAGATGAAGAAAGCCATCAGCATTGATAATCAGTGATTAGAGGATGCCTAAGGCATAATTTATTGTCGTGTTCACTGTGATTAATTTTATGGAAATGAGCACTGGGCCAAGAATCAGGAGACCTCGGTTCTAGTACTGGTTCTATAAGTGACCTTGGTCAAATCCCTCCCATTCAGTGGAGCCTCAGTTTCCCTATATGCAAAATGTCCCTTCTAATTCTAACATTCTGTCATATTTCCTTTGTATGTTCCCATCTTCAAGGCCTGGAAATGCTAATTGTTCTCACATGTTCCTTTGTAAATCAGGCACGTGTGAGTATGGCATGTATGGTAGAGTGAAATTTACCACTTGGTCCTTGCTGGCTAATAAGCTGGGGGAGTGGGGTTAAGTCAAAAACGTGTGTGTGTGTGTGTGTGTGTGTGTGTGTGTATCAAACTCTCTTTCCTTTTCCTGAGACTGGGAGCTATAGTGGAGTTCACAGGATAATTCTTAGTACAGGGGATGACTATCTGAAAGAATGTAATGTAAAAATGGCATAGAATGAGATTTGAATCCTGGCTCTGCCACTTACTAGCTACGGGCAACTTGCAAGTCACTTAACCTCTAGGAGCCTCAGTTTCCTCATCTTCAAAATGAGTATAACTATAGAGTTGTTGTGAAAATCAAGTTGATTTATTCAACACATATTTGTTGAGTGTTAAATATATGCTGGGCATTGTGTTCATTGCTGGTAATCCAAGATGAATAAAACAGTCTGGATTCCTTCCTTCTAAGGAGTTTATAATTCAGTGAGAGAAACAGGTAATCAAGAGGTAAATAAATAACATAAAAATAAATAATTAATGCTATAAAAACAGAGTGTTCAGATGGAGAATGATGGTGGAAGAGGTTCCTAATTTAGATGGGGTTGTCAGAGATTTCCCTGGGAAGCAGAAGAAACCCATGCTGGGGTAAGGGGTGGGCAGGTACACAGACGTTGACAGTCCAAGGAGAAGCAACAGTGTATGCCCTTGAGGTATGAGAGACTAAAAGATATGGTGTATCCATAAATGCCTTGTCAATGACGTGGCATTGTAAGAATACAGGGGATTCATATTAAATCTCCTGATGCCATGTCTCTGGCCGCCCTTAAGTCTTTCCCGTATTTCCTCTCTCTGCCCCTTACAAAAAGTGTCCCCACTCTGGAGTTTCCCTTGACTATTGCACAGATGGCATTTTCTCATATGTGGTTAGGTGAGTGTGTGGGGAGGACAGCGTGAGTGACTGTAGCTCACTCCCTTGTGTGCCTGGGAGAGCAAGGAGGACAGTTTGCATGAGAAACATCCCCTGGATCACTTGCCCCAATGATTAAATTAAGCCCATTTCACAAATAAAATCAGTTTGCCACTCTGAGCCAGGGACCAAGTGATCTGGTTTGCTTTCCTTGTTCTGCTTCTTCCAAAGATAAAAAGGCTTGCAAATTGTGGCATCCATATCAAATGCTAATGGCACGCTGGGGACTCTCCAAGAGAACTGATAAACTTCTCAGACTGAGGGCAGACTATTAAGTGAGAACAGCTCCAGATGTAGTATTTGGTGCTCACGCCCGAGGAACGCTAACATTTTGGAGTGCTCAGAAGTGAAACTCCAGGAGATAAAAGCCGGGGAAGCATTTGATCCAACAGAAGAAAACAAAAGCCAGTCACCTTCAGTTTTCTCCAAAGACCTGAGCTCCAATGTGCCAATTCTAGTAACACAACAAAGAACATCTGAAACACAGGTCTAATCTATGAGAGCTTTAAGTTCAGCCATCCTAATGCTTCAGGGAGGAAATCAAGTCCGAGAGAAGGGAAGTGGTGTGAAATATCACACGACCATTTAGTCACAGCAGGACCCAGAATGGCAGCATCCAGGCCTTGGGTCTCCTTGTCCTTCCCTGCCCTGTACTATATTCCCAATGGCACATTCGGGGTGGGGGTGGGGTGCTTGTGTGCCTCCTCCATTTCCTGATGTCTGGTCAATGCTATCCTGCGTTACAAAGTCTGAGAATCAAGATGTGAAACCTCAGGTGTGGATGACAACCAATTCTCCTGCTGGCTTGTGCCTGAGCTCTTAAATGTGGGCAGGTATTGGTATGTGCACCCTGAGAAAGGCCCTGGGCACTGGTGTGATACAGTGGACAGCTCCATCCCAAAGCAGGAGGTCTCTTGATTTTCCTGACCACCACAAATAACTGCATTAGAGTAACCACCTTAATGGGGAATAAATTGAAGGGTTAGGTTAAAGGAGTCTGTGGGAACAATTTGCCGTGTGTTCCTTTGAGGGAGACTTGGCAGAAGGAGTGGAGGCCCTCATTTCCAATTAAGGTCATTTCCAACTGTGGTTCTTAGAGAAGTGTAGGTGATCAGGCAAAGGGGCTCTGGATGGGATGGAGTTGCAGATAGAAGAGGCATGTACTTGGAGGGCCTGGAAAGAGAGAATGAGGCTGGACACCAGCAGCCTTCTCCTCTCACACAGTACCAGCACTGCCCAGCTCAGGGGCTGCTTTGTCTCACGTGCTATTGGGTTGCGTTATGCTACAAGCGTTGCTTGGTTGTGCTCTGACCACATCAGGTGGACTCCATTCTGCCAGGAGGAAGAAAGCTGAAGCTCAGTCAGTTGGTGATTCTGCTCCCCCCCACCCCGTCTCCCTGTCTAAGTTCTGGGGAATTTACACAGAGCCAAGGCTTATGGCCCTCAGGCATCTATCCCCTAGGTGTCCACCCAGGCATGGCTACTATCCTGAACAGCTGCTGGGCCATTGGAAGGCAGGCATCCCTGCTTCCTGCCCCTGGTCCCTTCAGGCCTGGGGCGCCTCTGCTATTTCCGTGCCAATTTTTGGAGAAATGGGAATCACTGAGCTGCTTCCTTATCATGTTGGAGTATGAAAATTGCTATGGCTGTGATATACTATCATTTTCCCTCTGGGTTTATCCACTTCTGCAGAACCCATCCATTAGAAACTTAATTATGTCCCCTCCAAATTCATATATTGACACCCTAACTCCCAATGAGACTGTATATGGAGATAGGGCCTTTAAGGAAGTAATCGGGGTTAAATGCAGTCCTAAGGGAGGGGCCTTGATCCAGTAAGACTTCTGTCCTTAGAAGAAGAGAAGAGAAGAGAGATACCAGAGATCTCTCTTTTTCTCTGCACAAGCACAGAGGAAATGTCCTGTGAGAACACAGCAAGAAGGTGGCCGTCTGCACGCCAGGAAGAGAGGCTTCACTAGAAACCAACCGTCTGGCACTTTGATCTTGGATTTCCAGGCTCTAGAACTGTGAGAAAAAATTTCTACTGTTTAAGTCTCCAGTCTGTGCCACTTTGTTGTGTCACCCTAAGCCTATCAATCCACAATCCCCAGAGGGGATCCGGAGTGTGGAATTTCTCTGTTTTCTGTACCCTTAAAATCTCTGATTCTTATCCTATCCCCCTGGGTCAAACAGCGTGCTGCAATTTGGTTGTAAAAATAAGAATGGAGTCAAGTGATAGATTTAGAAAAAAAACTCCCATCAATAAAGCATTCATAGCTGTAATATACAAAAAGCTCTTAAAAATCAACAAAAAGGCAACCAAACAGAAAAACAGGTAAAGGATATGAATAGGCAGTTCACAGAAGAGCAAATCTAAATGGCCAATAGACACATAAAGAAATGCTCAAACTTACTAGAAGTCAGGAAAATGCAAATTAAAGTAGAATTTTGAATTATCACTTTACACTTAGACTGGCAAACAAGAAGACCAATAGTATCTACTGTTGGAGGAGATGCAGGGCAGAGGGAATTTACACACACTGCTGGAGGAAATGTAAACTGTTTCAGTCTTTTTGGAAAACAATATGGCAATAGCTAGTAAAATTAAAAAGTGTATATCCTATTCTACCCAGCACTCCCACTTCTGGGAATTTATCTCATAGAAATAAAAGCACTGGTGAGTAACAGTGTACATGCAAAGTGTGTATGTTTCAAAGGGAGTGCCCATTAGTGGATAATTGAATATATTACAGTACACCCATACTACAAATATTATGCAGACATTAAAAATGAATGAATTCTCAATCCAATAATTTGGGGAAATTTATACAAAGTGTGAAACAAGCAGAATGCAGAGGAGTGTGCAAAATGATCCTTTCTGTAAAATAATGACAACCTTCCTTATATAAGTATATAGGCTGGAGAAGAAAGGAAAGGAGTAAGTCTTCCCAAATCCCCCTCCCTGCTCCAAATACTGATCTAAAATAAACACACACACACACACAAACACATGATGTTTATGAGAAAATAAGCTTGTATGATTTGATTCTATTAAATATTGCAGGATGCATCAAGGCATGCATAAAAGAATGGTCACCAAATCATTATTTCAGGGTTGAGAAATTTTAGGTAATTTCTTTCTTTATTATACTTCTATGTACGGTTTGAACAAATTATAATGGGCATTAATTTTCATAATAATCATGTATTTTACGTTTTGAAATATGCTTGATTAGCTCACCTCTGATTCTTCCCTCTTTCTCCAGCCCAGCCCACTGCCGTCCTGCACAGATGTCGTTTCATCGCTTCTCCAGGAGGGGGGACATGGGAATAATTTAGATGCACCTTCTAAGTAAATTCAGACTTAAAGCATCAAATCCCATCTCTCCCTTTCAGCCCCATCTCCTCTTTTGGACCCTGATGATTAAGGAAGGTCTCAGGCCTCAGTGACGACTCACCCAGTGTTCCACCTCCCACTCAGGACTGTTGCACCAGCTGCCTTTGAGGCCCTGGAGGAGTCAGAGCTCAGTCTTCCTGGGGCCCCAGACTGCTCCTCTGGATTTTGCTTCAATTCCCAACTCTCTCCCTCAACTCATGCCCAGTGGTCCTCCTTGGTTAGGAATCCCAGGAATCCTGCTGTATCTCTTACCCAAAAATGTCTTCTCAAAAGCTTTCCTTAATGCCCCAATTCCTTAATTATGTCAATTCCCTTAATTCTGAATTTTCTGAATCACCTTTCAGAGTAAGTATTTTTTTTCTCACCCCCCTGGTCCCACTTAGCTTTTGTCCTCACGTGTCTGCACTACTCCTCATGTACCTCTTCTACTGAGAGGTGCTGGTTGTTTGTGCAGGTCTGGGAGGAGGCTTCCAGAAGGACTCATAAGGTATCTCCAGAGCAGGGGAGGTGGAGAATATCCAAGCCAAGACTTCGTGGAGGAGCACAGGGCAGGTGCCAGAAAGAATGGAGACACACAGCAAAGTGAGAGGCAGGAGCAGAAATCATTTAATAAGAAATGAAGCCTGGAGTGAGCAAGGGGCAGCAGCAGCTTGGGAACAGCCCAGTTAGTCCTGTGGGTTCAGCACTTTGAAAGGTTCAGGGCGGGGGAGGGGGGGGATGTCTTGATGGGTAAAAGTGATGCTGTACACTCGGAATGCCATGACCTGATGGCGGTATGGATTGGAGGAATCAGGAAAGATTTTAAGGAGTGGAACTCTAGTAATTGGAACCTGGAGAATGGAGAGGGATTTTTTGTCGTTGTTTGTTTGTTTGTTTTGTTTTTGTTTTTTAAACCTACACATATTTTAGACTGTTTCATCATGTTAAACCTGAAAAGAACCTTAGAGGTAATCTGATTCCATGCTGTCTGGCATAGTAGCCATTGACCACATGTGGCTGTTGAGCACTTGGGGTGTAGCTAGCTTAATTGAGATGCGCCAGAAGTGCAAAATATGCCTCCGATTTTGGAGATTTAGTATGAAAACAATCATGTAAAATATCTCACCCAAAATTCTTTATATTGCTTACACATTGCATTTTGGGGATATATTGGGCTAAATATAATATATCATTACAATTTATTTCACCTCTTTCTTTTTATTTCTTTAATGTGGCTACTAGAAACTTTAATATTTCCTATCTGGTTGTATTGTATTTCTTTTGGACAATGCTACTGTAGATGAGGGATTAACAAATCTTTTTTGTAAAGGGCCAGACTGTAAATATAGAGACTAAAGTCTCTATTCCACCCACTCAACTCTGTCACTAAAGTGTAGAAGCAGCCATGGACAATTTGTAAATGAATACAAACTTATGGTTACTAAGGGGGAAAAGGCAGGGAGGGATAAATTGGTAGATTGGGATTGACATATTCACACTACCATATATAAAATAGATGACTAATAAGAACCTATTGTATAGCACAGGGCACTCTACTCAATATTCTGTAATGACCTATATGGGAAAAGAATCTAAAAAGGAGTGGATATATGTGTTGATTCACTTTGTTTACAGCAGAAACTAACATAACATTATAAATCAACTATACTCCAATAAAAATTAATTAAAAAATTTCATATATCAGAAAACAAAAAAAACACCTGTATTACAGACACTAACATTTGAATATATTTTTTCATGTGTCACAAAATATTATTCCTCTTTTGATTTTTTTCAATTATTTAAAAATGTAAAAAGAGCATTCTTTACTTGTAAGCCATACAAAAATAGGTGACAGGTCAAATTTGGCTGCCCTCTGGTCTAGACAAATCCCCTAATTATAGAATTGGGGATATTCATGCTTGGAGAGAGAGAGGGCTACCCAAGGTCAAAGTCAGCTAACACCAGAGTTTACTAGGTTGTATGCCTGATTTCTTTACTTCCTTTTTCAATAAATAAATAAGATAGTACGTGTTCCTTTACAGATAAAAATACTACCTTCTGAATGTTTAAAGTCCAGCTAAAGATGTGTTCATCATGGCTCTCCTTTACAAGAAAATGTATAGATTTATTGTGATTCCTCCCAGGGATTCTCCAAGCTAAACCCACTTAAAAGAGGTTCAAATGTTTCTGCTGGCAGTTTTGGTGTCTGCAGCACCTCTTCTGGCCAATGGTAAGAATCTCCAAGACTAATGTTTACTAGGAACCTTCAAGATCTAACAAGAAAGTGAGGTCTCTGTGGGCCCTCAGGAAACACCAACGTACTGTGGCAGCTGGATCTGGATGCATCTGTCAGATACAGAATAGAGAGAAGGGTTAGAATTTAGCGTCCATTCAGTTGGGAAGAAAAATCTAATTGATCCTTCTTGGGCTGTGGGTTACTTTTCTCCCCCTCAAGTCTTCTTGCTCAGCAGGGCTGAGTGGGCCACCATGCTGGCTCTCCTTGTCGGCTTTGTGACTGCTCCAGGATCAGAGGGAGCTCAGTACCATGGTGGCTTTCGGTCTACTTGAAGTTCAGATACCCTCTGGGTAGAGATTTTGGCAAGAACAACATTTCATGGTCCTCAAATCCCTCACCTGGATCGTGTCCCAAATGTGTCTTGCATTTTAGTCCCTAGTCATACTTGTTCTTCTACTCTTGGGTGATTTTTCAAGTCTCTCCTTCGAGAAGAATAGGATCTTATTAGGACATGCTTAAGAATATTATCATTACCAATTAAAAAGTATATAAAATGAAATACTGAAGGCATAAGAAAGACATACATTAATACAGTGCACGCTTGTGTACCCAGCACTCACAATGGTCCCTGTGGGCCATTTCCCCGGGCATCTCCCTACCCTCTGCCCCAGGTAATCTCCACCTTGACTTTGGTGTTTATCACTCTCATGCATTTCATTTCTAATACGTTATATGTGTCTCTAAATATTATGCTCTATAGATTTTTAAATTTTACATGAATTATACCATAACGTATATATTCTTCTGTTACTTTTAAAATTTTTGCTTTGGCTTTGATTTTTACTTAAAATGATGTTTAAGAGATTTATCCATATCATATCCTAATTAACTTTTATTGCTGAATAGTTTTCATTGTATGAAGAGTCCTCTATTTATATGCCCATTCCCTTGTTGATGGGCATGGTTTTGTTTCCAATTTTTGCTGTATAAATAATACTGCATTGTATATCTTGGTACACCTTTCTAAGAATCTAGGGTATACATTTTGTAGTCGATTTCCTGGGTTCTAGGTATGTGCATCTTAATCTTTGCTGTGTGGTGCCACATTGCTCTCCGATGTGACTGTACCAGTGTGTATTGGATAAACATTCTTATCCCTCTGTATCCTCGCCAATACGTAGTGTCATCAGACATTAATTCTTTGTTGTTGTCACTAATCTGATGGGTATGACATGGTAGCATTTCAGAATGTGCATATTTCTGACGTCTAGTGAGCTTCATTTTTTTTTCATATTTTAATTGGATCTTTTTCTTCTGTGAATGTCTGTTCATATCTTTTGTCCATGTTTCTGTTGGGCCAATTTGTTTCTTTAGGTAAGTAGACTTTTTATATATTTTGAAGCGTAATCCTTAGTTGGTGATATGGCTTGCAAATATCCTCTCTCAAGTTTTGGCTTGTCTTTTTCACTTTTGATGCAATTTTTGACAAATAGAAGTTTTCAACTGTAACATGGTGATAAGCTCCAGGGCCACGTGGTGCCATGGAAGCTGTGTATAGGGGCAAAAGCAGGGGGCTTGGGGACATGTATTTCTCTGAATTCCTTTAGCCCTCAGCCCATGGAACCTCTGTGCAGATAGAACAGAGCCATAGAATAGAGGGAAAGAAGGCAGCCTGTGTTCTTTGTTTAGTGATTTTTCCGGGCACTTAATGTACTACTTTTAATCCCATGGTAATATTTGCAAAAAGCCTCAATCATAGAATAAATTAATTAAACATTACTTACAAGAGTTTAATATTCATTATTTGGCTTCAGTTACTGTCTTTGCCCCCTCCCCTCCCTCTCTCCCACTGGAGCGCTCTCTTTCATCTCTTATTCTGAAGGTCTAATTAGGCTAATGGCTGCTGCTTGCAGTGACCTTATGTCTGTTGAAAAACAAAACAAAACAACAAAAAAATAAAGGCTGTCTTTGGTTTGCCTTCCCTGATGGTCTTTGCATGTGGCAGTCCCAGCTCCTGAATTCCATATTTCTTTTCATTTCCAAATGTCTGATCCCACTTGTGCCGGAATTAATGAGGTGTCTTTGAAAAAGTCTTGGCAGCCAAATTGCAACCAATACAAGAGGGCTGGGGCTTTGGAGAGAGGGAGGAGTTGGAGAAAAACTCTGAACCTTCCAGCACTGACTAGGCAGCAAAGATTGCGGCTCGCTCGGCTGGCTGCTGGCAGGGAAAAGCTGTCAAAGGAGGGAGCGCATGCACAGAGCAAGGAGGGTTTTTCTTATTCTTCCTTTCCCTGTCTTGGGGTTGAATAGCATCTGGGGCTCCCCTCTAAGCAGGTTTCTTCGATGGCTTTGGTGAGTCTTCCCAGGGCCCTGCTGCCAGCTGCCTCTGGTTCCAACCCCATAGAAGGACCATGTTGCTGGCAGCACTCAGGGCTCATCAGGAGGCCAGGTGTGAAGATGTTCTTTGCTCTGGTTTAAAGGTAAAATCTATGCATGTGTAGAGAGCCCCTTTCAGGTGCTGTACGTGGGGCTGGGCCTTGTGGGCGAGGCAATGTGGAAAAGCCCCATCTCTGGGGAGAGAGACAAGCGCTGTTGGAATTGCACTCTCAGCCAGCTTGGGAGAGCAGTGAAATAAGCTTTATCAGAGAGCTTTGGGATCCTCTGGCAGTGAGGGACTTGTTCTGATGGAGGCTGGATGTGAGGAGGACTGACTACGGGATGTAATATCTATTTATCTGTGGTACATGAGGCGTTCCCAAGGGGCGAGAAGGATTCTGAGTTAATCACGGGGCGGGTTGGTATTCTCAGCAATGAAAAAGGAGAGGTGTTGAAGGCATGCTGTGTTTGGGGTGCAGGGCTTAATCCTATGTACCTGGAACACTGGGGGGGGTGCGTATCTGGAGGAAGCAGGAGGGTGGTATGCCTTGTAAGGTGTGAGAAGATGAGATTCAAAAGCAGGTCGGGTCTAGGTGGTACACGCCTTGAATGCCATGCTGGGGAGTTTGATCTTTATGCTGGGAATACACTGAAGGTTCATACATAGGGGATGATGTAGCCATAGGTTTAGAGTCATACTCTTGAAATGGTGAGAAGGGGGGATTCGTGAAGGAAAAGAGAGAGACAAAGCACAAAGACATTGGAGTCAGAAGACTAACTGAGAAGTATAGCTCATGTGAGTGGAAGGTGGGAAGTATGGACTCAAAGTTACTTGGGAAGAAAATTCAGCAGGACTTGGTAACTCAGGAGATGGGGGTGGTCATAGCTGGTCAGCCCTGACCATGAACCACACTGCAAACTCCCATGGGGAGGAGGGACTGACTGAGGACCTTTAAGTCAAGGTCAAGCAGGGCTACCCAGACAGAGGAATAAGGTTAGGGTAAGGGTGTGATTAAAGCCACAGAGGCCCAAGGGCCAGATATAAGGAGACTGAGCCAACTCAAGCCTAGTCCAGCCTATCCAAAGCATCAGATCTGAGGGAGCAGGACAGGGTACAAGGACAGGGCTTATAAATAGTCCCAGGGGGGGGATGAGGGCACCAGGACCTCCATCTAATTCAGGGTCTGTCTTCAGAACTAGTGAAGAGCCCGGAATGTAGCCATAGTTCAGATGCTCTCCACTCTTTGCTGTTCAAGAAAGGGAATTGCCCGCCTATGGCTTCTGCACATACCTATAGGCCAGGTTCACGCCAGGGCACCCAAGCCACCTAGGTTAGGAGCCATAGAAGAACTCTAGAGCCCATCCACGAGCAGCAGAGGCTCCCTCTCCCATCAATTTTTTTGCAACTTCCTGTTAATGTTTGAGATCCTGAGCAGGTGAGAGTTTGGATAGCTGGTTAATGTTGGGGTCATGTGGGTGGTGCTGCAGGTGGGATGGCCTGACAGCAGACTGGAAGAGGCCAAGGATAAAGTGAGGGGAAATGACTTGTTCCCAGGACACGATAACTGAATGGCAGAATTGGAACTATAATCTAGATCTTTCAGCTTCTGTTCCTATAGCTCTGTGTAACAGGACCAGAGAGCATCTTCTTGATTCCTCTTAGGTCCTGGACACCTGGGCCTGCCTATACTAATGGCAGATCTGTGCCTGAAGCATACATTCAGGTGGCTCTATGGTCTTGCGACTTGATCCCAGAAGGTTGGGCAAATTCAAAATGATGTGGAGTGGTGGTTTCAGACAAGTACAGTGGATTCACGTCTTGTCTGTCATCTAATAGCTGTGTCCTTGGGAAGTTTGCTTAACTTTTTTGTACTTCAGTTTCCTCATCTGTAACATAGATAGTGCGACTGTACATCCCCAATAGTCTTGGCTAATACTTGTTGTCCTAGTGTAATTATTAATGGTTCCCCCTTTCACTGTCAAAGTGTCTTTGTTCAGATGATAAATCATACGGTTACACCAAAAATGGGACATAAGTTTATAAAAAATAAGTGTATGAAAGCTCTTAGATTAGTGTCTGATAATATATAAGCATCTGCTATTAATTATATATTAAGTATTGTGTTAGTTTCCTAAGGCTGCTGCAGCAAATTACTACAAACCACGTGGCTTAAACCAACAAGAATTTATTCTCTCACAGTTCTGGAAGCTATAAGGCTGAAATTAGTGTGTCAACAGGGCTACATTACCTTCAAAGTCTCTGGGGAAGAATTCTTCTCTACCTCTTCTAGCTTCTGATGGTGGTCAGCAACCCTCAGCATTCCTTGGCTTGTGGCAGCATCTCTTCAATATCTGCCTCAGTCTTCATATGGCCATTTTCCCCCTGTGTGTGTCTGTGTCTAAATTTCCCTCTCCTTAGAAAGATAATAGTCATTGGGTTAGGGCCACATCCGAGATTGATTACATCTACAAAAACCCTATGGCTTCATCCTAGCCTGATTACATCTATAAAAACCCTATTTTCAGATGAGGTCACATTCATGGGTTTCAGGTGAACATAAACTTTATGGAGACATTTTTCAACCCAGTAAATATATATATATATATATATATATATATGTTATTTCTCAATTACACTTTAAGCTACTTGACTAGCACAACACTTGATGTACTAACAATCACATAGTAGGTAGTTGATTGATTATTGATAGATACAATGTTCCTAAAAGACAGCCTTTGTTGATTTATTGTGGAGGCAATGCTGGGGCAATGGAATTAGCAAAACCAGGAAGAATAAAAAACTATTTCTTCTTGTCACCTGTCCCTGGATTGGACTCAATGGAGAATCCTAATATTTAGGAACTGTCAGTTTCATTGCTTGCTCATCCTTTGGCTAGTCTTTAAAAAAAAATAAAAGGCATGAAAGTCTTCAAATCATTCTTAAAAAAAATTCAACAACTCAAATCAACAACCACACACACAAAACCCAACAAAAAGACCCCTCGGCATATCAAGAAGATTCTGATACCAAAAGCTGAAATAACTTTTCCATAATGCAATGAAATATATTAAATTCAGCAGACATCAAAGGAACTTCAGGAGCAATTGCTGAATTTCCGAAGTAAACAGGACTTTCAAAAGAAACAAAAACAGCCTTGGGATCTTGGGGGGTGGGAGCACGTTTTGAGGGGGCAAAGCACGGAATCCCCAGGCTCTTGATCAAAGGATGAATTCTTTAAAGAGTGGTAATAAATGAAGCCTTGAAAACTGTTTTTGATCGAAACTGCCCCAGGTACAGGTACTGACTGCAAATGACAAATCCATTTCCAAATAAGGGAGGCCTACAATTCTGTCCTCAGCCTTACATTTGGCAGGTTATTCAAAACGAGGAAATAATTCCAGACAAAAGAGATCCAGATAAGTAAAATACAGCCTCACGTGGGCTGCAAAGCAACAGAGGGCCTTTGTGTCTGGAAGAGCTTAGTGACAATTCTGGCACCCTCAATCTCGGAGACATTAACTTTTTAAATTTAAAAATGTGTGTGTGTGTGTGTGTGTGTGTGTGTGTGTGTTGTGCGTGCATACCAGTCACTCGTGTGACTGGGTGCCTGCCAGAGGAGGGATGAGTGCTCCTTACAGGGGAAAACTACAGCCCATAAACTGGTCTATGGAATTAATTCCACCCTTTCAAGGAGGGTGAGTATGTTTCTTGTGGAGTTCTTTGAGATCATAGGTGTATAGATCCGTGGAGGCTGGGAGTCATCAAAACTACCTCTTGTGGTTCATAGGAATAAAATAGAGAGATAAATACGTTAACTGACTTGCCCAGCATCACACAGGTTCATTAAATGACATTCCTTCACCTACTAGTTAACTTTTTAATATAACCATTTCCTCCATTTATATAGTTATTTGAAGAGTAAGAGGATTTTCTAGAGCGATTATATACCATCCAAAACTTGCAGCACAGTGGTTCCTAAACCTGTCTGACTCAGAATCACCTAGAGTGCTTTTACAAACACAGATTCTTATTATTGTAAGTAAAGTGTCAATGAACGTTCATGAACAAGTATGTTTATGGACGTATGGTTTCATTCCTCTTGGGTAAATACCTAAGAGTGAAATGGCTGGGTCATATAGTAGGTGTAGGTTTAACTTTTAAAGAAACTGCCAACCTGTTTTCCAAAGTGGTTGTACCAGTTTATATTCCCATCAGCAGTGTAGGAGTGTCCCAGCTGCTTCACAGCCTCACCAACACTCAGAATGATTGACCTCTTTTTTTTAATTGAAGTACAGTTGATTTACAATGTCGTGTTAGTTTCAGGTGTACAGCACAGTGATTCAATCATACATATATATATTTTTTAGATTCTTTCCCTTTATAGGTTACTACAAAATATTGAGTATAGTTCCCTGTAGGAACAGTAGGTCCTTATTGGTTATCTATTTTATATATAGTAGTGTGTATTTGTTAATCTCATCCTACTAATTTGTCCCTCCTCCCTTCTCCTTTGGTAACCATAAGTTTGTTTTTTATATCTGTGGGTCTATTTCTGTTTCGTAAATAAGTTCATTTGTATCTTCTTTTTCAGATTCCACATATAAGTGATATCATATGATATTTGTCTTTCTCTGCCTGGCTTACATCACTTAGTATGATAATAACAGATGAATGGATAAAGAAGATGTCGTGTATACACACACACACACACACACACACACTGGAATACTACTCAGCTATAAAAAAGAATGACATAATGCCATTTGCAGCAATATGGATGGACCTAGAGATTATCATACTAAGTGATTGGTCTTTTTAATTCTAGCCATTCCAATAGTAGTGTAGTGATATCTCCTTGTGGTTTTAATTTGAATTTCCCTAATGACAAATGGAGTTGAGCATCTTTGTCTGATTATTTGCCACCTGCATGTCTTTTTGGTGAAGTATCTATTCAAGTTTTTCCCCAATTTTTATATTGGACTGTTCATTGTCTTACAATTAAGGTTTGAGAGTTTGAAAGCTAATGCTCATAGAAGCTTTATTTGTAAGAGCCTCAAACTAGAAACAACCTAAATATTCACTAAGAGGTGAATGGGTGAACAAATATGTGTGACATATTCTTAGGACAGAATTTACTCAACAATAAAAAGGATGCATTGATACACACAACAACATGGATGAATCTCAAATTAATCATGCTGAGTGACAGAAGCCAGATAAAACTTGAAATGGATGGTTTCAAGGGTGTATACGCATGTTAAAACTTAGCAAACTGTTCACTATAAACATATGCAGTTTATCATAGTTCAATTACACCTCAATGAAGCTGTTAAAGTAAGAGAAAGAAAAAAAAAAATCTGTAATAGAATGCAGATTCCTGGGCCCCACCCAGAACTCCTCTATCATATGGGGTCCAGGAATCTGTGGCAGAAAGTGGATGCCAGCTGTGCTGTAAAAGGAAAACATACTACTTTGGGCATCCAAAAAAAAAAATCTAGATTTGAATTCTCTATTCACCACTTACCAGCTGTGTGTGCCTGGAAATCAAAACCACATAACTCCTCTGCACCTTAATTCTCATCATCTGTACAAATGGAGTAATAACCAGAAAAATATTTTCCCAGTACTCTGTGAGGCTTACACTAAATAACCCGATGGAAGTACCTGGGACAAAGTGGATCTCCATAAATGTGGATTTATTTAATTCCCATTTTCCCAAGAACTCTGCAAAAAGGAGCAGTTAGCTCTGGGAGTGAAGCCGAGGTGGCGGCTGGAGAGTGTGTGTCTGTGTGTGTGCACACATTGTGCATAGTGGGGCTGAGTCTGACCAGCCAGTGTTAGCTTGAAGGTCCCGGAGGATTCTGGGAAGGGGGATTTGCATCCCAGCTGCCTCTACCGACTTCATGAATGCCCCACTAAAACGCATTAGGGCACAACCCCAGTTCCCACAGGGATTGCTATGATTAATGTTTGGTTCCTTCTGCATTCGGGTTACCGGCTGGAAGCTTCCCTCCTTTTCTGCCGTCCTTTACCATGTTGTTAACTGGTTAACCGGCTCGGATTGATCAGCCAAAACCAAAGGGAGGCAGCCAAAGTGGGCGCCTTTCTTCACTTCCCTGCCTTTTCCTCCCCCTTTGTAAGCTCTGTGCCTTCACTC
The DNA here is from genome assembly GCF_059928025.1 of Delphinapterus leucas. NCBI lineage: Eukaryota > Metazoa > Chordata > Mammalia > Artiodactyla > Monodontidae > Delphinapterus > Delphinapterus leucas. Next base: position 24,312,773 of record NC_143134.1, read on the forward strand.
CATTGTCGTGTCGGAAGGACTACAAAGGCTCTCAGGTGCCCGTGCGTGCGGGAGTGCGACACACGTGCACGCACTCGCGCTCGCACACACACTCTCCTTACATTTGGGGCCAAGGTGATGAATTGCGCGTTTGAAAGCCTCCTTATCGCAGTGGTGCACATGTGCTGGGATGCGTGTGCCTGTGTGAGTGTAGGGGGGATGAAGTGGGAAGCCCAGAATGGGAAAAATAGAGCTCCTGGCTTCCCTTGTCCCTGTCCTCTTTGTCTAGATGAAATTTCAGATGCTGCTGGGTGTCTTGTCAGCAAGTCTTTTGCAAAATAAATGGAGGTAGTATTTATTTTAAAAAGCTGATTTGCTCAGTATTTAGCCCACAGAGAGGATGTGTACAAACATTGATGAAACGTCTACTCCCTAGTGCAGCTGGGACTCTCAGTCCAATGGAAGAAAAACAGCCAAGAAGGAACTAAACAAATCTTTATTGAGTGCCTACTGTGTACTGCATCCTTTCATGCACGTAAGCTTTCATTAATTTTAGAACCTCCCACTTATTTTGTGTGGTAGGTATACAAAATAAATGCTGCCGGGCCTGAACTGAGTTAAAAGTTGGAGAGCCGCCTCTGTCCTCCTATAAATCACTGATGGCCTGATGTACAGAAATGACCCTTTACAAAGGAAGTGTGGGTCACAGTGGGCAGGGGACTGTAAACCAACAGCTTGAATTTATAGAGCATTGTACTTTCCTAGTAAATCAGACACTTCTTTTTTTTTAAAAAAAATATTTACTGGCTTCGTTAAAGACACACTCTTCTTACTATTAGGCTGCAGGCTACAATAACAGAATTAAAAGAAAAAAAAAGAAAACTTCAGGCAGTTAAATAAGTTCTTTTGTCCTGGAAACAGCTCTGTAAAACAAGATGCATAATTTCTCCAAAGACAAGAGCAGAGATGTGACAGAGAATTTCTTTGCCAGTGTCTTCTCTTTGGGGGCAGTGAATGTGAGACATTAGCTCTTCTGGAGCTTTCCATCCTTGTTTAACATATTGCCATGCTGTCTTCCCAACTCACTCCAGTGATGGTTGTACTGGGAGGATTCAATGCATGTACTTGTCAAAAATGTTATTATTAAAGGGAGTGATTTAATGGGAAGCTTGAAGGTGTTAGGTATGAACAATCACTGGGTGACTTAATAATATACATACAGTGCTTTATTGCATGTATCTCTACCCCCATTTAATTCTGATAGCCCTCTTGTAACACAGGTAGGTGGTGGCAGCCCCATTTTACAGATGAGGGAACCGAGGTTCAGTTTAGAAAATTTTAAAAATGTGCTGAAGGTCAGACAGTAGTGAAACCAGAACACTGCTATATCAGGTCTTCTGACTCCCAATATCCTTTCCTTAGTGCCTGGGGCAGCATATTTTCTGAGTCAGAACTCCAGGTACATGGTTTGAGAAGACTGAGCATTACAATATTTTGCATCAGAATTACTCTGGCAAATTAAAGTTTTCCATCTTTACAAGGATGCCACACTGCTGGGCTCGAACCTACCAAATGTGAGCCGTGGAAACCTCACAGTTGGGAGGTACAGCCGGCTCTGCGCTGACATGTAGAGAGATCAAAGTGAGCCAGAGTCTTGGCAGTTCTGCCTCTTTAGTCCCTGGCACCATCCAAGCAAACGCCACTTCTTCTTTTTGGTCACCAGATGGTCCCCCAGTGTAGACGAAGCTTTAAAATACAACAGCTTTGAATCTGATTTCTGATTTATGCATACAATTGGCTTTTATTTACCTATTTGAAAATTGTTGGTTACCCAGTTTGTCTTGGGCAGCCCTGCCCTGAATGGCTGGCCATGCTCCGTATGACTGGCAGCCAAAGCAAAAGAAGGAGAAGAGGATTAGAAGTTGAATCCTCACTTGCTTGTCTATTGACAAAGGCAACATTCTGTTCCCACTTCATTGCAGTGATTCTGTCTTTGGTTCTTTGAGGAAAGCAATTTCATTAATATTTAATAATAGCATCAATTGTATTAATAGAATCTTTCCAAATGCATAGGACTTGGGAGTTTGCAGAATGCCCACTGAAGAGCTGAAGGCATCTCACATTTAACTTGCCCAAACTGAGCTGTTTGGTTTGCTGTTCCCTTCTCTTGGTGTTCTTTGACTCCGGAATGATGATCTATACTGCTCTCCACATCCAAGCAATCTCCCAGTGATGTCAGTTCTTCTTCTGATTTTTTTCAATTTATCCATTTTTTTCCTCACTGGCAACACCACCCCTCTACTCCAAGTCAACATGGTGGCAGGACAAACCCAGTCTTCTTCCATGGAAGTTGAAGAACGTTTTTGACAAGAGGTACACGCATCGAACCCTCCCAGTACAAAGTCTAGATTTGGGCAGCTGGGCAGCTGGGCTATGGGCGGCTGGGCTGTGGACACTGGCCTCTGGGCAATTGGATGCTCCCATTTGGGACCTGGAATTTGGAGTAAGGGCTGCAAAGAAGAATGGGAAGTTTGGAATTGATTGCAGTCATCACAGGCACTGCAGCAGCAGCATTCTTATAAATGCAGCAGAGGCAGGGGTACCTGGGCTTTGCAGTGTTCTAGCCCACAGTGGTGTGGACAGCCTCCTAGCTTCTTGGTCCTTTGAGCAGTTGCATTTGGTGTCTGGCCTCCATACTTGGTTCTCACTTGTTTTTTTTCTGTCAATTCTGTGAGCTACCCAGTAGCATTACTATAATCATTTAAATTAACTGGGTTAGTTTCTGTTGCTTACAGCCAAGGCCCCTGACTACGACATGCTCCTGCATAGTAAGCCCCTACCATGTGTAAGACATTGCTCAGGGTGCAATGAGGACAAAAATGAAGAACACGCCAGCCTCTCTGGCCCTGTGAGCACATAGGTGCCTGCTGACTACTGTCTGGGACCTAGTCGGGCAACACTGGTATGAAATTTGCACTAATTCAGCCTCACCCCTCCAAGCTAGTCAGAATAGAAGGAAGACTCGACACATCATTGAAAGCATTTAGGAGAGAGGAAGTGTGCCTGCAGAGAAAGGTTTGTAAAGGACAAGCTTGTCAAATATAAATTATGACACCTATGTAGAGGGAAAAAAAGCACAAGATTTCCAAAGTTACCAAGTTTATAGTTAGTCTGTTCTTGGCGAACAAACAACAATTTTCTTATATGATTATCGTATTTCCCAAGATAATGACAAATCTTTGGTTATCATCTTTGAAGTGTAAAGTATGAAATTGTTCTTTTAGGGAATCAGCTACTTATAGGAGGGTTCAAGGCTTCCTTTAGTTTTGAAACTAGAACTGCACAGGGTAACCTGGGTCTTGTTTCATTTTGTTATGTTTGCATGTACAGTCCGTTCCTGCTAAGAAGGTAGTTAACGCCTATCAGGTTGCTGTGAACACTGAATTAGTGAATACGGAACCACTGCTCCCAGGGGAGATACAGGGCTAGGTTCCTGCCAACCTCTGGTCGCATTTTCGTCAACTGATCAATACATAAGCTTATTTTAGGTGTGTTTCTGTTCAAAGAAACTTTAAAAAGTATATATTGTTGAATCATTAACATTGGACTCACAGCCAGCTAACAGCACTAAAATTCATGCCTGAACGAAGCTTATCAGACACATAATTTCTCCATGGGGTGCACCACAGCCTTCTTGCACTTAGGATCGCTAGACAACACTCCAGCACTTTGCTTGGGGGCCATTTTAGACAGCAAAATCACCACCAAAAAGCACAGAAATGCAAAACATGTGGCACTAGAGAGACTTTAAAAAGGACCCTTGTTTACAGTCTTGGAGCTGAAACAAGAAGGCAAAGCATCACCTTGTTCTACCTTCTCTAGGGACAGGTCACTGGATGACCTCTGAACCTCCGCATCATGGCCCCCTCATGCCCCTTTGACCGCAGTTTGGACATGCCCCCAGTTGACTCGCTGCCTTTGGTTCTCTTTCCCACCAGGCCCACTGAGCTGTGGGGCAGGGGTGGCCATCCTTCCTGACCTTCCTCTCTAGAGGGGTCTCTGAAACATGGTTGTAGAGGTTTCTCAGGGGGCATCCTTGCAAGGCAGGGGAGGTATCCAGGAGTTCTAAGGAACTCGGTGAGTGGTGGAGCCTGTGTGTGGGAGGGATGGGGCTGAGGTCCAGGGCCACCTCCTGGATGTGCTGCTCAAGGGACCCATAACCGCCAGTGATACATTCCGTTCCTTCTTCCTTCTCACCATCCCTCCTCCTCCTCTCTCCCTCTCCCTTTTTCCTCCCCCATCTCTCCTTGTTCTCACTTGGCTTTATCCAAATAGGCAGCCCAGTGGATTTGTATCAATAAGAAGCAATCAGGCTGAGCCATAATACTTGCAATCAATATATAATTGCATCAGGGTTATTCCATTACCTTGGGCTGAGCGCGCTGATTACCAGTGAGGCCTTGTGATTCCAGCAGGCATTTCTCTCGGCTTCGGGGTTTGGAGGAGGGGCGGGTGGGAGGGCTGCTGGACTGAGTGCGGGGGAGCCCACCTCAGGCCCTGGCAGTCACAGGGCCAGTCAGGGTCCAGGGTCAGGTCAGAACCAGGAAATCAGACCCAGGCTGAGAGTCTGCTGGGCTATCAGGAGGGTGGCACAAGGGTGGCGTGTGGTCAGGCAGCAAGGTCAGCAGGGCTAGAGAAGAGGGTGGCAGTTTGGAGTGACTTCCTTGGACAGAGGGCCCTGTTCCCACCCCCCAACACCACGGGCTCCTGTACAGCATTAATTGATGTTTAATTTGTCTCACACATTTCAGTACTGACTGTGCTTTCTCATACACGACCTCACAGCAACTCTGTGGGCTGATTATCATCATTCCCATTTTACAGATGAGGAAGCTGCATCCCAGAGAAGAGACAGGGCTCAGTGTCACTCAGCTTGGAAGCAGAAAAGCTGAGATTCAAGTTCAAGATGGACTTTACGGTTTGAATTCAAAATTGAATTCAAGACTTGGTGTGATTTCTAGTACCCAGAAACAAGCAATCAATCAAACAAACAGAAATCACCATTGCCTTTGTAGAGCACTTCCAAAGACATTGCATTTGGTTTTTTTAGCAATTGTATGAAAAAGGCAGGGCAGAATATAATGCCCATTTAACAGATAAGAAGAGTGAGTCTCAGATTAGGGTGACCAACTGTCCCGGCTTGCCTGAGACTAAGGAGATGTTCCTGGGATTTTCGGTGCTAACCAGGCAAGTCACAGGACAAGTTGGTCACCTCGTTTAGGTAGCACTCTATTGATTTATTATAGTGGCTGAGAGACCAGTGTCATTTCGCACAGCACTAAACTAGCCCAGGTAAGTGCTAGTGTACCCACTTTCCTGCTTCTCTAAGAAGACTATAATAACAATGAAAACCACTGCTATGGTTTAGTGAGTGATCATTGTGCACTGTGGCCTGTTAAATATTTGGCAATAATAGCAAACTTTTACATAATGGCACACGTATTTTGTGCCAGGCACTGTTCTCAGAACTTTATGAACATTATCTCTGTGTTTGGGAATCATCAGTTAATCCTTTTACAGAGGAAGAAACTGAAGCACAGAGAGGTGAAGTACTTTGTCCAAGATCATACAACGAGTGAGAGCTGAAACCAGGATTGGAATGTAAGTTGTTTGGCTCCTGAGTCATATATACTACTGCTTCTCTAATTTTGGTTAAATGCTCAGACAACAGCAGGTATTATCAGTATGATCCTAAAGAAAGTAAGATTGAGGCAGAGGCTAAATTCTTGTTAAATGAATGGTAGAATGAATGAATGGGAAGATTCCTATAACTTTCTCAAGATTACAAAGTGAATGATGCCAGATCTCCCCATATATAATGGAATACTCGTCAGCAATAAAAAAAAAAAACTAAGATGAAAATAAATTTAAAAAACCCAATATGTTGAGGGAAAGAAGCCTGACACAGAAAAGTGCATTCTCTTTTATAGGAGTCAAGTTCCTATAAAATTTAAAAGTTCATGAAGTTAAAAGAATAGCTACAACAAATCTACAGAGATAAATTTCAGAATTGTTACCTATGGGGGGTGGGGACTGACTGGAAGAGGACACAAGGGAAATTTTGGGGGTGATGGAGATGCTCTATATCTTGATTGGGACGTTCGTCACATGGCTGTATATATTTGGCAATACTTGTTGAATTGTAGACTCAAGACTTATGTATCTCATATGTAAATTTTACCTCCAGAAAAGAAAAAACACAAAAGAACAGATGAAATGGAAGAGACAGGATTCACAGCTAGAGGTGTCTGACCCCAAAGCCGTGGTCTGTCTGCTGTTTGCATGTAAAGGACTTCCATGTACAGTCACAGGTTGGGGTCCAGGTGGGCCGCCAGCATTAGGGTGAGGCTCACAGGTGGAGGAACCATGAATATCAGGGGAAGCCAGTTGAGCTGCCCTAAATAAGCGCCTTCTCTGGGCCATGCTGAACTAGCCCCTGCAACTGGAGATGGATTAGGCCCAACCCCTGCCTGGAGCAGCTTCCAGCTGGGGAGACATCAGTATGAGAAAAGTTGACCACAGGTAGCAGCCCTTGTAATAGTCCTGGGCAGAACTCCAGTCCTGTTTTGTAGGAACAGGGATTCTGGACATGGTACAGAGTGCAAGCTGTAGGGAATAAAGATGGAATTCACCTACCACATGTGTAATATAAGGTAGGAGTGTGGTTTGTGGAAGAAGCAGAAGCTCAAGAACTGCAACTGGGGCACAACTTGGGGGTTGAGTTATCAGAAAATCTGACATCAGTTGAGTCTCGGGCACTTAGTCAACATGGTCTAGCTTAGCTCTACTCCTTACCAGAGTGTGACATTGGGGTGGTTATTATATCCTCTGTTCCTCAGTTTCCTCACCCAAAAAAAAGGATGATTGGAATAATAACAGGGCTTATCTCTGAGGACTGAAGTGTTCACTACATGTATGTGGTTTGACATCAGAGTTGTAATGATACGTCTTATTAACTTAGAGCTCTTACAATAGCGCTCACTGAAGACACAGTTGGCTGCTGGTCCTGGGCAGGGTTCTACCTGGGGATGGTGGTTTAAGTAGCTCCAGGGATGGGTTGAGGGGCATGCAGGACAGGCAATGGGTGGGTCTTAATGAAAGAAAGAGAACAAATATTATTATCCCATTTCACAGGACAACATGTGGAGGCCCAAAGAGGTGAACACTTGCCTGAGATTGCACAGCTAGTTAGTGGCAGACCTGGGTCTATGTGTCAGTTTTCCTGCTCCCTTGTCAGCATTGCCCATACCTGCTCAGAAACCCTCCACCCTCCCAATTCTCTGGACTCATTATCTGGCCTTGTGCAGCAGTGACCTTCATCGGGAACCAGGGCTGCCTGTCTGATCTTCGGTTTGTATCCTGTAGGGCATTCTGCCTGGGACTTTGCTGGTGGTTAGGCAACATCCTCATTACATTCTGGTTTGTATTTATGTCAGAGACACCTGTCATCATGTCACCTTGTCACCTTGATCACATATTTAGCAGTCGGATGCGGAAGCTCAGTGGCTGAGAGTCTGCCATTTTTACAGAACACGCTGTTCTTCACTGTGAGTCTCTGATCCTGACCCCAATCTTTCCTCTGGTTTTCATGTCTCTAAACCTGGGGTGTCTATATCTGCAGCAAGACTCACCCTTTCCATTCCCCAAAGAAGAGAGAGAGGGAAGACCAAGAGAAAGGTCTTTAGCTAAAAACCAGGGTGGGGAGGGGCAAGGAGCCTCCCCCGCAGGAAGCTGGACAGGACAGAGCTATGAGGAGTGGGCGTGGTAGCAGAGGCTGGATGGCAGCAGAGAACGAGGAGGGCAGCAGCTGTGGCTGGCAATGGCTAGGAGAAGGGCTGAGGCAGCAGGCTGGCAGTGGTTGGCCCCAGCTTCCTGCATGCTCAAGTGTGATGGGACTCAGGATGTGTCTCCCATGAGGAGCCATCCTAACATTTGCAACAGGACAAATTTCAGAGTACGTGAGTCCTCCCAAGAAAGAGAGAAAAATAAAGGGAGTCAGTTCTCATCATTATACTCAGGCAGAGTTGGTTTAGTTGTTGGTTTGCTTCCTAAACTCATTCATTCATTCACCCATCCATCCATCCATTCACCCATTCAACAATGCCTAACAAATGATTAATAAAGCAGCTGTTGTGCATGCAGAAATCGGAGAAAAAAAAGATTTTGGCTAAAATAGAGATTAGAAAATCTTAATTGGAGCTAACTCAGATTTTTATAACATTAACTTCTCTGGGTGAGATTAGAAAATACCTTAATAAGTCATAATCAATAAGATGCATGAAAATCATATGTGGTGCTACAGGAGTGACACATTGAAGACCCAGCTAAGGCTGGCCTTGGTAATAGATGTGTATTGTTTGCCAGAGGCACTGCTCCACTCCTCTCTGCTGAACTTCCAGGAGATGGCTGGTGGGGGAAATCCTCTTGGACCCTGAGAAAGTGCCTTGTTTTTCTGCTGAGACACAGTGAAGCCCCTGCCTTGCTGGTCTTGGGGCCCTGGAAATGGGACTAGTTGCTATCACATGTCTCGTAGCTCTGTATCTAAGAAGAGGCTTCTACAAATGCCCAGGTATTGATTGGCTGGGGTATATAGCCTTTCGTCTGAGTAGAGTTTGTGTTTCTGTCCACATGCATGCCATAATGTGATTAGCATCAGAGGTTTTTGATCTCTCTCTAGGCTCAGGCTACATGATGCTCTGCCAAGCACTTCTAGGATGTGAGAAGGTGAGCCTTACAATTTGGTGTTTGTATTGAAACTCTCTTCAACCCTACTCAACTGAGGAGTGTGCAAGGCCAAGGGCAAACCACATGTCCTGCCTGATGGCAATCACTGGTCTGGGTGGTTTATGTCACTTTGGGAAATGAACAAACAGAAGGGAAAATGTTATGAAGAATCCAAGAAAAAAGACCATAGAAATAAAAACAATGAGAAGAAAAACATGTTGAGATGAATGCAGATTGCAAAGAAGATGACTAAAATATAAATAAAATCAAAGGATTCCTAAATCCAGTAGAATAAATAAAATAAAGGCAGTAAAGGCAGGAGTTAACACAGCTAAGACTCAAATCACTCATGAGAAGACTAAATTCTCCTTGTATTCAGAGGGGAAAAAATAAGGAGATGAAAGTGATGAGGAGATAATAGGTATGGAGAAGAGAGAAGGAGATCAAATCTAGGAATTATAGGTATTGCTGAGGAATAAACCAGAACAATTTATTCAGAAACAACAATCAAAGTCATAACTGAAGAAAATGTATCTTGCAAAATGGCCTAAATATACAGGCAAAATAAATTTAAAAGGAACTGCCTCTATACACAGCTTGGCTAAATTTTTGAATTAAAAATAGTGTTATAAGCACTCTAGAAGGAAAAATAACCAAAAAGACAAAAAGAACTAGGCTGAATATACAGTTAGAAAAATTAAAATTAAAATACCCTTCAAGGTCTCTGCAAATGCCCAAGGACTGTGGGGAAACTATGTGGCACAGTCTCTGTGCATCAGATCATTTCAACCTTCTTCCTGGAAACACAGGAAGACAAAGTTTCCCAGTTTGCTCCAATATGGTGGGCTATGGACCAGTTCTGGCTGATGGACTCTGGGCAGAAGTGACATATGCTTCTTCTGGTCTGGCTCCTAAAAACTGCTATGAGATTTGTTATTCCCTTCTCTTTCTTCCTTTCTCTGCCAAATGTGGAAGGTATAGGCTAGGACCCCAGGTGACAATGGAAAGAGACTGCATTTGTGAATCATCTCATGGAAGACTGACCCTGACCCCTGAAATGGGCTAAGTGTTAACCTCAGAATTTCAGTGGCTTGTTATGGCATTTAGCTTGCTCTAATATAAAGGGCAACAGAGTTTTGAGGAACACAGTCGTGACTCATGTATTTTTTTTTTAATTTAGTCAAGCTGTCATTTAGGTGTGAACATAAGAGAAACACAATTTCAGAAATATAAAAGTTCAGAATATGTAAAGGTCTGTTTCCTTCCTGAAAAAAGTACTTAAGAATATATTCCAATTGATAGAGAGATGTATCAAAATAAAGATCTAAACATAAGGAGGTTATCACGTAAAATCTGGGTGGTAAGCACCGAATCAGGTAACCATGGAGTAAAATCTAAATAATTCTTGTTAACATGGCTATAAAGAAGAATGAAGAGTAAAAAGTCATTCTCAAAAGTGAAAAAAAAAAAAACTCAACAGAATTGGGCTCTAATACCCCATTTTGTTCCAGGAAAAACAAAGAAATTGGGTGATGGAAGAGTAGAAAGTAGTAAAAAGCATCCTGGTTTCCTCATCTTAAAGGGAGAAGTGATAGATGTTATTTTTTACATTGATTATAAGAAAAATGAAGTTCAAAAATGATTTTCTAAAATCTGAAATAGCCACTAAAAGAATTTAAAATATGATTTATCAAGCTACTTGAGAAAAAAACTCATAGAAAATAATTCATAGTCTCTTTAATAAATAGAAATTAAAATAAGAAAGAAAATTACAAGCCAATAAAACAAGTAAAATAAGAAAAAGTAAGGAAGTCCCATAGGAAGAAATAATAAAATGAATGACAGTAGAAGATCCAGATATATAATTTGTGGCAATAAATAAAAGGGTCAACCCTTCTATGAAAATGCAGACTCTCAGATTAGGTCAAATAATAAATGTATACTGTATGCTGTTTACAAGATGTAAATCTAATACAAAATGATTGACAGGGGAAGATAAAAATATAAGGCTTGGTAAAAGAGATCGGGAAGACACATACAAAATGCAAGAATGACAGTATTAACAACAGTTGAACTGGAAGCACAGAGAGAATTGTGTAACATAGATGGAACATAAAATCTAGACTAAAAATATAGCAGTCATAGGGGCTTCCATGGTGGCGCAGTGGTTGAGAGTCTGCCTGCCGATGCAGGGGACACGGGTTTGTGCCCGGTCCGGGAAGATCCCACATGCCGCGGAGCGGCTGGGCCTGTGAGCCATGGCCGCTGAGCCTGCACGTCCGGAGCCTGTGCTCCGCAACGGGAGAGGCCACAACAGTGAGAGGCCCGCGTACCGCAAAAAAAAAAAAAAAAAGTAGCAGTTATAAACCAAATGGAAGATGGTGCCAAATAATTTAATATCAAGATATTTAAAGCAAAATCATTAGAAATATGAGGAGAAAATAACAAAAAGTCTTTGTGGATGTATGGTACATGGAAAATAGAACTAAAACTTTTATTTAATAAAAAAGTCTAACAAACTTTTAACCCTGTGAACAGATGGTAGACCTTTCCTTCAACCATTCTTAGAACAGTGGCAAAAATTAAAAGAAAATTTCATTAAATACTGAAAATTTGGATTTAGGTAGAACTAGTCACTGACCTGCATACAATAATGAACAGATAAAATAAAGGTTTTTAAAAAGGCACACTGGAGACTAAAAACTGTTCAGCTTAATAATTTTTGGGTCAAATAAGAAATATAGACTATTTATAAAGTAATAAAAATTAGAATATTTTATGTGAAAGCTTATGGGGTAAAGTCAAAGCTATACAAAAGGAGAAATTCATAGGGTAAATGCTTTTATTAATAAATTAGGAATAAAAATGAAATATTTAATTAAATATTTAAATAAGCAACAGAAAAAAACAACATTAAACAGAAGGAAAAAAACAGAGGAACTTTCTTGAATTAGAATAGTAGTAGGTAGATCTAGAAGTCTAATAGTAAAAAGGAGAAAAGAAGTGTGCAAAATTAGATAGTATTAGAAAGTGGATAGAACTAGAGTACAGATACTGAAATTATAACACATGGCATAAAATTAGTATATTGTATTCTATACTATTTTAAATTTTTTTGATTAAAAGTAATGATTTTTAGCAAGATATTAATCACCAAAATTGGCTCAAAAATAGAGAATTTAAAGAAATTATTTAAAAAAACTGCTGTAGTACCTTCCCCTAAATGCTCTTGATTTTGTGTTGTTGATCAGTTTAGTTGATCAAATTTCAAGAAATATGTAATTTTGGGGGAAAATTAACCATTTCCAATCATATATAAAGATGGAAAACTTTCAAAATTATTTTATAAAACCAACATAAGCCTAATAATGAAACAAAAGGAAAAAATACAATTCAATTTCTTTAATGGGATTGAAATAACAATCCTTAAATAAAATGTCATCAAATCACTCTCATTGCTATATTAAAAAATGGATACTATAACGTGTCCACTTAGGTATTATCTCAAGAATGCAAGAATGATTTAATGTTATAAATTCTATTAATACATCCAAGGATCAGTGAGGCAGAGGAAATTTCAATTGATGCCCTAAAAACATTTGATAAAATGACAGCCATTTAAAAATATCTCAGAAAATTTAATAAAAATTAATGTAAGATCATTTACCTCAAAATAATAGTTCAATATTACATGTGATGTTAAAATACAAAAGGGTGGCGCAGTGGTTGAGAGTTCGCTTGCCGATGCAGGGGACACGGGTTCGTGCCCCGGTCTTGGAGGATCCCGCATGCCGTGGAGCAGCTGGGCCCGTCAGCCATGGCCGCTGAGCCTGCGCGTGCGGAGCCTGTGCTCCACAACGGGAGAGGCCACAACAGTGAGAGGCCCACGTACCGCAAAAAAAAAAAAAAAAAAAAAAAAAAATACAAAAGGGATTCCTATTAAAACTGTAACAGTGTGAGGATACTTCGATACTACTGTTAGCTAACAATATTCTGAACATTTTAGCTATACAACAATGACAAACAGCATAGCTATATGATGAAATACCATGACACGGTGATTCTCAGCTGGGGGTGGTTTGTCCCCCTGGGAACATTTGGCAATGTCTGGAGACAATTTTGATTGTAAAGGCTGATAGGGTGATGGATGCTACTGGCATCTACTATGTAGGGGCCAGAGATGCTGCTAAACATCCTATAATGTGCAGGACAGATTCCCACAAAGAATGCCCTCTGTTAGCTCTCTTGAATAGCTACAGCATCTCAAACCCAACTTGTCCAAAATTGAGCTCTTACTACATGACTATATGCCAGATACCACATGAAATTCTTTATTTTAATTTTTATGAAATCCTTATATGTCAAGTGCTATCAATACACCCTTTTCACGTACGAGGTCACTGAGACATGACAGGATTTGTACCAATTGTTCAAGGTCACATACATATTAATGATAGAGATAGGGTTTGAAACCAGGTAATTTGGCTACTGATTCCCCCTCTCCCCCAACTGAAATAACCTGCTGTCATTAAGTGACTGAAGTAGGAATTTTGAATCCACACACACAGCAGGATGATCCATCCCAATTTTATAAAACATACATTTTAAAATAAAAGTAAGTACATTTTGGTTGTTAGTAGTGGTGGGATTTCTCTAGTGTCTCTAATGGATTATTTTGTATTCAGAAAAACAAAAATCCAATAAGTCATAAAAAGGATCAATGGAGCTAAAAAATTTGGTTTTATTATCTTTTTTTTAAGAACAGAAAAGTCTGAATAGAGGGTAGTGTTGCCTCTAGGTTGATAGGCCCTATTATAGAGCCAACTTCACTATTCAAGTATTTACACTAGAGTCCTTTGGGGGCTATAAATCCTGACTGAAACTGCTTTAAACAAACAGAAATGAGTTGACTCCTGTCACTGAAAAGTCTGGAGAAAGGGCTTTTTTTTTTTTTTTTAGGAAGAATGACTATTTTATTTATTTATTTTTAACATCTTTATTGGAGTATAATTGTTTACAATGTTGTGTTAGTTTCTGCTGTATAACAAAGTGAATCAGCTATATGTATATATATATCCCCATATCCCCTCCCTCTTGAGCCTCCCTTCCACCCTCCCTATCCCACCCCTCTAGGTGGTCACAAAGCACCGAGATGATCTCCCTGTGCTATGCAGCTGCTTCCCACTAGCTATCTATTTTACATTTGGTAGTGTATACATGTCAGTGCTACTCCCTCACTTCATCCCAGCTTATGGAGAAAGGGTTTTGTTAACTTCAGGCGAGGCTTGATCTCAAAATGTTTGACCTAGACTCCTCTCTCTCTCTCCCTCTCTCTCTCCAGTTCTTGACTGCTTCCTCTGTATTGGATCTACTGTTGGCACACTCCCTCCTCTCTTTCACATCCATCAGGAAGAGCCAATCTCTCTACAGTCTAGATGTTCCTTCTCATTGGACCACTCAGGTCACATGGATGTATTGATTGGCCTGGCCTTGGTCCTGGGTGCTGCTTTTAGAACCAGGGCTGAACTCAACTTCCCTAGTGCCCTGTGTCTCCTTAAACAGACGATGGGGGCCACTGGGAAATTGGAACATTGATATCTATTGGGAACTGTATGGTGGGGATTCAGCCAACCCAGACACACTACATTCAGGGACTTCCAAGATGAGAACAACTTTATTAAATGTCTACTTATGTAGAGTTATTATCTAATAGACAACATGGCCATTACATTCAGAGTAGAGAGTGTCACAGAAAGATGGATTTATAAGGGAAGGTTTCCTGGTAGAAGTAGGAGTAGAGGAGTGCTCCTTCATACCTTCAAGGACGGGTGAGAGCTGGATAGGCAGAAAGGGGAGGGCCATACTTGGGTGTGTAAGAAGAGCGTGGTGGCCAAGACCAGGCTGTGTGAAGGGGAACTGTGTGTATGGACCCAAGAAAGAGCAGCAAAGAAGCAGCAGTGTAGAGAAAAGCGCTTGGCATGAGAATTGTTTAAGTCTTGGCTCTGCAACTCTGCCTCTCCAAATGAAGAACATGTGCCCATGGGAAGCCTTTGTATGAAGGGTGTTTATATGATTGCTGTTAATATTTTGTATTACCAAGCTGCTTTACCTTTCCAGCCTCATTTTCCACATCTGTAAAATGGACGTAATAGCACAACCATAGGATTGGTATGCAGGTTAGATACGATTATGTCTCTTGAAAGACTCTGCATACTGTAAATTAGTAGATGCAGGTAGGGAAGGAAAATTTCAGTGGGTCCAGGAATGTATTCAGAGTAGCAGACCCAGCCTTTAAAAATTAGAAGAATAATTGGTTTCCTTCTCCCTCCCTGCCTCAGATGCACTGCCCTGACTTCTTGGGGCCTCGAAGACCTCGCTGTTTCCCCAAGATACGGCAGGTCAACTCATGAGACCATCAGAGTGGGGCTGCAAGGAAAAGACAGGGGCTCTGGATTTTAGGCAGCCCAGCTGGGCTTCAGGGAGGGACCAAGAGAAGCAGTGTTCTGAGAAGGGGCGGGAGAGCCCAAGGAGGAGACAAAATGACTTCTTGGGTTGAGTCAGCCAGAGCCCATAAAAACCTCAATGTATGAAATTAGCTTGATTCTGTAAAATAGTTACATCAAGGTGACTGTCAGGAAATCAGTAACATGCTGTAATTATGTCCATAAACATGCTGAAGAAGCAGGAGAGGTCGGAGGCAAGGGGAGGGGGGTGGCTCCTACAAAGCCTTTGAAGACTTGACTCACGAAGCTTGTGGGCACTGGAGCCACCCCGGGGTCCAGCTCCTTGCTTCTGCCAGGGATTGATCCAGGGAGAAGGAAATTCAATTTGGCAAATATCTATTGAGCATTTACTTCAGGTCAGGCTGAGGGCAGCGCCAGTGGGTAAGGCACTGGGTTGATGCGCTCACCCTCTCTGCTCGGGTCCTACTGAAACACGCAGAGAAGTTACTGGAATTGACACAGGCTTAGTGGATAGTATAGACCTTTTAGGGAGCCAGAAGAGAGGTGTTTGCCTACACTTCCTCACGTTTGTATTTGCAAATACAGTGGATTCTGCTGCTGGGAGTTAGGCCTGCAATCCCAGTAGCTGCTACAAGATCCATTTGCTCTCAAAAGCTCTTCGTTTAAAATTCAAATAAAATTCTTTTTGGAGAGAGAGGAGGAAAACTCACAGTTTCCTAGCATTTAACAGCTCTATGCTTTACCTATATTGCTTCACTTCTCAGAAATAGTATGAGCCAGTTTTGATTTGCATTTCTCTAATAACTGGTGATGTTGAGCATCTTTTCATGTGCTTTTTGGCTGTCTATGTCTTCTTTGGAGAAATGTTTATTTAGGTCTCCTGCCCATTTTTTGATTGAGTTGTTTGTTTTTTGATATTGAGCTGCATGAGCTGTTTGTATATTATGACCTATATGGGGAAAGAAGCTATAAAAAGAGTTGATATATGCATATGTATAACTGATTCACTTTGCTGTATAGCAGAAATGAACACAACATTGTAATTCAACTATACTCCAATAAAAAATTTAAAAAAATAAATTAAAAAATTATGAGGTGGAATGTTTTAGCTCCATTTTATAGATGAAAAAAATTGAAGTTCTGTACGATGAAGTGACCTAGCCAGCATCACGCTAAAAGTAAGTGGACATTGATGTATGATTCACACCTTTGTCTGCATTCCGTTAAATTGTCATTGTGGCAATTAGACCAAGCTCGTGGTTGATACTTTTGTTGACTGAAAAAAATGCACAACCTAAAAGTTGAGAGTTATATTTTATTTGGTGGACAAAACTGAGGACTTAAGTCCGGGACACAGCATCTCAGATAGCTCTGAGAGATTGTTTGGAAGAGATAAGGGAGGAACCAGGATATATAGGAGTTTTTGCAACAAAAACCAGAGAGTTGGAACATCAAAAGATTACCGAAAATTAAAGAAAACCAGACATCTCAAGTTAAGGAATTTAGCGCTTTTCTCTGTATGGGAAGGTGCAAGAGTCTGGGCTCACTGAAATCATTCCTTTGATAAGCACCTCTGCTGTCTGGGGCCAGTATCCTGTGCTTTCTCATCCTGAGTCTCCTCAGGGTGCACTGTCCGGAGTGGCTGCCGTGGTTGACTGCTAGATGGCAGGCATCCTGTTTCTATTCTGAGTTCCTTCAGGGCTCTCCCTTTGGGGCGGCTGTAATGTGATGGCTTGATGGCTGCAATATCCTTTGTTTACTGATACAGCAGCAAACAATTTTTTTTTTTTACTGATATTTTGCTCAGAACATTAGAACGTGAGAAAGGAGGTGCTTGTGTGTGGGCTGGGATTGCAGAGAGAAGCAAGAGGGTACATTTGAGCAGAAGAGATAGGGGAAAAGGCAGGTAGGTCTGGGTAAGCTTTGGGGGTGAGCTAAGCAGACAGGGAGCGGGAATCATGGTGGGAGGAGAAGGGGGCGTGAGTGAGAAGGGGGCGCACTGGGTCCTCTGGCCCTCGTGCCCAGGCTGCGGGAGAGGGTCATTCTCTGTTCAGGGTCTGACTTGGACCCATCAGCCTGTGCCTGATGAGCATATTCTAGGCAGAAATTAGTTTTTCAGCATATCACAGGAAATGTGCATGTTTTTCCAAATGTTGAGAAAAATCAGTTGAGAAACTAGGAAAATAGTCAAAAGTATTATGTCTCTTATGAGAATTAAAGCTTAACAATCAACATAGAGATGTTATTGCTTTGAAAGAATCTGCTGACATAAAGTGGAAAACAAGAGCAGGAGAAGCTGACCCAAGAAGTTGAAGGTGAAGGTCAGAGTTTCAGAGTCAGGACAGGAGCAGGTAGGGGAGAAGCATGAAAGTCCCATCAGTCAGTCTTGCTTCCAGTTTTTGCCACGAGAGAAGAGCTATTCGTCTGCTGCTGTCTGCTGCTAATGGTAAGTCATTGTTGCAAATAAAATAAATATTAGTCAGCTTATACCCATGGACTACTTTATGGATGGTGTTCCAAGAAATAATAAGTTTTGGAAGTGAAATACGTCCCTAAAGTTGGCAATTTAGGTACATGATTCTGTGCGGTGCTGTTAGGAGTCCTTGCTAGGAGATCCGGACGTTATTTTGTTTCATGACTACCACAAAATGTTTATGGCTCGAATATTCACTGTAGCTTACCATTCTTTGCAAATACTTGAATGGAGAAATGCAAAGAGGTGTTGTTGGGGAAATACCGCAACATTAAATCAGAAACGTTTTTAAAAACCTGAATTAGAGGAAGCAATAAAGAATTGGAAGACCCATCCAAAATCAGATTGAGCAGACAAAATGTTTTTGTTGTTAAAAAAGGAAAGGAGATTATATAAAGCAACCCTAACTCTCAACTTGAAGTTGCTACTGGACATACTCTTACCAATTTGTCTGAGGTCAATGCAAGATAGGAGAAATTGTCTATGTCTGGAATACTTGTCACAAAAAAAGAGATCGAGACTTTTGGATAGGGCAATTCATGCTTAGAGTGTTTTAAAATTTCATTTTAAGGATGATAGCTCTTAAATATTAAAAATGATACATTGTGGTATTATCTTTTAGTTTTAAATGATTTTTATTTGGCATTTATTTCTGTTACTGTCCCTTCTTTTAACGTTTGTGATTATCAAATGTCTATATCTGGGAGAGATCACTTTACGTATGACTGAAATACATAATCTTGTCATAATATTTTGTCTCATAATAAAAACTAACCATGCATTTATTATATATTTTAACAGAAAACCTCTGTGATAATCCTACAACTCCCAAAAAACTCACTCTTTATTATTATAATCACTTACTATTATTTTAAGACACACAAATAAAGTGTTATGAAAAATACAGAATAATATGATTTGGGGGGTTTCCAAGAATTACCAGGAATTCTGATATGTTGTTCTCAAATCCTGGAGATTACTATCTGTTAGGAATTTGGAAACACTACCCCATGGGGATGGGAGCATGTACACCTGTGTGTTCCTCCCTTTTGCTGCTGGTCCTGACTCAAACCAGTGATCACAAATGCAACAGCAGAAAAGCAGACAGGGGAAGGAGTGGATAAAAGCAAGACTTGGTATTTGGTGCCACTAGTGGAAATGTTTACCATTAAAAAGAACTACTCTGCTGAAGAATTTAGGACTGGGTAAGCCCCTGATGTCTGACCTCAGCTGGTCTGAGAGTTGCTTACTGTTTGTAGTCATCGTGACCCATTTCACTTTCTTTCTCAACCTCTCAACCCCACCTGGGGTACCAGGATCAACGCTGGGTGATGGGTGGGACATTGTCTGCAGCCCCAGCTTTCCTCCATTTCTGTATCACTCTCACCACCGGGACCTCATCAGGCCCCTTTTAGATCTGAGTTCCTGTTCTGTGGAAGCCCAGCCTCACTTTATGCTTTATTTGTGTTGTGATGATTTAGAAGCACAATTCAGAATTTGTTGGGATTAATTGCGACAATCCTTTGCACAACCAGACACCTGATAGGATTAATAATGGGTGGTAGAGGAGCGAAGGTGTTAATAGCTGATAGTATTATAAAGCTTAACTATTATACTTTTATAAGTGGTTAATAGCTTATGGTGGTGCTACTGGGAGAGATGTCCGTTCTTCCAGGGGGGGCTCTGGAAGGTTCTAAATCTTTGTTTTCCCTTCTGAAAATTGGGGATATATGGCAGGCATTGTTAGTTTTCCATTTAGGCATCATTTCATCTTCTTCCTGTTAACAGAACCCAGATTTTATTCAAGTGCTGGGGTAGGGGATGCTTCATGGACCCTTCTTCTCTAAGGGTAGAATGCTGAGCAGGTAAAGCCAATCAAGGAAATTCCATTTTGTCAGCCAGGTCTGATTAGGTGTGGGCTTGTGGCTCCACTGAGGTTAATGAGTTATAAGGGGATGTTTACTGGGAGGTGTCTGAAACCACTTTCTTCAATTTCATAAAATGGAGAGACACTTTTTTCCCCCTTCCGATTGCAGCTATGTGAGGAGACACTTGGAGCTGCCAGCTGCAGCCATTTTGTGACCAAGAGGAGAGCTACAAGCTTGGCTGAGGATGCAGAGCAGAAAGGTGGCAAAAACACTGGGGCTTGGTGGTATCTTTGTGTGAATTTATCATGGTCAGGCCTGGAGCTGCTCTATCTCTGTCTCAAGACTTCTTTGTACGGGAGTGTTGATTATTTCTACCTGTGTCAGCTGCACTTGGCAGTGAAAAGTATCTCAAACGCAGATAGCCCTTTCCCTCTCGCAAGATGAGTTTTGTGGTAAGACATGTAGGACTTTTAAGAAGTTACAAACTCTGTAAATTGAAGCCATTTATCGTTACTGTATATACACACGAAGTATCACATGGTGTAATTTCATGCCTTGTGCATGGTTAGCCAGGGAAAAATTGGGAGGTGGGAGGTCTTCCTAAGGTCTCTCAATTCACACCCTATACCTGCCCACTGCTTTACTCATGTATGAAGGCTGAGTTCACCTTCCCGGCTGGCAGTGTGCTGTAGGCCGGTGTGCCTTGCATTGGTTGCCAGGAGACTAGGTTTATCTATGCAAATAGTTAGCTATGTGATCCTGGACAAGTTAAATAACGCCTGTTAGCCACTGATGCCTCTTCTGGAACTTGGGGATAATAGCCTGGGTTCCTCTTAGGGTGCTGGCCAGCATCAAATGAGAGAGGGTATAGTTTTCAAACTATATGCAAAGAAAGTGATGGTGATTGCTATAGACTGAATATTTGTGTCCTGACCAAATTCATATCTGGAAGCCCTAACCCTCAATGTGGTGGTATTAGAAGGTGGAGACTTTGGGAGATGGTTAGGTCATAAGGGTAAAAACCCTCATGAATGGGATTAGTGCTTTTATAAAAAAGACCCTAACGAGTTCTTTATCCCTTCCACAATGTGGAGACATAGAGGAAAGATGGCAGCCTATGAACCAAGAAACCTTGATCTTGGACTTCCCTGCCTCCAGAACTGTGAGAAATAAATTTCTGTTGTTGATAAGTCCTCCAATCCATAGTATTTATTTTATAACTGCCCAAACAGACTAAGACAGGTGATGATGAAGAAGAAAGATGAGTTTGCTCCTTCTGGCCATCAGTTGAATTCTAAACATAACAAAACTTGGAGAGGGTGGCAGGTGGACAGAAGAGGGTCACAGAAAAGGTGAGAAATATGAACTGTGAGATCTGAAACCTACAAGGGGACAGTCAACACAGCTGAGAGGAGCATTCAGAGCAATGTAGTAGCCTTCTCCTCAATGTAACACTGTGAGCCTCCCCAGGATGGATCCAGGTCCTCCTTCATATATTTCACTCTGACACATTCAGACAAGTTTCAGTTCAAGTGGTTTTTTTTCTCCTAATCCACATCCAGTCCAAGTGGCTGGAGGCACTCAATTCCGATCCTCCCTTTCCTGGAGGTGCCTGTATGGCCTGGTGCCCCAGAACACTGGACTCCAGCAAGCACCTTCCTTTTCTTTATTCTCTGTGTACACCTGGATGTGACAATTCCTTCCTTACAAATGTACCTCTCGCCACAAAATCAATAAGTTTCTCTAAGTACATAAATCAAATCTTTGCAAATTGAGTCATTTGTCAACCTGGTAGGAGAGCTTGCTAGCTACAGGAATCCCGCGGCAACCTCTTAGGTACAATAGTGGAGTGGGAGAGGAATAAAAATCTGGGTCTGGCTGAATCAGATTCTTCAGTGTAGAGCACGCTGTCTGTCCAGAATACTTCTCTTCATTTCTCCTTCATGATCCTTCTCTTACCACCCTGTGTGCTCAAGATGTAGGCACATTGATTCCTCATCATGTTGGGCACGGCCACATTTCAGCCTGGTGAACTGCTACTCAAACTTCAAAGCCCACACCATTTGTCCCCTCCTTTCTGCAACTTTTCTTGGTTATTCCACTATTAGTGAAATATTTGATTTGCGTTGTGTCCCAGAGAATTGTCAGTGTATCTTTGTTGTAGCACTTACCACATTGGTAGGAGTATTTGTTTATGTGTCTATCTCCCTCTATTAGAATATGAGTTTCATAAGGGCGGGGATCACATCTTAACTATCTTTGTTATCACCTGCACTGGCACGATGCCCTACATACAGAAAAAGTAATAGAAAAACATTTGTTGAATTAAATTGAATTTGTAAAGTATATTTGCTTAAGGGAGAACACACCTGTATTCATTTCACAAAAGAATTCTTGGCTATATAAATTATTTTGCCAAAGGAGCTCTTCAAAGGGTAAGGCCCCTGGGATATTTGCAGCAAGATGCAATTTCAAATAAGCCATACCCCCACGTCACGTTTTGCAGGAGCACATTTCCGGCACATTTCCGGCTTAAAATGGGAGGAAGAGCTGCAATCTCGAGCTGCAATCAACACCTCGCTCACATGCAGGAACAGCCTTCAGCAGACATAGTTCATAGATTGAAGAGATTTTTCCTTCTGCCCTTTAGCCTCTGAAGAGAACCCCAGGGCCTGCAGCCCTGGTGGGTGGGGGGCATCCAGGGCACAGCCTGCAAGGTGTGGGGGGTGGCAGTGGAAGGCCCATGTTGTTCAGGAGAAGCGCCCATGCTGCTTCCCATTCCTCAGCCCGCATAACAGCCCATTTCAATTCCACCCTGAAATCTCCCGTCTGTCAGCACCCATTAAAGGTGTTTGTAAGGAACTGCAAAATATTGAGGCTGATGACTTTTGGCACAAATATTGCTATTAATATTGATATCCCTTGCAAGGCCAGCATCATATCACTAGTGCTTCTTGCAGGGACCTTAGACGTCGTCCTCTTCTTCACTCTTCTGATCCTTAGGCAAAGCCCTGCAGCTTATTTTTAAGGATTCTCAGAAGTTACCGATTGCACAATAAAAGGGAACAAGAAATCAAACCTGGTCTTTACTCATGTGTTATATGGTATGTGTTGGAATAATCCTTCTCTAGAATCAGATAGAGGATAGCTTTCCTCTTTGACCAAGACAGAGCATGGCACATCTTTAATCACTCATTTATCCCCTGGACAGTTATTAAGCACCACTGTCTCCCGGGTACTGTGCAAGGTGCTGGGGACCCAGAGATGAAGAGTCAGGGTCCTGTCTTTCTGATGGTCAAGGCTGGGTGGAACTCAGGTATGAGGAGTGTGCTATGATGAGATATAAAGCAGCACAGAGGAGTCACACCCCGCCCCCCCCCCCCCCCCCGCCCCATGCTTCTTCTGGCTTGATGCAGAGGCTGTGCTCAGAAAAGACTTCCTGGAGTTGCTAACAGCAAAGAACAGCTTTGCTATGGGCTGAATTGTGCACACCCCTCTTCAAACCCCCAGTACCTCAGAATGTGACTGTATTTGGAGACAGAGTCTTCAGGGAGGTGATTAAGGTACAATGAGTCACTAGGTTGGGCTCTAATCCAAATGACTGGTGTAGAAGAGGAGATTTGGACACAGACATGCACAGAGGGAAGACCATGTGAAGACACAGAGAGAAGGCAGCCGTATACAAGCCAAGAAGAGAGGCCTCAGAAAACAACCCTCCAAACCTTGATCTTGGATTTCCAGACTCTAGGACCATAAGAAAATAAATCTCTGTTCAATACTCCATAATGGCCTATATGGGAAAAGAATCTAAAAAAGAGTGGATACATGTATATTACCACAGATGCACTTCGCTGTACACCTGAAACTAACACAACATTGTAAATCAACTGGGCCCCAATAAAAATTATTAAAAACTAAAGAAAATAAAAGGTATCTGTGTTGTTGAAGCCGCCCACTTGTGGCGCTCTGTTATGGAAGCCCGAGCTGACTAATACGGGCCTTGAGGTGGAGATGTCCGCTAGACAGTGCCAATCTTGGCATGCTTTGGGAGTCAGAACACGTGGAGGGCGTCTGGAGCCAGAGTGGTGGGTGAGATGCCTCAGGGAGAGAGTGTTAACAGAGAATGATTGAGGGACACCGATACCACACGAGGAGGAGTCTTCTCAGACTTCTTTCTCTGTAAAACCTCTTGAAGGGTGCAGGGGTGACATCAAAGGCTGCCTGGAGAAGATGTTCTTGATCATCTGTGCTAAGTGGTGGCTAAGGTCACAGTGAGGAGAGCCAGAGAACGGGGGA
This sequence comes from Delphinapterus leucas, assembly GCF_059928025.1. Classification (NCBI taxonomy): domain Eukaryota; kingdom Metazoa; phylum Chordata; class Mammalia; order Artiodactyla; family Monodontidae; genus Delphinapterus; species Delphinapterus leucas. Next base: position 24,336,637 of record NC_143134.1, read on the forward strand.
TGGAGGTGTGCTGTGGTCTTTCCAGTTACTGGTTAGTGGCTTTCTGTTCCTAAAGTTCTTCCTCTCACCTTATAACGTGTGCCTCATACTCGGTGTGTGTGGAGATGCGGTATTGATCACCCACAGGTGATGAACAAGGAAGCTTAAGTTCAGAGAAGGCTCTATGAGGACCTGCGGCCTCTGATCTGGGGGGACTGTCTGTAGGAACACCTTCTGCTGGTGATCAGCAATGGGGCGGGCCTGTGTCTGTCGGACGACCACGGAACAGGCTCCTCCTGTCCCAGTTCTGCCCCGCCTGACCTCCCCGGGGCAGCGTGCACCTTGGCATCCCATGGCAACTGGAGTAGTTATTTGACTTTAGCAGAGTTTAAGAGTGAACTTGATCCCTTATTTCACACATGGGTGGGATCTTACACACACATCCTTGTTTCAGGAGGCTCCAGTTTTCCCCAGCCACCTCTATTTTAAGTTCTTATATTCCTCAAATGCCCTCTCTTTTAAAAAATTTATGTAGAGTTGCTTTACAATATTGTGTTAGTTTCAGGTGTACAGCAAAGTGAGTTGGTTATATATATATATATATATATATATATACACACACACGCACAGATATACATATATGTATATATAATTTTTTTCAGATTATTTTCCATTATAGGTATTATAAGATATTGAATATTGTTCCCTGTGTTATACAGTAAATTCTTGTTGCTTTTCTGTTTTATACATAGTAGTGTGTATCTCTTAATCCCATACTCCTAATTTATCCCCCTCCTTTCCCCTTTGGTAACCACAAGTTTGTTCCTATGTCTGTGAGTCTTTTTAAGCCCTCCCACTTAGGCCTTGGCCTTCTGTCCCTGGACCACCCCACCTTCACCAACTACCACCAAAGCAGGTCCCAGCCCCAAACCAGGAGTTTTATATGTGCTGCTATGCCAGGCTCCAGGCAAAAGCCAGTGGGACCTCCTGAGGCTTGGCCTTTGCTGTTTTAGCAGGTGGCAGAAGCCAGAGAAAAGCTTGGGCAGCTGTAGCTTTGGAGCTGCGTCCCCGCCATCCCCACCGCAGAGACTGGGTGGTATCCCTCCCGAGATTCTTGAAGGCAAATGTAACTGGCCTCCTTGAAAATAAATTTTCTTGATAGAATCCCCAGTCTAGGCTACATAAGGAATTCTCTCACCAGTCTGGGGAAAACCAGCTAATGCCTCCCTACTCCTTGAGAAATAATAACCTTGACCTTGTTTTGCTAAAGGCTCATTCTCTTTTTATCCTGGCCTGGTTTTCATTACAAGAAATTTTGCATTAACCCTGGACCATCTCGGGTGACTGGTACCATGTATAGAGTTTTTCTCTGACTCCCAGATTTCTCTCATAATAGCAGGGGATTTCAGTGCACCACCCCATATATGCCTTTTCTAAATTAAAACTGTTACTACACTGGGGCTTGAAACCTGGTTTTGGGGTTCAAATCCCACACTTTCTTGCCCATTTATTTTGAAGGGATGTCTAGCCATGCACTGTGAATCTGGGTGAGTTTGGATTTGCTGGCTAGCGTTCTAAAGCCTGGTATCCATGGGGCACTTGTTCATAAAATCAGACTGTGGCACTTTTGTGTTATATATGCTAGACGATGATCTAAGCATTGGCAGTATAGAGACAAGTGAAATGATTTCTGCCTTCAGAGAAGTTATATTGGGGCTGGGAAACATGTCAATTAATAATTGTAATAAAAAGTCGCAACAATTCCCTGAAAGTCCTGCTCTAAGTTCTGCCCTTCAAGAAACCACCTTCCTGAAAGAATGCTCACCATCACTAATCATGAGAAGAATGCAAATCAAAACCACAATGAGGTATCACCTCACACCGGTCAGAACGGCCATCATCAAAAAAGCTATAAACAATAAATGCTGGAGAGGGTGTGGAGAAAAGGGAACCACCTTGCACTGTTGGTGGGAATGTAAGTTGATACAGCCACTATGGAGAACAGTATGGAGGTTCCTTAAAAAACTAAAAATAGAACTACCATACGACCCAGCAATCCCACTACTGGGCATATACCCCGAGAAAACCATAATTCAAAAAGAGACATGTACCCTAGTGTTCATTGCAGCACTATTTACAATAGCCAGGAGATGGAAGCAACCTAAGTGTCCATTGACAGATGAATGGATAAAGAAGATGTGGCACATATATGCAATGGAATATTACTCAGCCATAAAAAGAAACGAAATTGAGTTATTTGTAGTGAGGTGGATGGACCTAGAGTCTGTCATAAAGAGTGAAGTAAGTCAGAAAGAAAAAGACAAATACCATATGCTAACACATATATGTGGAATCTAAATTAAAAAATGGTTCTGATGAACCTAGGGGCAGGACGGGAACAAAGAAGCAGATGTAGAAAATGAACTTGAGGAGACGGTGGTGGGAAGGGGAAGCTGGGATGAAGTGAGAGAGTAGCATTGGCATATATACACTACCAAATGTAAAATAGATAGCTAATGGGAAGCAGCCACATAGCACAGGGAGATCAGCTCGGTGCTTTGTGACCACCTAGAGTGGTGGGATAGGGAAGGTGGGAGGGAGGCTCAAGGGGGCGGGGATATGGGGATATATGTATACATATAGCTGATTCACTTTGTTATACAGCAGAAACTAACACAACATTGTAAAGCAATTATACTCTAATAAAGAGGTAAAAAATTAAAATAAAATGCAGTGATGATAGTGGAAAAAAAAACAAAACACCTTCCTCAGTGAACCTCAGGATGGACAATCTGAGGGGCTCAGACATTGGCAGGTACTATCCCTTCATTTTACAGATGTGGGATCAGAGACCCAGAGAGGGGAGGAAAGAATGAAATGAACATATGACAGCTAGTGTGGCTGGCACTGTCTGGGCACAATGACTTGTGGGGTGTGGCTCGTGTCAAGGGCAAAGCAGAGAGCAATCATGCAGCCGCCAAGCTCTCTGAAGGGCTCAGAGCACCACTGCGTCCTTCAGTGGGGCTCCCCCCCTGCCGGGTCTCCATCTGTCTCTTGCACCTCCAAGGTCGAGTGCAGTGCTTCAGGGACTGAACGAGCTGTTCTCATTTACCCAGAAGCTCTACCCTCCTGGCTCCTCCTCTCACCCCTCTGGGTGCAGCCCTGCCTGGCTAGCCCAGTTGGAGTGCTTCTTAGGATGAATGCTTCAGCTTTGTCTCTGCCTTCCTACTCCTCACATGTCCGGAAGTCAGGGCTGGAATTTCTCCCTCTATCAGGCTGATGGGGAAACAGATTCAACATGGGGTCTTGGCCAGCAGGATCAGAGCTGGCACTACCTTTTATTCTGGCTCCCTTCCTGAGCTGTCTCCCTCACATCCCAGGTCTCTTTTCTAAGAACCTCTTGATGTGGCCAGACCAAGCTCTGCTTCTCAGCACCTGGTAGCCTTATGTGTCCCCCAGCTGCACGGCTGGGCAGCCACTCCTGGGTGGCCAGGGGCAGTTGTGAACAGCTGGCAATCAACAACTCCCATCTCCACTTTGCCCTTCTCGGGAGATGTGTCAAGTCTCCCTCCAGCCAGTATGCTCAGCTCTCTGCGTTCCCGGTGTGAGGGCCTGAGGGCCAGCACGAAGACATTTCCCTGTTGGTAGAATTGGTGCTGATGTTGATGGGACAGCTGCAGGCTTGATTTGTGGCTTCTCTACAGGCCGGGTGAGAGGACCTCTCCCCTCTCCTGCCCCTCAGCAAGGCTTGAGCCCACGTGTCACAGCATCTTTGGGACTGTGTATGTGGCTGGACTCTTCACTTTGATCCCACATCAGACCCCGGCATTATTATTTTTCCAAGCACAGTGATTATCCCCCTAATCATGCCAGGAAATGAAAAGCCGCAGACGCTTTCCACTCAGCGGCCCTGTAGATCTCTGTTGTATTATGAATGTGAAAGTTGATTGAACCAGGGAAACAATTTAAAGGCAGAGTTTCCAAAACGACCCTGATAAGAGGAAGCCTCTCCCAAGGTCTAAGGCAGCTCAGGCTGGCTTTGAGTGCAGAACGATGGCGGGGGCTGGAGTGCCTTGCCCTTGCCCCTTCCCCGCATCTCTGAGTGGCACAGAAAGCCACAGCCTGGAACCTCAGGACTCACCCCGGGTAAACCCAGCCCCCGGTGGCACAGAGAGGAAACAGGCTGATCCCCACAAGACCAACTCACATGTTCTGGCCTCATAGTTAGGGACTCCCCGGTGGCTCCTACATCCCTCCTCACCTGCCTGGGAATTAACCTGTCCCTGTAGCCATCCTCCTCCCTCATCAGGGTGGGGACTTTCTCTATTCACCTGTGTATCCCCTATACCTGATCTCCAGGGTGAATGCATGTCAGCACTATAAGTGCAATAATAATGATGACCATGAGAATGCATAGCTGACACTGACTACGCACCCTGGGTGTTGTAAATATCGCAACTAATTTAGTTCGCAACCAGTCTTAGTTCATAATCACTCTTAGCTTACCAGTTTGTCATCTTTCCACCATCTCCTTTCCCACACTCGGGTGAGGGTGTGACTGTCTTATCAAGATCCAATTACAGGGGAAGTAAAGGAGGAAGAGGTTTCTTCCTTTTCTGCCCTTTAATCTGAAACAAAGATCTCTGCTGAGAATGATTGCTTATTCCCTTCCTTTTCTGTCTCTCCTTCAGTTCCCTCTTCCCTAGCCTCATATTTCCCAGGCATCCACCAGTCTCCCTGGTTTGCCTCAGCTCCTGATTCCCTACATCGCGCACCTGCCCCCATGCCCCGCCAGACACACCAGCCCCACCAGCCCTGCCGCGGCCGGTGTGTGCTGCTCCACCCTTTCTCTGCTCTTCAGCTCCCGCCAGGAATATCTTTAATTTCATCACTTACCTCCTGCCTTCCTTTCTGAATGTTATGGATATTGTTTCTGTTGATAGCCTGCTCATTTTTAAAAGTGTATTTGCTATTCTGTGGGCTTGGCATGGGACAACCCAGGTACACATAAAGAAAACAGTTTATAAAATAAACATCACGAGGACCAGCCTTCTTCTCAGAGACGGTGGGACCAGCAGGCAGACAGAAAGGTGCACACACCCTCAAGGGGGAAGGGAGCCAGGCTGGTCCACCTGGAGCTGGGTCTGCAGGGGCCCCCGCAGCATGGCAACCCTCACATCCCCTGCTTCCTAAAGCTGTTTTCCCAGGTATACAGGCAATGCTTGTGCAACACACCCTATTGAGCATGCATTGTGTACAGGCTCTGCGGAGCAGACAGAAGACAGAGTCCTACCTCTTAAGGCGTCCAGGGTCCAGCTGGGAGAGAATGGAGGACATGCTAACAGCTTTTATGTGCCACGTGCTGTTCTGAGTGCCTGACAGGCAGTCACTCTCTGAATCCTTAAACCACCCTGAGCAGCTGGTGATAGTAGTATCATCCTCAGTATTTTACAGAAGAGGAAACTGAGGCACAGTGAGGTTAAGTACATCGCCCAAGGGTGCAAAGCTATGACATGGCAGAGCCAGGATTCCAACTGAGCTGGTGTGACACTACTATATGATGCCTGCCTAGGCTCTCCTGCATCTTACTTGTCATGAAATGGACCTGGAAAAGCCAACACTGTGAGGCCCATGTGAGGGGTACACACATGAGTTACAGCCGGAGTTCCAAAGAAAAGAGCTTTCCTGGGCTTGGAAGGGAGAGGAGGTTTCCTGGGGAAGGAGGCACTGGATTTGGGTCTCACGAAGGGGTGTGACTCAAAGAGGTGAAGGAGAGGGAATACTGTACGCAGGAAGAAAGAAAATATCAAAGACATGGTTTTAGAGAGAGAGAGGATGTTTGTGTGTGTGCATGTGTGTGTTGTCCTGCAGCGCGTATGAGGAAAGGACAAGGATGCAGCCTATCCAATATATCCCCTGCTGCTTTGCTGGGAGGAGGTCTGGGATGTCTAGACTCTTATTTAGGGGACCAGCGCTGAAGTGAAGAGGGGCCCTGGGCAGGAGGGGACAAATAAGCTAGGTGATGGTGACCCCTCTCTAACCCCATCATAGACTTGCTGCATGTGATTTCTGCTCCTTTTCCTTGCCTCTCTAAATGTAAACCGCCTGCCTGGTGCAGACTGCCCTCCCCAGCTTTCTTCAGCAATCATGGTATTAAGTGTGAAAAAAACAGCAGCATACATTTATTTTATGTTATTTACAAACTGTAATGTTCAGCCTGAAAACAAATTGAGGTTTCTGGGCAAAGAGGCAGCATCTGATGTTGGAGTGAGATTTCTCGTTGTTCTGAGTCACTCAGTCTATGGTTGCAGATGCCTTTGGAGGAGGCGGAGCTGCCTGCCTGGTGGTGGGAGGGAAGGCTCTGAGGGACAGGGGATGGCAGACAGGGGACCCAGAAGGCAAGGGTGGGCAGTGAGCCTGGAGGATGGTGTTCCCAGGATCTGGCTTGTCTGGGTCAAGAGCATACCATCTGTCTGCAATTAATGAACAGGCATGAGCAATGGCAATGCTCCTGTTGGTGGGCCTGAGCTGGAATGCAGCCTGCACCCAACAGTGTGTGTGTGTGTGTGTGTGTGTGTGTGTGTGTGTGTGTGTGTGTGTGTTCTTTGGTGATGCTCTGCGTGTCTCCGCCCACTTTTTCTTCCTGAGAGATTCTGACCCACTGCCTTTGGCACAAATCAAGCAGCACTCCCATTTCTCATTTGGTGACTATAATACCTTCCCCCAACGGGGAGACCAAGAGGGGAGAGGAAGAGGAGACAGGACATTTCACGTTGCATTGATACAAAATTGTATGACTAAAATCCCAGAGCAATGGAATCCATTGCCCCCTTTAGCCATTGCTTATTCATCCTGGGTTCCAAGTTCTCCTAAGGTACCATGAACCGAAACATCCGCCTCTACCCAAACTCTGCCCCCTCCCCCCAGTCCTCCTCCCTCACAGGGGTGGACTCTTGACCTTGGCTCATCTACTCAGTGCAAATCTAGGACTGTTATGTGAGCTACTGGAAGAGAAATGCCTTATGTCTTCCTGGAGCAGAACCAGTAAGAATTGAGAGACTGGGGCAGCCACAGCCCACGCTGAAAGAAGACCCTGTCTGAGATGCCCTGAACCAATGGAGTTAACAGGTGATGAACAGGGTGCTGGTGACATCATTTAAGCCCTCGGATAAATCTGGACATGAAGCTGGTTAATCCTAGGATTTCCCAGTTGGTGAAAGTCATAGATTCTATTTTTCTCCGTTCTATCATTGTTTATGTCACTTGCATCTGTGAAACAGTCCTAAATGATATGGCACTGACCACAGTTTGGTGAATTGACAGCTGATGGGGGTAGGGCGGAGAAAGTGGCATAAAAGGAGGGCTGGAAGGAAGGTCCAAACCTGCCACCTGAGGCTTCTTGTGGCTAATTATTCAGAAAACTGCCCATCTGCTCAGATGGAGAGGGCAGGTGGGGGTGGAGCAAGGGCTTGTCCCCTCCGTGTGCATTCTTCAATTTACTATTTATGATCTAGAGGAAGAGAGAGTGCAAAAATTGGCAGGAAGTTTGGAGGCTGTTTGTCCCAACACCTCATTTTATGGTTGTGAAGCTAGAGAACAGGAAAAAAGCATGACTGTCCAAGACCACGCAGTGTGGTAGTGACAAATTATTTTAACTTGATTTTTTGCCAGGGTAGACAGTGGTTGGGGTGTTGAGGGAGAGCAGGAATGGGTAGTTGTGTACTCATGTTCATGCCTGAAGGTGACCCTAGGCTGGGAAACCCACTAATGTGGATGCATTTCCTATGGAGGGGGACCCTGCAAGGAGATGGTGCTAAGGGGGGTGCTGGGGGTGAGGGCGAAGCATTTATAGGACCCAGGGTCTTCAGAGTCCTACCCAAAGAAAACTGCACATCCACCTAAGATTCACTTTTAAAACAAGCTGCTGCTGGCTCTATTTTTATCCCATCACATTCCTGCCAGGCCCCATCTGGAGCTCATCCCCTCCTCCCTCCCTGAGTGTGGAGTGGAGCTTCATTAGCGGTGTGAGGACATCTCAGGTGTGGATCTGGGCAGGGGTGGGGGTGGATTTGGCTGTGGGCTGGTGGCCTGGGAGGGCATGGCCAGGCAGGGGAGGGTCATTGGAGAGGGCTCCACTCAGAGCAGCTTCCATCTCCCAAATGGTAATACCAGGCATTCACTTTGATCAATGCCACTGTCCCTATCTCAGAATTATTCTCCAGGGGAAGGCAGTTTCCTCCACCTGTGATCTAAGTTAGTTGTCTCCAAACTTCTGGAAGAAATGACCAAAGATACAAACACATAAACACACTTACATGAACACACACGCATACATACACACGTACACACATACACACACAACACATCCATGCAAACGTATACACATACATACACATGCATGTAATATATACACACATGCACACACAAATATACATCCATACACACATGCACGTACATCCATACACATAGAACATACACACCCGCATACATATAATACATACATGCACACATGTAGACATGCACACACAGTTACATACATGCACACAGTACATACATACACTCACAAGATGTAAATATGCATACACACTCGTATATACATGCGCATGTATATACACACTTACACACATACATACACACATACATGTATGTGGAAGGTGGGAGATTTCCACTCAAGGGCTGCCTTTCCTTTCCCTTCTCCTTCTGGAGCCCAACTCTAGGTGCAAGGCCTCCCACAGGAAGGGGTTACTGACAGAGCCAAAGGCCCATCTCCAAGGCTCCGCAATGCATTCAAGAGGCCAGCGATTCCACTCCTCTCCATGTTTCCAAGCCTCTCCAGCCTGGGGGTCTGGCAGAGCTCCCTCTGTTTTGCAGACCACCCCCTGGCTTGCAGAGGGGGTGTGTGGGTCCATTCGTCTGAAGATATGAGGAAACTGAGGGGTAGTGTGGTGCTGTCACTGCTGTATCTTGGTCAAGTCACTGTCCTTCTTCCTCTTGGGTTTCCTACCAACAAAGGTCGACTCCTGTTTGACCTTTAAGACAGACATGTACTCATGTCTGTCTTAAAGTTTTTTCTAGTCTCTTCTTTCATCACGAAGATTTGATTCTCACAGCCTGGCTCCTCACAGCTGCCTCAGTTCTGTGAGAGACATCTGTGAGTTCTGTGAGGATGTGAGAGAACATCCCCCCTCTGAGGTCTGAGGTGCACGGGGCTGGTGGCCCAGAGACAGCACACTTGCCACAGGAAGAGCCTTTGATGGACTGAGCAGTGACCTTCCCCCTGGAGTGACTGGAGGGGGGCAGAGAATGTTCAAGCTAATTGCATCTGATTCTGAATCCTGCATAATTAAAACTCAGATGATTTCAAATGGTCACGTATAAGAGCTGTTGGGTTCTGAACTTTCTTCTGCAACAAGAGTAGTTGTGTGTGTGTACACGTTTTTAATCTCACTCAAAAAGTTATTCAGTCCTTCTAAAAGTGGAGGCCGAGTCAGTGATAAATTGCTGACTCCTTCGACATGAATATTGCTCAATTATTCACAGATGTGTTTGGTCTGACAAAAGCCTTCACTTCAGCACATTTCTCCTGTTAACCGAAGGCATTCATGTTAATGTAGAATCAGCTATCATTAGCACAGACTTTCAGAAGCTTTCAACTATTCAGTGTCTTCTTTCTTCACTCTATCATTTTCTTTTATGATTTAATTAGTGTGAGGCTGGAATCCTGGGCTCTTACTTTACCCAGGAAGTTGAACAAACTGTGTTTTGACACCTGCTGAATTCCCCAAGCTGGGCTGTCTGCTCCATTCTTCACCCACTAAACTAGGTTGTGGGAGGTTGGCTTTGCATCTCTCCCACACCAGCCTTGGGGAGATCAGTTGACCCAACCAGAATTCAGGATTCCAGACAAAGGTGTGGTTTCACCCCTTCCACATCAGATTAGATTGAGCCAAAGGGCTCTTCTTCCAGCTGGGTGACTTTCATCCACCTGGGTGGTCCATGTGATCTCCTAATGTTCAAGGAGGGCCAAGTGTCTTAGAGACCATCCAGGGCAATGGTTTTCAAGCTTTCATTTTCAGCAGTGTAAGGCTTTTCAAAGGAAATCTTGTGCAGAATTCTAAATGTCCGTGAGAGAAGAGCAAAACTATCCTGGAAGAAACAGAGGTGGAGTCACATGCTCTTTCTTCTCCCCAGACCCAGAAACCCATCCCAGCCTAAAGTCTATGATCAATCAAAGCCCAAACAAGAGATACAAGTGGGGAGAGGGAAGGATAAATGTGGGGGTAGAGGTACAAACTATTATGTATAAAATAAGCTACAAGAATATATTATACAACATGGGGAATATCACCAATATTTTATAATAACTGTAAATGGTGTACAACCTTTAAAAATTGTGAATCACTATGTTGTACACCTGTAACATATAATATTGTACATCAACTATAGTTCAATTAAAAAAAGAGTGCTTAAGAGAAAACTAACAACTTCATTATTACTAACACTTGCAACTGATCATATTTTTTTTGCAAGTTTCCAATCAAAATTTGATTAAGCTGTTTCTGTTAAGTCAGAAAAATAGCCCAATTACACTGAAAACGCCTATTTGGATGTCAACTTTTTTCAGGTTTTAAAAAGTGAAGTCATTAAATTCAGAGAAAATTAAAAAAAAAACAAAACAAACTCCAAACAAGAGAAGCTATGGCTGAATCAAGGTCGGATCTCAGTTACTGGCAGAGATGGATCTGGTTGCAGTTGCTCTGAGGGCTTCTGTCAATATTCTATTCACTCAGCCCCTTCTTCCAAAGCTCTTCCCAAATGCCACCTTCTTCATTAAGGCGCTCTCAGCATTTACAATATGCTTGTTCATTTTCCACTCAACAAATATTTGTTGAGCTCCTCCTATGTGTGAGGCGCTGCTTTAAGTTCTGGGGAAGCAGCAGGAGACAACAGATATGAAAACCTTTGTTCCCACAGAGCTTATATTCTAGTGGAGAGAGAGAAATAATAAACAAATGAATAATTAGATAAGTGTTCAGAGAAAAATAAAGCAGGGGAAGGAATGCCAGGGTTGGGGTGGGAATTACATACAACAGGTGTTCTCTGGCTGGAAGATGACATTGAAACACTGATGTGAAGGAGGTGCAAGGAGAGAACATATGAGCATCTGGTGAAGAATGGTCCAGGAAGATGAAATAGGAAATGTGATGGAGTGGAGGTAGGAATGTACCTAGAGAGTTGAAGGAAGACTGTAGAGGTCAGGGTAGGTAGAATAAGGGAAGCCAAAGGGGGTAATGTGGTCAAATCAGTTAGGACCTTCCAGGGCATTGTAGGGACTTGTGTTTGCTCTTGGTTTAATGCAGGGGGCACTGTATGGGTTTGAGCCAAGGGACCCCATGAGCTGGCTTGGATTTTGAAGGGATTATACCTACCACAGTGATGAGGAAAGATATAGGGGCACCAAGGTAGGGAGATTTGTACACAGGGAGACTACATTATGGCAGTCATCTAGGGTAGAGATGATGATGCCTTGCACCCATGTGATAGTGAGGATGGAGACAAGTGTTTGCATTTTGGATGTATTTTGAGTGTAGAGCCAACAAAATTTGCTGAAGGATTAGTTGTGAGATGTGACAGTCAAAGAATAGTCAAGGAAGATTATGCAATTTTTAGCCTGAGTAAACAGAATGATGTCGTTAACTAACATGAGGAAGACTGGAAGAAACAGGTTTTCATGGTGCAGGGGTGGGTGGTTATCAGAGGCTCAGTTTTGGAAAAGTTAACTTTAGGTGTCTGTCAGCTGTCTGAGTGATGAAGTGATGTGAAGATTCTGTCCAGCTGTGAAATTTTCAACCTTGCAATGACTAAAACACCGTTGTAATTTGATCATATTCTGTGCAGGGTTACAGTGATCTGTGCATGTGTCTGAATGTTGTTAGGACAATATAAGCATCACAGTGCTGGGAAACGTATTCATCCTGGTACCCTCCTCTGCTTCAGCAATGTGCAGGGCAGATGGCCTGTGCTCAAGAAATGCTTGTTGTTGTGAATTCAACAAACATTTTAGAAAAGTTATAGAATTAGAAGAGCCTTACAACATAGCTTAGCATCTTCCAAATTGTTTTCTGCTGAACATTAATCCCTTGAGATATTCAATTAAAAAGCAGATCCCATAGTCATATAAGTTTGGGAAGCTCTTTATTCTGCACCCTTCCCTTTGAGCAACACAAAGCACAGTTGCATATTAAAAGGGATTTAAAAAATTCTCCAAAATGTATCTAACTGTTCACCTTAAAGTCTCCCAATCATATCTGGCTACTGACCTCTTTCTTCATATGATCCTTACAATGACAGTGTCTTCTGGAACTAGTGTTGTATAAAACACACCGTAAGATATGTTGGGAGACAAAAATAATGCTGGAATTAGGAATCTGAAGACCTAGGTTTGAGCTCTCACAGTGTGATCTTGGACAAATATTATTACCTATCTGGGTCTGTTTCCTCATCTGAGGGAATCAGACTAGTAGATTCTATGACTTGAATCTGCAACATGCACATTTTATTCATTCCTTTTATTTATGTTTCTCCCTGGAGTAGGGCTGTGTTTTTAGCAAGTCAGTAAAGATACCATGGCTTACATTTAGTATCCAATTGAACTCTTCCTGCTGCTTACCCCAATCCCCTCTCAGTTTCCCTAGGAAAACTCATGCTATGCCCTTGCACCTAGCCTCCCACCCTCAACATTAACATGTATTTCTGTCCTTAATCTTCACTCCCCACTTGCCCTCTCTAGGCAATGCCTTGGGCTTCAGAGTTCTCCTATCTTCTCCTTGCCTCCCCCAACCTAAATATTCTGTGGAGGTCTGGCGACTTGAGAGCTAGCTAACGTCTGCTGGGTGAATAGGCACAAAAGGCTTATATTGTTCCTCACAGGAAACCCCAAATTTAGTAGATCCTTTTGGAGATTAGTGCTTGTTTCCAAAGAAGAATGTCTGTGATTAAGGACTTCACGACTGTGGGGTTGCTCTTGCACACATCGTCTGGCAATCCTCCATAGCACACTAGAAAGGATATTACCTTCTTTGTCTATGTGCAGGGGTCTTGTTGGTATGTTAAGAGGCCTGACAAATGGAGTCTGTGGAGGGCAAGAATGAGGAAAAGATGTTCAGAAAATTTCCCCTCGGTATAGCTTACCTAAACATGCTGGGTTTAAGAAATAAGTCTTCCAAATGCATTGCTGAGCTGGTGGGAAAGTAAGGGAATTCCTCAGAGACCAGGTACAAGGATGTCTGAATCCATCTGAGTTAGTGAGCTCTGGAGCTGGCATGTGTCCTTGCAGTCTACACATATAAGAAGCAGAAGAAAAGGGTTGGCATCTAAACAAAGTGGGAACACCCACGTGTTAATCTGGGGTCCCTCAGTGGGCTACCTAAAAATTTACCTACCCCACAGAGGGAGACGATGAGAAAACATGCCCCTTCTGGGCAGAGTAGAATGAAAGAACATATCTCCCCTGAGAACTCTTACCCACAACCTCCTCTCATGCAAGTCTGCTGTCTCGATTTACATTACATGTAACCTGAAAACCTGTATTCTGAAAATTTAGCTTTTTAAGTAGCCTCAGGTTAGTAGTGCCCCTAGGCATTTGGAAGAAATAAATATAAACACTCTCTGGAGACAAACTCTAAATGCAGGTCTGGAGAATTCCTTCAGATAAAGAGGGAATTTAAACATGGGCTCTCAATGAGAAATCAATACACACTTGAGCTCACCAAACACCATTAGCAAGAGTCAGAAGAAACAACCAACTACACAATTAAGGCCACAAAGACTGCAGATATTGGAACTGACAGATAGAGAATTTAAAGCAAGGATGTTTAATATATCCTTGGGATTAAATAAAAGGGTGTTTAAAAAACAAACCAAGAGATCATAAAAACTGACCAGAGTGATTTTAAAAAGGAGTCAAACAGATATTCTAGAAATAAAAAACCTTTATAAATGAAATTAAAACTTAGTGGATAGTTGACGAGAGGATTAGTGGACTGAAACATAAATCTGAATGTGACCTGAAAGAGGCTTTGAGAGTCATGGATGTATAGGAAGAAGATCTAGCATCTCTATTATTGGAATTTAAAAAGGAGACAAAAGAAAGAAGCAGGAAGAGGACACACTAGGATAAATAATGACTGAGAATTTTGCAAATTTGATGAAAGACACCAAAGCTTGAGTTCATCACATACACACCCAGGTACACCATAGTGAAACCGCAGGACACCCAAGAAAAAGGGATCTTAAAAGCAGCCAGGAACAAGACAAAGTGCTGCAAGGGAATGAAAATTACACTGACAGATAACTTCTCAACACTAACAATCAAACTCAGAATCTAGGGGAATGAGATCTTCAAATTTTGGAGAGAATATAGCTATCAATGTAAGATTCTATATCTCGTGAGACTTTAAGGAAAACAAAACAAAATAATTTTCAGACAACCAGAAACTGGGAGCACTTACTAACAATGGGTTTCGCTAAGGGAATTTCCAAAGGTTCTTAACTTAAGAAGATGGAAAATGATTTCAAAAGAAGAGTATAAGTACTAGAAGGATTGGTGAGCAAAGGAAATGATAGATGGGTAAATCTAAACCAACATTTACACATAAAACAATATTAACTATGCCTAATTTGTGGGGCTAAAAATTCAGTAGAGAACAAAAATTCTGGACAATTATATATAAGTTGGGGAGGGGGCTGGATTTCAAGCATCCTAAGATCCTTGTTTTTTGAGAGACTAGTAAAGATGATAATTTGTGTGGTAGACACTGCAGCTGCAGTGCACAGTAATCAGTGACCTCAAAATCATGCTGACAGCATCCCACCTCTGATGCACTGTGCTCCTTGCCTCTCTATGCTGCAAGGACTTCTCCAAAGCCATGGGACACCCACAGGTCCAAGTACCAGTGCTGTACAGAGGTTTGGGTGAGTTATTGCCCCTGGGGGCAACTCCCAATCGATGAGGAATAGGAAGCCATAGATAACTGCCCACACTTCCCATCATCCAGATGGATAATTCTAGAAATTGTTGCTCATGCTTCTCAGAAAACCTGGCAGAATCAGTCCCCCACTGGTCATGGCAGTGACCCTTAGAAGGGCCTTTTCTCTTCCCTATCTTCCCTATCTCCATATCCTCTTACTCCTGCTCCCTTGGGTTCCCTGCCAAATATGCCATCTGCCTCCAAGCCTTTGTCTTAGACTCTGTTATTTGGGGAGCCCAAACTAAGTTAAATAACTTTTAATTTTACTTTTAATGTAATTTAACTACTGTTAAGCTTAACAGTTAAAACAATAAAAATAGAGTGAATGACTTCTAAAACCAGTATAAGAAAAATTGGAATGGAGGGAAAACTCAGTTAATCTAAAAGAAGGAAGAAATAAGTTTTTTTAAAATGTTTAAAATAAGATGGTAGAAATAAACCCAAATAAACGAGAAATCACAATCAATGTAAATGGGCTAAATGCTCCAGTTAAAAATAAAGACTACCAAACTGGATTAAAAAGTATAACAAAACAAAGTTCAGATATATGCCAGTTACAAGATAAACATCAAAATTCAAGGATATAGAAAGGCTGCAAATAAGGGTGGAAAAAAATCATACACCAAGCAAATGCTGAAGGACATTTAGTATAGTATATATATTTCAGATATAATAGTCTTTAAGACCAAAAACGTTTTTAGAGATTAAAAAAAAAGAGCTCATTACACATTGATAAAATGTTCAATTCACTATAACTATGTAACAATTCTAAATCTGAATGTATCTAATAGTGTGGCTTCAAAATATATAAAACAAAAATTGATCCATCTATAAGGAAGAATTGACAAATTTACCATCTAAGTGGGAGATTTTAACATCCTGCTCTCAGAGGGTGATAGATCCAGCAGATCAAAATCAATAATGACAGAGAAGATCTGAACTACATTTTTGAAAAGCATGATTTAAGAGATGTATATAGAACACTGTACCAATAATCGGAGAACACATGTTCTTTTCAAGGACACATAGAAGCTTTACAAAAATTGATTAAGTACTAGGCATTTCAAAGAATCTAACCTAACAGGCCACATTCTTAGGCAACAATGAAATTACACTAGAAATGAATAAAAAAGAAGAGACCATAATAGAAATTAAAGAAACTCTATAATAAATATATGGTGAAGAAAAATGGTGAAACTACTCTAAATCAAACCTTATAGGCTTCAGTTACATTCGTGCCTACAGATAAAGTTAATGGCCTCAAAGGCTTTTATTATAAAGGAAGAGAGGATGGAAAGAAACT
Organism: Delphinapterus leucas; assembly: GCF_059928025.1. Classification (NCBI taxonomy): domain Eukaryota; kingdom Metazoa; phylum Chordata; class Mammalia; order Artiodactyla; family Monodontidae; genus Delphinapterus; species Delphinapterus leucas. The sequence goes on from NC_143134.1 coordinate 24,352,948, forward strand.
CGCAGCTAAACATTGAACTTTAAAAGGTAGAACATAATAATAGAAAAAAAACCCAAAGAAAGCAGTAAGGCAATAGTAAAGGAAAGGTCAGATAATGAGGAAATGGAAAACAAAGACCCAACAGAAAGGAGCAACAGGGTATACTTTGCTTCTTTGAAAATCCTAACAAAATTAACACACCTTTGCAAGACATAAAATGTGAGAAGAAAGAAGCAAACAACTTTGGGAATGAAAAGGGGCATACCTATGTACTAAAGCAGCAGAGATTGCAAAGTAATAAGAGAATATCATTTAAAAAATTCATGCTAATAATTTCAAAACTCATACAAAATACATAACTTCCTTGGAAAATAAAAATCACTAAAATTGACTCAAAAGTAAATGATTCTATAGCCACAAAGGGCATGGATTCAATATTTAAAATTATCTCTTCAAGACGACACCAGTCACAGACAGTTCTGTAAATTAGGTGAGCTCTACAAAACTTTCACAGAACAAATAATTCTAAACTTACATAATATTTCAGAGAGTCAAAAAGAGGCCAGCATATCCTGAATATAAAATCTTGACAAAACCAGTACAAGAAAGGAAAGTTATAGACCAATTTATGGCTATTGCCGTAAACATTTAATCAATATATTAGAAAATTGAAACTAAAACCAAAAATAATACTTTATGAACAAATTTATATTATTCCAGGAATACAAGGGTAGTTCAACTGTAGATAAATATATAAATGTAACTTACCACATTAGCAAATTAGAACATCTGATATTCAATTATCATCAGTTACCATCAACTATTCATGTGAAAAGTATTAGCAAGTTCAGAATAGATGAAACTTTCCTTAGCCTGATAAACTATATCTACCTGAAATCTATAGCCAACATTTTATTCTGTGGAAAAATATTAAAAGCATCCTCTTTAAAGTTTGGAACAGGAAAGAATTCTTGCCACTACCACTTCAAACAATATACTGGAAGTCCTAGACAATGCAATAAGTCAAGAAAAAAAATGCATAAGGACCAGAAAGGAATAATTAGTATTATTAGCAGATAATAGGATAAAAAGCGCAAAATAATCTACAAAAAATGTTTATAATGCATAAGAGAATTTAGCAAGTTGATGGGTTTTGATAATACAAATGTCAATTGTATCTGTATAGATGGGAAATAATCAAAAATTCAATTAAAATGCTATTTGTGGTAGAAAAACAAAATATAATGTACTTAGGGATAATAAAACAAAGATATATATATATATATAACTTATCATGGGCCATGCACTATTTTAAGCACTCTTTTATATTAGCTCATATAATTCTAAAAAAAACTCTATGAGGTAGGTGCTATAAATAAATTAGTCTTATTTTACAGCTGTGGAAATTGGTAGCCAAAGAGATTATATGAGTTGTCCATATTGCAAAGTTATTCAAATGCAACATCTGTTTCCAGAGTATGCACTTTTAACTACGATTCTGCAATTTCCTTTTTGGAGAAAATTGCAAAACTTTATTAAAAGACATAAAAAAATCTAAATAAATAGAAGAGCATACCATGCTTATAGATAGGATGACTTAATATAATAAAGATACAATTCTCTCCAAGTTGCTCCATATATTCAATGTAATTCCAGTCAAAATCCCAAAAGGATTTTCATGGAACTTGTCCAGTTAGTTACAAAATTTATATGGATGAACAAAGTGTCAAGAGGAGTCAGTGTATTCCTGAAAAATAAGAACAAGAGAGGAGAGAGATAACAGATAACAACATAAAATGTTAATACTATAAAAATAAAGAATGTGGTTTTGGCACAGGGATAGACAAATAAACGAATGTAACATAAAGAAGAACTTATAAACTGATCCATGCATATGTGGAAACTGATAGGTGACAGAGTGGATCAGTGGGGAAAAGATGGGCTTTCCAATATGTGGTACTGGTTATCCAGAGAGAAAACAATGAAAAGTATTCCCACTTCACACCATATACAAAAATTAATTCCAGATGGATTAAGGGCTTAAATGTGAAAGGCAAAAGTTTAAGACTTTTAAAAGAAAATGTGGAAAAATATCTTTATGAGGGATATCAGCTCAGTGCTTTTTGACCTCAGGGATATTATTTCTTAAACACAACACAAAAAAACCCTAATGATAAATAAAAAGACTGCCAAAACATGGTACATTAAAATTAATAGCTTCTAGTTTTTTGATGATGACAGAGACTAGAAAGACATGGTACATACTAAGAGAAGAGATTTGCCACACATATCACTGACACTGGTTCAGGGTCCAGAATATAATAAAGAACTTATGTGAATAAATAAGGAAAAGGCTAACTACTCAAAAGAAAGGGAAACGAAACGTATGAGCAGAAATTTCACAATAGAGAGTGTGAATGGCCAATAAGCATATTAAAGGATGCTCAACCTCTATGGGAATCATGGAATGCCCAGTAAAATCATATTGTGACATACTTTCTTACTGTCTAGCTGAACAATCATCAGGAAGTCTGAAAAAACCAAGTGAAGTTAGCAAGTATATGGAGACAATGAAACTTTCCTACACTGCTGGTAGGAATATAATTGATACAGCCACTTTGGGAAACAACTTGGCATTACCTTGTAAAGTTGAAAATGTGAATTTCCTATGATCTGACAATCCCACTCACACATATATGTCCTAAAGAAATCCCTGCAAATGTGCATTAGGACAAAGATATAAGATATTAGCAGTAGCACTACTCTTAATACTAGAAAACTGAAAACAACCCAAATGTGTCTCTCAACATATTTGAGAGGATGAATAAGTAAACTTGTGGTATAGTCATACAAAGGAATACTATACAGTAATGGAAATGAGTGAATTGTGGCACAGTGCTTCCTCTGCAAGAATCTCAAAACAATAATATTGAGCCTAAGGAGCATTTGCGGAACAAACAGGTTATAATTCTACACATAGAGAGTAGAAATCTGGAAAACCTAAACATTATTTTGTTTAGGAAGTATAGATACATCTAGTTAAAAACTGTAAAGCAAA